>NC_034411.1:28517080-28831924 GCF_002078875.1 Numida meleagris
AACTAAACAATGTCTGGCAGTGAAGACCCTGCTCAAGGCCCCTGACTCCCTAATTCATCTGGCAGTGAAGATAAGCTAAGTAATTTAGTGGACAGTTAAACTAAGACCCAACTCAGGGCCCCTAATTTAGTGGATAGTTAAACTAAGACCCAACTCAGGGCCCCTAACTCCCTAATTCAATACTCCCACTTGTCAAGATCTGACATAACCAGATGGCTTTCTGGTTTCTATAGCTACTTGAACTCTGGAAAGGATGACTACGAGGGTAAAAAGTAGCTTCAAGCTGCTTTTCCTTCTTACCTCAATTCTTCAGTGCACACACCCGGAGGGACCCTACAGCCTAACAGGTTTCCTGGCTTGTTTGGTGCAGCTGTTGAGAAAGCAGTCTCAGAAGACTTAACTCAAGGTTTTGTGAGGTTTGTATTTGCTTTTAAAATGTATTAAGAAAAAGCCAGAGCTAAAATCTGCATGGGTGCTCTTATGTAATTGTTGGGGCACATTAACCAAACCTTCTGGAGGGAAGATGCTGATAACTTCAGCTTTGAGGCACATCCTCAAAGATCTGGTCTAGACAAAGGCAAAGCAAACATCCACAGATATTGCTGTAAAATTCTTGAATAGAGGGGACTATCTAGGTTTTTGGAAATTAGGGTTAACATTGTATTTTTCTTATTACTACCCAAGATAATTTAAGTACATTTATCTGACTTCAGAATCACAGTGAAGAGTGTCCTTTCTTTTATCTCTCTTGTATCTTTGTATCCTATTTTTTTTTTCAGTGGTTAAGAAGTTTCCTCGTATATGCAAAATTCTTGGAACACAAATAGAGTACCAGGAACTGATAACTTTAGGACTGGTATCACAGCACTGAGCAGAAGGTTCCCAGAAGCTCCTTTGTTTCCCACATTTCTTTCCCTTTCCAAGCACACCATCCTAGGGTATCCCTATAGGAGGGACACAGGCCTGATCCAGCACCACTAGAACACAACACAGATGTGTTCTGCATATTCTCCTCCGTGACTTGACTCAAGCCGTCTCAGACCTAGAAACACTCTACACTAGCAGTCAGGAGTACCTAGTACAAGACTTGCTACTGGTCTGGGTTTTCACTGTCGTGAAGAATTATCATTTAATCTCAGCTTGACAAAACTAAGTGGTAAAAATCAGGTCTTTTAGTCTCTTAGCTTACATTTTCAAGAGGCACTTTTTTTTCAGGAAAGAATCCAAACATTTTATTATAGTCTATCCATGTAGAACATTTTATTACATTCATCCATTTTTATTTGCATATGAGTAGGGAAAAATGTTGTATTTGGTTTGCAAAGAATGCATCTCAAAGTGGAACAATCAGTTCTGGTAAGCTTGTGATACAGAGCTTGGCTGCCTTCTCGAACAGCATCTCCCCTGTGGCTAGAGACAAAAAAAAAAGGCCATGTAGACAAATGCACGCCCCTGCCTACCATTTTTGCTTTTCTCCTGAGTCATCAGTGCTCCAGACAAAGGGGGGGGGGAGGGTGAAAGGCATTTCTCAGACCACAGAACAAACATGCTTGGCTCTGCCAGCTAGACTGATGTAATATGGTCAGATGGAGCTGAATAGGTGAGCATGTCAGTGATTTTGCTGGGGGAAAAAAAAAAAAGAGAAATTTGAGAAAGATAAGAAGGATCAAGAAGATAAAGACTTGAATGGCCTTTGATTAGAGTTCCTCTCCTGAATTTGAGGATCAGAGTGGGTCTGAAATGATTCAACTGTCAGCATTACAGTGGCTTCCCTTGCAGCCCTCAGTGGTTTGCTACTGTGGAAATAAATTGACAGATTTGCATGTGAAAGGTCTCTATTATAATTTCTGGGGTTGGAGTGGATTGAGAACTATCAGATCTGAAAAGAGGAAAAGAATAGTTTTCCCTTCAAAACAAAAAACAATTCTACTTCTCTTTTGTCCCCTTCCTCATCACTCAAAAAGAGAAAAGCACCTCCTCCTTCCCAGATGTTAAGGAACAGAGATGACAAGCTTTTCCCCTACCTTGATATAGGTTGGTTTGTTTAGCAATAGGGATTAGTACATTAGTTTAAGAACCTATATATTAGTTTAGCAAAAGAAATTCACAAGTGATAGTTCTAAAACTTTATATTTCAGCTTTAGTGAGTGAATAGTCTTGTTTTCCTCAATAATTTTGCACTGAGGACATAATAGAATACTTTTATCTTTTGCCTCAATGATTTTGCATCACAAGAAACGCTGGAATCATAACAGAATACTTTTATCTTTTGCCATAAAAGATGCAAGGACATTTTCCTCAGGTTCCACATATATTGTTTGTAAAAGTTGCTCACTATGGCCTAATAAGCAATGGAAATTTCCCAAAGTGGATGAAAGTGAGTCAAAAGCCTCAGTGATTAAGTTGATGGTGAAAAATGGGGAAGAAGTAGGTGGGTGCTCGACCACCCGAGATACCACTAAGCATGCCCAAAGGGACATTAGCACATACCTATGAGTCCTTGAAAAGGAATGAATATGTATGCCAATGTACTGCATATACATGTCTTAACTGCTCGAATGTAAAACCTGAACTCTGAGAGGGTGTGCTTGCTCGTCAAATCTCCAGGTACGTATCATGAGGAATGAAAGAATTCCACTTTCTAACACCACATTGGAGTTAGAGAGTTTTCTTCCTGGATTTCGGATGACAACCTTTCCCCCAGTGCTTGCTCCCAGGAATTTCCAGCTTGTGTAAATCTTGAGAAAAAGAGAGTAAAATAACAGAGTTCCCATTTGGCAAGTAGACCTAACTTTGCATTTTGCCCACAAATGGAGCTGGGCTGAGATATCCTGGAATTAAAAAAAAAATACTAAAATCTCTGAATCGACCCAGAGAAAAAGTAAAAGCTACTTAACAAATCACAGTAGGCTTCTACTAATATTTTTTGTTATTTTCTCAGTTGGGCAAGAGTTGAAGGCCAAGGAAAAGTTAGTAGAAAACAGAGCCTCTGAAGAACCCTCATGTTCTTGATCTTCAGCTAAGCTAATATCTTTCTTAAATACTTCCCCACTCTCAGAGGGCTAAGAGAAACTGGGAAGTTGACTCTCTTCTATATATCAAATTCATGATTACTCCTTATTCACCCTTCAGTTGCAAAGATGCTAACAAACATGCCCTTTCCAGATGCATTTGAATTACAAGCCATATCAACCCCTCTAAAAGCTCCTAGACGAAGGATAGCATAAACAAATCCAGGAAGAGGTTACTGTCACTAACACAACAGATTGAAACAGATAACCCTTACAATGGCTCTGCATTCTGTTATTTCAAAATATTATTTCTTAAAATATGGTGTTTATTGCTTCACATTCTGTACCATCACCCTTTATTATCCAAGTCAAGCTGTGTACTCTCAGCTAAGGGCACCATCTTCCACATGTTTTATTTCTCCTGGTAGCCAGCCATGGTGAACTACATAAACAAGCAATATTTACTGGGAGACTTGGGGATTTATTTTACTTTTGTCAGAAGTGCTGTGCTTTGCACTGCATGTTTCTGCCTTGAGTGCTCAGTTCCTGCTCAGTTGCAGCCACAGAACATTTCCAGCCAGCTATTCTAATGGCTTGAGACCAATGCTGCCCATCTGAAGTGCTTGAACCAAATATTGCAAAGACACCATACTGCAGGGACCACTTGGTTCTGTTTCTTCCTCTTTTTGGGAAGATCTTTTTACATCTTGGTAGAGCATGCACTGAAATATTCCTGTGAAAAATATGAAAACAAAATGAGTAGGGACCACACTTCCTCCACTGACCCATGTGACCGCAGCTGCTTTCAGTTCCCAGATGAGCATAACAGATATAAAGTAAGACCTATAGCCTGACTAAAGAAGTGCCTTTCAAAACACAGTACCCAGCACTCTATAAAAAGCTGAAAAGGGTGACTGAGTTATCTTTATCAACCGAAGTCAAATTTTCAACACTTTGAGGCTCATTTCTACTACCAAACCAAGGAGGTATCCAGCCACCTTACTGAGGAAACAAACTTCAGTCTACAGTCCAAGTGCCTGAGGATCTGGCCATCTAGCAAAGTCTCCCATTTGTCTTGTAAAAGACAGGGACCTTCAGTCTGCCAAAGTTTAAGGATTTAAGTTAAATGAACAGTCTCCAGTGATATTCAGTTATCAGTCCCATTCCCCAAATACCTAGACACCTGCAACACTTGCTTCAGCGCTACTTCACTAGCTAGCTAAAATGCAGACATTCATGTTAAGCATACTAGAGCCCCTCAGAAGTTATCTAAATGAAATATTTAGAACTAACCAAAGGGTTTCAGATCTGACCTTAAGCTGAACCTTCTTACATCCCTGAACCCAAGCATTTTAGATAAGTTTGAAACAAACATCCTTCTGTTGAAAATTTCAGCATTTTTGTCCCTTTTCTTTAAATTCATCTGAAATCAGAGTCTTTCACATGTGACTGGAGTTTTTCAAACAAGCAGTGGTGAAATCTTGTCCAAAGGGTATCTTAAAAATCTTATAGTGTGTGCTTTTCTTCTTAAGACAACACTTCATTAAATAGCAAGTGATCCGTTTAACACAAAGAACCACAGGGACTGATAACTTGCAATTTGGCCCTTGCTTATGATTATAACTTCCATACTTCCTACAGTTAATAGCAAAATCATGCTACTCTTGCAATCTGGCTGGTGTCTTTCAGAAAGATATAGGGTTTGTTTCAAGAATACCTTGAAGAAATTAATGCCTTGTGTTTCTAAACTCATCAAAGAATGTTTCTTCTCCTTCAGGCAATGTTTTACATTTCAAGTCCTTGCGTCAGGGGCTGGGATACAAGGAGCATGTTCTCAGATTTATTTATTGTTTTTATCACATCCTACTAAAGAAAGCAGTATTTAAGTTGATAAAAGATCTTGACAAGAGCTATACAAAGTTTGGATGTATAAGAGACATTGAACTTGTGATCCACATTTGTGACGGTTCCCAGTGTGAGGGTGAACAGCACTGTGGTTTGGCTTGCTCATGCTCACTCACGTCCAAACTTTTCAGTTTCACGTGAGAAGTCTGGTCCTTCAGCCAAAGGCATAAGTCACTCTCTCTGTGGGCATGCAAGCCCACAAATGTTAACCTGATAACGGGTGTTGTGCATTACTTTCCCCTGCAGTGTGTTTGTTTTCCTCAAGTTTGACTACACTGAGCATGAAACAAACATGTAAAATTCATTTGAGTCCTGGCCCTTGGGTCTTGTACAGATCTACAAGTCTAGCTACTGGAGAAGGGTTCTCCAGGAAGAAACAAGTGTTTCTGTCAGTCAGTTTGAAACTGCGTCAGGGTTTCTGTACGCTAAAAAGGAAACAGAAAAAAAGCCAAAACAGCAAAATGACATTTGCTTCAGTATTATTTGTTTTCAAAGGAAATCTTGTTGGGATAAAGACTGAAGGTGCTTTTCTTACAAACACTGGGCCCTGAATACCCAGCAAACGAGGCACCTCACCCATCTGGCGCTGAAGAAAATAGTGAAACAGCAGTGAAGATTCACCTCCTAAGAGGTATAAATAAAAGCAAAAGATAAAAATAATTTGAAAAAATCATACACAAAAATACAGAACACCCTCAGATGAATCTAGCTCATATAGATAGGAAATGATGATGGACGGTGTTGACCAGACACTGTCAGCTGCAAGGTGGCAAGTGTCAAATACTTGTGAGATTAGACAAAACAAGAGATTTAAGCAGTGAGTGAGGATTCTCTGCTTCTTTATTGCTTCAGTATCTGTCCCCAGACACAAACAATAAACTAAAAACTGGCGCTAAATAATTTATTAACTGTATGTCTAGCCTTACCTAGCTAAGCAGGGAAAGGTCAAAGTACATTAAATGCTCTTCCAACCAACAAATGTGCTGCTATTAATTAGCATTCCCAGCACCTGATGAGCATGAGTGGGGCTCCACAGCCTCAGCTCGCTGCAAAGAACCAGGCTGCACAGAGCTGGAAGGTTTAGCTGATACCCCTACCTCCCTCCTGCAGCATGACAATTTAACTGAGCAACTGAGCTGGAACACAGGGTAAATGTGTGTGTAATCAAATTGTCAAAACAGAAGGCAGTGTTATTCCACTGCTACATAATGTTTGATGCAACGGCACTTGCACAGAACAGGTGAGAGGTGTGTATGCATTGGGGAATGAGTCTGTAGACTTAACAGCTCTGCAGGAAGTTCCTGTGTTAAATATTACAACTCTGTTTTTAGAGTGTCGTTTTGATATGCCAATAAAGTGAAATACAAACTTTTCCCATACAGCCTATGCCTAATGTCCACATGTTTAATTTCTCCTCTTGGAAAGTGCACTCTGAGGATTAAGAGTTTATTTCAGTCTCCATGTATATTCAACCTTAGGCTTCTCTGGTGAAATTGTTGGTGGTAAATCAGATTAATGGCAGTGTGGTGTCCTCCTCTAGCCACTGCATCACTAGAAACTAACACTCTATAACAAGCAAATAGAAGGGCTATGGTGCTAAAGGAATGTTTGGCAGCAGTGACACACAATCCAGGTCTCAGGCTCAAATCCTGCTAGAAACATATAACAGGATTTCTACAGTATGTTATAGACAGTGGAAAATGTTGTTTCAATTCACTTTAACAAAAAGTCCTCAGATGTTGAAGATGATGCTTTTTTTTGCAAATGTCTAGATTTAAAACACATGCAAATAAATGTATGCTCTGTTCTTTTTTACCTGCTGCTTATATATTTGCTCACTGTCCATTTTTAAGAGGCAGCAGTTATCAGAGACCTGGATCCTAAACTGAACCAGTTTCAAGGCAGATAAGACTTATCACGTTCACCTAGTAATAGCTCTCCACGTGGACAGTTCTATAGAACAAAAATTACTGATGCTTCCAGAAATCTAGAAAGAGCTTAGCCAGACATACAATATTCATTGCATTAAATATTAATAAGATAAAGACTGACACAGTTAGGAGAAGGACCCAAGGAAAGTGGTGGACAACAAAGGGCTGTAAGAAGCAAAGGGAGAAGTGGGAATTTTACCTAAGAAGTCTCCTAAGAACCTAGGAAAGATTTATTGTCTGAATATAAAATGACAGATTGCCTGGGTAGATTTAGAAATATTTTCCTTTACAGCAAGTGGCATGTGAAATAGCACACGGGGAGAACACAAGGCCCTCATTCCTTTCTACCCCTGAACATAGTACCACCTTCACGTTAGTTGCTCAGGCACTATCTGGACCTCGGCATGTTCTGGAACAGAGAGTAGAAAGAAGAGAGGCAGTGAGAATTGGAAGGCCTTTCCCCAGGATGCATGACCCATCAGTAGCACAGCAAGTATCCAAGCTTCCTGTTGTCCTCATCAATACGTTGTGCTGACATCTCGTTTTGAATCATCTTTAACGTAATTATTATTTGTTTGAAATAGTTCCAAATGTCTTAATGTTTGAAGTCATAACAAAATAGCCAGGTCACTGGAAAAAATCCTGACCATATTCTTATATCCTGACCACAAGCTTTCTTATTATTGTGCTCCACAGCTATCCTTTTGGGAGCCTCCAAAGTTGGTAATGGATGGGTCAGGACAGGGGTAATCCTTTAGCAAGCATTTAGCCTAGTAATAGAAACTGCACAGATAGAAACAGCTGTCATCAGCAGGTTTTCTTCTGTATCAGCACTCTGATGCTGAATTCACTGTGGTTCACTAAGAGCTGGGCCAGGATTGTTTTTCAAGGATGCAATGAGCAGTGTCTAATATGCTTGTTATGGTAGCTTTTATCAGACACATTTCTGCGTTAGTGTCAACGGTTTACGGGTGTTTGGCCCGGTTCTGTGACAAAGGGGACGGGGGACCCACAGGCCCACGTCCCGGGAAAAGGGAAAAGGGAAAAAGGGTAAGGAGATGGCCCCGAGAGCAAAGAACAGGGGCAACAATCTGAGGAGAAGCAAACTAATTTACTAAATATGATATTGGAATGCAAAACAACACATTATAATACAATATAATTACAATTTAAGCTGATAAATCCAATACAGAGAGAGAGAATGTCCCAAAATCAAGGTAGGCCTTACTCTACTACTGACGATAAGACGGCTGGAGAGAGTGGTGCTACCAAGACAAGAGACGGGCGGAAAAAGGGACGAGGTCTCGTGATCTGCAAGTTTTTATCTTTTCCCTCTGGCCAGAAATGGTAACAGAGGAACAAAGTGCCTTGGGGAATGTAGTAGTCCTTCTCTTCTGAGAACCAGGTACATTCACTACATGATGTTATGATGTGGAATACCAATAACCGAAAATCACAAAACCATGACAGTTAGTTACTTTGCACCTTGTTTTTTTGTTGTTGTTTCTCTTTTTTTAACTTCCCAAACTGTCAAATTCCCTGTTTTGCAGTGTTTCAGACATTTCTTCTTGGAAGAGATGAGTCATATGCCACGTTTTTTTACTCCACACCACTCTTCTCCTCTACAAGCTGAGTGGCTAAGTGATGCTACTGTAAATACATCTTTTTAATATTTACTTTGCTGGGGGTGAGGGGTACACATTTGGGATGTGCTTGCCTTTGGGACATCTAATCACAGATGTTGAGTAACGTAATAGGTATCTTCCTTCCCCTCCTTAGAAATCACTGCAGCTGAAAGTGTCTATTTTGTTCTTAATCAGAGCATCCTTTGAGGAAGACTTTTTATATTCCGTAGCCTTACAGCCGCAGCAATTTATTGTGTCTCTGGGGGAAGTCAGACCTCTTATACTACAATGCACAAAAATAGCACTTAACTGCTCCTGCAGAAAAGGTATAACACCTGAAACCCATCACTAGCATTCAACTTGAACTACTTGGCACAAAGCTAACTCTGATTACACATGGGCAAGAACTGAAGCAACATATTCCATGTGTTTATCTGCTGTAGGCCATTAAGACTGTTGGATGTGAATTGCTTTTATTGCTACATTTATTCCTAAGTGAATTTAAGAAAGACTGAATGACAACTAAGTTGAGCTTTCAAAACAGAGAGCCCCATTCAACAGTTCTGAGAAAACTGGAAACAAAAGCAGATCCACTGGACTTTGTGGCGGGACCAGGAATGGAGACAGAGCTAAGAATAATGGGGGAAAAAAAATTAAAAAAATACTCCTGACTGCTTTTAATTAAAGCCTTAAAGACTCTCCTAGGTCCAGCTGGCTCCACCAAATTGTCATCTTCTGTTTCTCAGCAGAGCATCAGTGCTGTATCATTTACCGAGGTGTATTTGCTTAAGAGTTGTTCTCGTTAAAATTCAATTACAATGAAACCATATAATTCCTCATTGTAATAACTTGATAAAGAGCCCTTAACTGCCACACCACGTGCCCATTTAGCAAGGAAATTAGCTCAGTAAAGAGCAGAATCCTCATTTAGCAATTAGGGTGCAGTTTCCATGAGGCTATTTCAAGAAGATCAGAAGGCAATTTACAACATAGTTTTGCCCATTGAAAGCTATTAAAGACATGTCAATACTGACCAGAATTTCCAGCGCGTGTCTGGGAAGATAATAACATCTTTTTTTGAATTGTTAAAAAACAAAAAGCTGCCATGAACAGAACCTTTAATTTGTAGTCCTATTTGCTAAACCAATACATTATATTATACTCATGGAAAAGTGGACAAATATTACAAGAACGCATTACAAGGCAAACTGTATTTCTATGGTACAAATAAACACTCCTAGATTTTGAATTCCTTGATTTTGGGAAAGTTTAGATTTGAATTTTAGGGTCAAATACTCCTTCTATCTTAAAAGCAACCACAGAATCATAGAATCACCATGGCTGGAAAAGACCTCCAAGATCATCCAGTCCAACCATCCACTTATCACCAATATTTCTCCACTAAACCATGTCCCTTAGTACAACATCCAAACATCTGTATGTTTAAAAGTTTAAAACACTTGTGCTTCAATTCCCTGAAGAATAATTCCCTGAAGAAAGAGCTATTAAATGAATTTGGTTGTGTCTAGATCTTAGAATTACAGTTTTCTTCTGCTCTGGATGACTTTCCCAGATTCACCTATAAAAGGAGAAGATCACACACCAAGGGCCATGAACTCCCTTCACACAAGATAGCAGTCAATATGATATTCCCTGCCTTCTCTCTGGGACTTTTATTATCAAGTTTAACGGCAAAAATAAACAAAAACCTGCAGCTTGCTCTCAGTATCCGTTACGCTCTCAGCTGCGATAACTTTTCATTAATGTGATATATTGGAAACAATGGGCCATTTCAAATCAAAGCTAAAAGTTCTCCAAGAAATGAAGTTGAGGTGCTCCCAAAGTTTTCAGTGTGCTGAGGCCTACTAGTACCCTTTGCCAGTGTACTGAAGTAACGAGTTTCATAAGAACTCCAAAAGTTCTTTTGGCTCAAGAGAACTCCAAGACTATAGCTGCATACTGGGGAGGTTTCAAGATTGCCCTTTCAAAATCTGTAGGCAAAAGTCTAAGGAAAAGCAATGTTCTAACCCACTGTACAGCCAACGTTCATTTGGATCAGGATCTGATGTGATCAAGACATACTGGCTTCACGGTATCTTTTCACAAAGCCCATTATTAAGCTAAGCAGAAGTTTTTTCATACTTTTTTTTCTTTAATAACATTTCATGACAATGTACAGAATCTCATTCAAAGCAGCCAGTCAATAGAAAAGAGCTCATTCTCATTGTACATGTTTCTAACCCCAGCTCACTTCAATTCCAGCACTGCAGGAAAAGTGGCAGGACTGTGCTTCAGGAATGAGGATACAAATCTGAGGACACTGAGAGTGTTTTCTTGTCATGTGTCTTCTAACCATTTTTCAGCCTGTATTTAAAACTTCACATTGGTCTCTCCTCTGGAAGTAAATGTCTCTTGCTTGTATGAGCTTTTACCTCATACTAAGTCTCTTTGGCTCTGTCATGCTGTTCAATGAGGAGAATTATTAGCTTTAATTAATGGAATTAATAGCTTTAATTTCCTCAGTATTTTTTTGTAACAGAATTGAAGTTACTTTTATTATTTATGAGTATATAAATATAGGAACAGATTTGTGCAAAAACAAACAGATAGATATGCTGTCTTCATGTGCTATGACCAGAATAATATAAAGGGACTATGTAAGAAACTACAAGTATAGTGCTAAATAGACAATTAAAGTAAGACTTCAAGTACATTGAGCTACACACACATTTTTATATGCAAAAGTACTACAACATCTCTAGGTACCCATTTAGTAGACGAGATTTTTGGATGCAAAAATCTTATGCATGTATTTTCTGTTGTGAGTCAATGCTTATATTTTTCCCTCAGAAAAGGTGAGCTATTTGAAAATGGTGGAGCTGGTTTAGGAGAAAGTTAGTAATACATCACAGTAGTTGGCTTTAGGGGGGCAGTTATTCACAGAATTGAAATTTTCATTTAAAAACAATTAAAAAGACAGAATTGCAGAGTCACAGGGGTTGGAAGGGACCTCAAGAGATCATCGAATCCACTCCCCCTGCTAAAGCAGGTACCCCACAATAGATCACACAGGTGGGCTTCCAGGTAAGTCTTGAATATCTGCATTGAAGGAGACTCCACAACCTCTCTGGGCAACCTTCCCTTTGAACTTATAATGCAAACCACATTCATCAGACTCTCAGTGTAGGTTTTTGTTTTTTTTTCCATCTGAAAAAGACGCATTAAAAAAAATGCATCTATACAATTACTTTAGTTTTATAAGTTCTGAATCACGTCACTGCAGTTATACAGCACACTTAGAAGAATTATCACACAAAGTACAGAAAACCAGGGGTCTTCAGGTGGGCAGTCTTTATTTTACATAGGCGAAACCATTTATCACGGCCTCAGTGAATTCCTGCAGTCACTGCTCCAGAGACTCCAGCTCCATCAAATCTCTGCTGAACTCCTGGGATGGTGACATGTGACTGCATTCTGAGCCTTTGCTTGTGATCTGGCAAGTCTTGCAAAGTTTTGGTGATGGACTGTGAAGTATACAATTGCAGACTAGCAAGATATACAATGATCTGAAAATAGCTCATTGGAAGTTACATAATCCATGACTTAACTCCATTCTACAGGGCTTTTCCATATTAGAAATTGTCTTGGCACATTTTATCAGTCCTCAGTAGTCTCAGGGAGTCCTCAGTCTCCTATTGTATCTATTCAATGTCTAGTAGAAATTGCCAGAAAGAGGCAAGAATGGACTGCTTGGTGGAGGTGGCAGTAAAGCCAGCAGAGCATCGTACTCACTGGTCAGGACATAATTCCATAGTACTCAAAGGAGAAGAGCAGTGCAAGGGCTGGAGATGGTGGCCTCAAACACAGGTGACCAGGCTGCTAAGAGATGAGGTTGCAGTGCCCATTTCTTTGCTCAGTGTCAACTCCCAACCTGCATGAAGAGCCCAGGCAGAGCACCACTCTGGCCTGCCTCAGAGTAGGCTCTAAAATCAGGCATTTTGTTTTCCCTCATGTACTGCTGTGAAATTTCACCCATAAGACTGTTTTACCTCTTCAACCTGTAGGCTCTACGTAAACAAATGCAGTGAGTAGGTAAAGTACTATAGGGTAAATTATAAAGAACTACAAGACATATTCTGCCATAGCCTTGTGATAATCAGCATCCAAAGTAGCTGTACAGTAATCCAGTCTGTACAGCATACCAGCACATCACACACTGTGGTGTAAAATACTGTGCAGGGTCCTGAGTTTATGTATTGTTTCCTGAGCCATGTGTGTCCTAGCTTCTCTACCTGACAAGCAGAATGTGTCAGAGCACTAGTTCCTGAATATTTGTAAAAGACTTTGAAAACCATGGGTGAAATATGCTACTGAGGGGCACAGCTATCTGCTTGCTGAAAGCTAGCACATGAGAAGATGTGAAATTGAAAAACAATGGGATCTGAACTAGAGACAAAGCAATGCACAGGTTGGAAGAGGGAATGAGAGAAGATGTGCAACTGTGGTTCTTCCCTTTGGTGAAATTCATTTAAAAAAGTATAAAAGAAAAGGAAGTGGGATTCTGCCAAAACAGACAGGCCTAATTGATTACATCAAACAAATGACCTTCCCACAGTGATTTATGGGCTAATCTCTCAGCAAGGGTGCAACTTATCAGTGAGTAGCCAGTACAATTAGCGCTGCTCCATGAATCACTTGCAGTGTTGGCTCCTCTGGGGGACTTTCACACATTTTGTCATTACAGTAAATGAAAGGCTTGCTTGGCCCTCCTTTGCCTGGTCCAGGAATTGCTGCTGAAGGCTGAAGATTACATTAGCTGGTTTCTGTAGCCTAAGCAGGGTGCTGTTTAAGTGCCAGGTCTAAGCCAAAAGGGGCATAGGAAGGGAACATGAGCTGACAATGGGGCTTGAAACTCCCATAAGCAGGAGGGGATGGACAGCTTTGTATAGCTAAGAAGCAGTGCTAGGAAGGGGCATGGGTATTACTGAAAACTTACCCATGCTTACTTTCGGTGTTTTCCAAAATGGGACCTGAAAAAGGAAGTCTAATGTTTTTGAATTGGAAGGAAAGGGTATACATTTACTGTTAACAAAATTAATGGGGAATTAATCCTCTATAACCCATAAATAAGGAAATAGTTTTGTATCCTCCATTGCTGATACTAAATAAGCTTACAGAATTGACTTTAATTTAAAAGACCAAGATAATGCCGGTTTACTTTGCCTGAGTCAGAGAGAAGAGCTGCTTTCACAGTTCACAGGCTAATGGTTACAAATTTTGCTATTAATTATGGTTTCTGAAGAGCTGTTTTCAATCACATCCCTTTTGCGGAAGAGGTTTACTCTCTTTCTAGGATGCCCTGAGCCCACAGTAATGCCGCTACCAAATCAGGACCTAAGTATAGAGAGTTTATGGATGACAGATTTACCTTATGGAAATAAATAAATAAATAAATAAATAAAAGCAACTTTAAAAAAGTAGATCTTCTTCTTCTCGCTTTCGTTCAGCTTGCATTAGTGTCTAAATCAGCCAATCTGAAACAGGTTCCTTTGTCCAAGAAATATAGCTGAAGAAAATGATTCAGCTTTGTGCTGCATGTGAAGTAGCTCAGAGCAGCAGCACTGATGAAGGAATCAATACAAGCGCATCAATACTAGGATGAGAGGGAAGTCTTTCAAACCTTGCTGGTTTCCCCTAGGAAATGTGCTGCTGCCTCTGTGGAAATGATTGTTCATACAGTGGTGTTCACTGTAAGCATGCAAAGCTATATAATGCTTATCCTGCCTATTCTTACTTTCCCTTATAGCTTCATGGATCCATACGATCTGCTGAGTAGCATTGATGTCCTCCAAGCACATAATGGACTGTCAGCTACAATAGAGTCTCTGAGCCCAATTCTTCTTGCACATGAATTGAAGGAGTAATTTATAAGTAAGCAGGATAAGAGGTTTGTCTTCCATAGGATCTACTATCTAGCAGGTAACAAGACAGTATCTAAAAGTAAGGGCACTGGCAAGGCACAGAGAGAATAATTACTTGAACGTTTGCACTGTAGTTTCATTAAGTACATCTTTTCTGCAGAGAAAGAAGCAGCAGCATTCACTTCTGTTGCAACTTCTTCCCAGTCACTGACCTTTTGCTTGGATCAAAGAGGATGCTGGGTGGAGACCTCATTGCTCTCCACAACTACCTGAAGGGAGATTGCAGCAAGAAGAGTGTCAATCTTTTCTTCAGGTGATGGGTGACAGAGCACAAGGAAATGGTCTCAGGTTGCACCAGGGGAAGTTTACATTAGACATTAAGGAGAATTTCTTCATGAAAAGAGTGGTCAAGCTGCTCAGAGAAGTGCTGGAGTCCCAGTCCCTGGAGGTATGTAAGATTTGTGTGGACCTGTTACTAAGAGACATGGTTTAGTGATGGGACTCGATAGGTCACACTGATGGTTAGACTTTACCAACATAGGTGATTCTATGATTCTACAAAAGGAGTGGTCTTCCTTATGGCTGTAATATTTTTTTTCCATCAATATTCATAGAGTAGAAACAAGCTATATCTAGACAGTATGGCAGAAAGCATGCAAGGACAGTGATCCTTCACCCTGTTTACAGTCAGACTGAAAATGATGCATATAATATCCTGAAGTGGCATGGCATCAATTGACGGTTCAGCAGGGCAGTACATTTCTACCGTGTACTCCTTTCTTGCTGATAAGTGGGACAAGCTTCCTGAGCTATGTGGTATTTCAAACAGACCTGTTCAGCTCTGACTGTATTTGGCACCTGGATCCACTAAATGGAGAACTACAGGTTCCTTTTTGAGTCTGTATATTTCAAGGTTTTAAATGATTTTGAGGAATATATTTTTATTTTAAATCAGGCTTCGAGGTAAATGGCAACAAATCTGTTCTAAGGTTGTGATGGTAAGGGGAAAGGAATATAAATGAGGTACCTGCTTCCAGTCTGTAAGTGTAAACCCATTGTTTGTGTGATTTCCATTGTCAGTTGACATCTGTGTCCCAGATCTGATTCCATGCTTGAGAAGTTTGGGCATCACCTGATTTTCAACACTTTTATAAGCATTTTTCAATGACTGCCTCAGCAAAGCCAACCAAATTAGAGCAACTTTAGGCACTGCAGAAAGAGTGGGTATTCAGAAGCAAAGCTATGGAGTTGATTCTGAGGAAATGAGTCACGCTAATCTTCTCTAAATGCCTAACATGAGGTGTTTCCAAGCCTAAACCCAGTTTCTGTGTATTTGTGTAATGCATACTTCCCTTGCTGTTCAGTGAAGTGCACAGGAACCACTTTGGGGAGAAAAAAAAAACAAACGGATTTGTCACCTTTCAGAGAAGAACTGGGTTTTGTCATCTTTCAGACTTACAAATGTAGATATCTGCAAATGTCTTCACTAGTAAGTCCATAACAATAATGAGAGTGGTTAAGAATAATTATTTGGTAATTTATGTAGCAAAAGAAATAGAGTCCACCTTATAGAACAGAATATTTAAGATAAACAAAAGAATAACATTTTCACATACCTCAGAATAAATTAAATAAACTTGCAGAACATAGTGCCGCACAATGTTGTAGAAGACAAAGAAACGTTCAAAAGTCAAGGAGACAAATTTATCAAACCAAGTCTTTTGGATACCATCAACCATCATGGTCAAGGCATAATCTTCAATTTAGCAAGTTGAAGTTAGTTGGCACTTTGGAAGGTACAATTCCAGGAAGAAGAAAGTCATACTGAAACTATTCTCATATGCATCATCTGCTGAAGATGTGAATGACATAAAGTAAATACTGATCCCAAACAGTTGTATTCCCTAAACTATGATGTTTAGAAATCATCCTTGTCCCAACCAACTTTGAAAATGTCAGATGTAACATTTCTGTTTTCTATTTCTGCTGTTAGACAGCTACTGCATTCTTTTAGGGCTGAATTTAAGTGTTCGACATCTTATCTTGGGCTGCTTTAAGGGCTTGTAGCCCTATGACTAACAGGAATTATTCACTGTGTGTTCCAAAGCCTGGCATTTGCAAGCTGTGTTCTGTTGTTTTTCCTCCACTGGGTTAGGATAAGAGCTCTTTTTGGCCACTGGCATTTCAAATGCAAATCACTGAAAAGAATACAGGTACAAAAGAAAAAATAAACAATAATTAAACTTGTGGTCCTGTAATCTTCAGTATCCCCAGTCAGCTCACTTAAGAGCAAAGAAAAAGTCATAATCTGAGCAGAAAAGTGTGGAAGTGGCAGGGTAGATAATACAAGACCAAAATCAATTGAAATCTCTCTTCTTATTTAGATAAGACCAACTCTGAGTTTAGAGTTCTACTTTGTAGGCACTGTGCGTATGCATTGCCTTAAGCTCATATTATCAAGCTGTTGGTCTCCGGTGTTATTCTTTTATTGACTCTGAAGATCACAAAGGGAGAAGGTGACAAGTAGGCCCATCTCAGGAGGAGTTAAAAAGTACCTTTTTCTTATTTGATTTTTTATTTTCCTTACACAAAGCACAGAACCAAGTGAGCATTAAAGCATGAAATTAATTTCTGGTTGTCAAACACAGAGGAGGTGGGACTGTAAAAGAAAAAGTGTAGTCACAGCAAAGAAGGCACTGTAGAATACCTCATGTTGTTCTTCTTTGTCAGCATCACTGCACCTACAGGACCACTGGCTTCCAGAAACTGTAAGTTCTTTCAGGCATAAGCTCAAACTACATAACCTGAGAGTGGTAACAGTCAGAATTTACTATGGCCCAGCTCCAAAACCCTTATCTGAAGATGGCAATCTATTACCAGTGATTATATCAACTATGAAATAGAGACGTGACAGATGGCCTAGATCAAACCATCATCAGATGTGTGCGACGTGAAAGATCTCAGCAGTGCAAATCTCTTTTTGCAAAGAAAGAAAAGCTGGAGCATTTATCCCAGAGGTGCAGACAGTTCACAACCATGTGGCAATTTTCACAAGTCTTCTTCTTTGTCAAAGAAGAGGTTTAGCACTCTGCCCCAGATGATAAACCCATCCTTTCTCATAACTAAGAAGATAAATTCTGGTATACTAGAGATCTACTATTTGACTCAGGCTGTTAGACATGCTTCTAGCACAGTTCTAATTTGTTTTCAGTTTCTCCTATCTAAATTTTTATATTTAAAAATAACAAAAGAGTTGGTCAGGGAACTGTGCTGGGAATACCTTGATTTTTGGAGTTTCTCTTTGAAAATTCTGTCAGTGAAATTTACCTCTCAAAGCACTGAACAAAACAGTCTCAGTCCTTTTCCATACAGATTCAAATTTAGCGGATAAAGTGATAGAAAATAAGCCCACTGCAGCTGTGTTGAAACAAATTGTTTGGCCTCCAGGAAATTAATCACTGTTTTTTTTTTCTGAAAATGTTTTCTGACAGTTGCCCTGATCCTCTCCATCCACCAAGGAATTATGTACCAGAGCAGTTATCCCCACACTTGACTAGTAACATGACTGATGCAGCTATTGCTGCTGTTGTGATGTTATCCAGATATTGCCCAGAATGAGTTTTTCCTTTCCTTCTGAAGCTGCTGCAGTCTGTGCATAGACAATGCGATCCTGTAAAACTAGGGAATCTTTGCTCCCATAAATAATTGCCACATTGCCCATTTTGTCTTTATTAAAATAATCAGTAGTTTGCCATGCTGATCCCACTGAAGAGTATCAGCAGGTCTGCATATACACGTCATCATTTCCCCTGCAATTCCTAAAATTAAGAGCTGCCTTCTCAGCTGCCCACTGCCAGGTATGCCAGTTCCCTGCCTCTGGGAGACTTCCCATAAAGCCCCAGGGGAGCCACACACTGGCACCCCCTAAGGCAACTCACCTGGCTGACCTTGTTCCAGATGAGGTCTTATTGGGTCTAGCTGTGTGGCAATTTGCATTGATGGCAAGCAAGAAACAGCAGCCAGTATGAAAGAGCACTCATAATGCTATTTTATTTACTTCTCCTTGCAATTATCACTTGATTTTCTGCAAAAGTACTCTATACAACAGACTACCTCCATAACATGGCTGAAATGAACTGAACTGTGAGAAATCCCAGCTAAGAAGACATTGTATTTCCAGAGATTTTCAAGAGAAGATGACATGTTTCTGCTACTTGATTAAGCAAAGAAATGTATGGATATGCTAAGTAAAGCTCTGAATAGAAAAGAAATCTGCCCCAGATGAGACAAGATAAATAAAACAAATCAGAGGAGATTTAGGTTAATTGTTACAAACAAATTTTTTACTCAGAGGGTGGTGAGGAACTGGCACAGGCTGCCCAGAGAAGCTGTGGGTGCCCCATCCCTGGAGGTGTCAAGGCCAGGTTGGATGGGGCCCTGGGCAGCCTGAGCTGGTGGGTGGCAGCCCTGCCCATGGCAGGGGGTTTGGAATCAGATGATGCTTAATGTCCCTTTCAACTGAAGCCATGCTGATCCTATTGTATGATTTACTGTAGGTAATGGAACACTTAAGCAGAGAACCTTGACTTTCTACTTCCACTTCTTGCATCTACCATTGCTTCCTACCTTTACTTATTCTGGTGAGAACTTCCTTTAATTAATGCCTGTGAGAGGTCCTAGACAAAGTCTGGACAATGAGGGGTGAACCTGCCCATGCACAGTAGGCAGAGGGCAGTGCCAAGTGCTTTTCTGGAGGCCAGTGTTCAGTGACAGCTTACATAGTGGACTCTGTTTTATGCAGAAAACTCAAGAAAAGCCGTGCTATCAGAGCACCAATCTTTTTTCCATGGTGTCACATGAGGAAAATGTTATACTGTCTTTAAATCCACCTGGAAATGACTCCCATGAGTGACCAGATACAGACATCACATATGCAGAATGTGCAATGAGCAAACTATTTAGTCTTTGGAGTAAGTGCAAAAGCAGTTAACAAACACGGCACGAGTTTCCATCTGAAAAGCCATTTCTTGCATACATAAAGAAGATGAACCCTACCTCCCCTAAGGGTTTTACTGGAAAAGGGCCAGCCGTTTCTCATTATTAACTACAATTGCCTCGACTGTATGGATATAATGAGTAAAGAGTAACATTCTTCCTGCAAAACTTACTGATGCCAGTGAGTATACTGCATTCTGAAAAAATATGTGATATTATTATTTGGGGGCTTCCTTCTTGGATTTTGAGCTTAATAAAAAATGAGTTTTAGCAGGCTGCAGTTGAAATTTCCTTCTTATGAAATGTGTTTTGTGAACACTGACAAAAACATTAAATATCACCTTTGAAAATATTACTGTCAAAGTTTTGAAAGCCACAGGTGTGATTTGCTGCTACTCCTTCATCTTCAGCGCTGAGGTATTGCCTCACACTACTTGTACTGCACTAACGCAGTGTTCCACTGAGAGCTGGCTTCATTTTAATGCCATCTAGTATGAATTTCCTCCAAAGAACTTACACTGTTAAAGTTAGCATCTCATATAAATACATTAACTATCCATATACACTTCTATCTTCAGTAGTACTTTGTGGCTCAACAGCTGATCAGACTTACCTTGCTGCAGTTACATTTCTTCATGGCTCTACACTGGCCCTAGCCCTAGCCCTGAAGGATTTCCTCATTTCGCTCCATATTATTTTCACCTAGGTCTTTGCTGATTCTATCAGTCCCCAAAGCCAGATGACTTAAGCGTTAGCTGTACCACATATCTCAATGTGACAACACTTTATTGGTTTCCATGCTCTCTAAAGCTCCTTTTGGTTTGTAAAAGGAATAACACAGTATATAGTTACAGGCTTTTGCTCTGGAAGCAAGTTATAATTGGAATTTTTAGGGCCGATGGAAAGAAGTCTGTAAAGAATGACAGGAATATTCAGTGATATTTTTCATCTTCCTGAAAACGTCCTTTCAAGTTCTTTTTCATCTGTATTACTTGTTTTTCTTTTGCATTTAACAGTACATTTTTAGTCTCATGTTTTACAGTTTATAAACAGAATCATATAGTGCTGAACTGAACCTCAAGCAATTTCATGTTAACATGACTACATAAAACTGTGTAACCTAATGACCATTGTATTTTGCAAAAGGATCTATTTTCATGAGAGCAAGTAATCCCTTCTGCAGAGATTCTGGGTATTTTAAAACCAAACTTCACTTTGTGTTTCATCATCAGCTGCTTACAGTATGAAGAAAAACAGATATCTTGCTACCAAGAAAACCTTTTTATTCCAAAATCTTGTGGTTTAAGTATTTCCACTTCAAAGCACAAACACTAAAACTTTAAAAGAGCTACATGTGAAGAGAAAATATTAAGTGATTTTTTGAGATGGGGAAAGAACCAAAATAATTGTTCCAAACCTCCTAATGCTCCTCTTAAAAACATTTTGTTTTGCAAAATGATGAAGCTTGCTTTGCCACACATTCTATCTTCAAAATGCATCATCAAAACAGTAGCTGAAACCATTTTACAGACAAGCCTTTCTAGTCCCACAGCTTCATTCTCTCCTCTTTCCAATATAAACATGAAACAAAACAACCTGGATAGTCACAGTTTGTTGATAATATTGAATGTTTTTTAGAACAGCTGATAGAAAGCCCACAGTCTTTTCTTATGGCTCTTAGTCACCTTCAAGACAGAGAAGGACATTACTGTGAGCAGATTTAGATGCAGAGTTTTTGAAAATTGTCTGAAAATAGATGGAAATTACTTCTGGAGTCTATTTAGTCAATTTGTTTCCTGGCTGCCATTGCAAAGAGGCAGGAGACTGGAGGAGCAAAAGTGAATATACTTTAGCAAAGACCTGAAGCTAAATGTAGAACAAAAGCAAGTATCCTTACTTTTCATTAAACAACTTATCTTTCATCTGTCTCAGTCCACAGTCCTCCTATGACTCTACAGATATCCTGTACTTTTTACTGTGTGCTTCATACGATGTGCTTTGTTATTTGGAAATTCTGTATCCCAACACTAGGCTTCTGGGTTTTACAGAGAGACTCAAATTAGTCACCTAGAGCAGTAGTCAACTCGTTTAATGTGCAATATCTGCAATACAGATAGCTGCACTGAAACCAGCCACCCTCTACTCTAGTGACAGTCATTGGGGACAAGTGACAGTGGAGACTGACTACAGCGACTAGCTCAGCTATAGATGTTTATTCTGCTGATGTTAACATTTGTCCAGATTAATCCTTTCCCCAGGGTCTGAGTGAAAAATACTCCCTTGATTCTATTCTTGTTCCACTTCATTTCCAACCCTCTTTCTTTCCCCCTAATTATCAACTAACTTCTAAGAGGCTATCTTCTCCAGCTATCTGCCCTGTACTCTTATACCTTGCGCAGATATGTACAGATATTACATTCTCTATGGTCTGGGAATCTCCGGGAACAGAGGTCAATGATACATTTTCATGAGCAACCTTTTCACAGAGAAAGACTCCACACCCTCCTGACAGGCTACTAATGTACCAATGACTGAAAGGTTTTGTCAATTTAACGCACTCCTGAACAGGAGTTGCAACAAGCTAGCTATTGCTTTTCCCTTGTTGGATGCACCAAATTCAGAAGCTGAGATACAAATATTCAGATTAAATATTTCACTATGATTTGGTGCAATGTTGTACTTTCTCAGATGTAAAATAATATCAAAATTACACAATTTAATTCTCACTTGATACAAGCTTCCTACTCTCCCACGATAGTGTTTGTTACAAGTAAAATTTTCTGCCCAGCACAAGAGACCTTAGGATGGAGATTTTCAAAGCTATCTACAGGACATGTAGGCCTTTCAAAATTCCATTAAAAGCTATTTCTGTAGGGCATTTGCTGCACTGTTGGATTAATTCTTTTGAATAATATTAAGTTGCCTCCACTACGCTCCTTCAGGACAGGTGGAATGTTAAAATTATAGGACCATACTATATAATTATTGCTCCAGGGGTAAATAGGCAAAGCTTGGGTCTGCATAGGAATAAATGTATTAACAATGCAAAACACTGCCTTGGAGGGAAAAAAATTAATCTCAGTTTCCAAGATCATACACCACTTGTTTGAATTCCCCTGCTGGGAAGAGCAGATTCCCAAAGTCTGCTGCTTCTTCTGCCCTTTCTGATTTTCCTTCCTATATGCAAACGAAGCTCTCTCCCATGTGGGAAGGAGATTTGTTCTTCTTTTCCTCTTTTTTTTTTTTTTTTTCTGAAGTAGCATCTATAGACCAAAGTTTATTCTCTTGCTCTTGGAAAAAATATAAATCTCCCTCACTCTATTTCTTCTTAACAATAAATATTTTTTTCATATATGCATATATGTATATATAATACACATATATCTATATGTAACATAGATATACAAATATTCTTTAATGTATCTGGCATTTTTTTAGACTACTACTAATGAAAAGCATTTTTTTCTATTAAGAAGAAAACATGAATTGTTATTCTCTCTGTGTAGAACTGTTAAAGAAATATCATTATTCTGCAATTCACAAACTGCAATTCACTTTTGCGCAGTGGGATCCAGTACATGCTGTGCACGCACATATTTGTTCCTAAAGGTCAACCTGAATATCTCTACAATAATGCCTGATTTTTAGTCTTCTCCTGAAGGTCATTTCTGTAATTTTACTCTGAATTTTTCAATATATGTGACAACTAAAGGACCAATAAGCGTACACACCGAAGTAGGAATTGGCCTCTGATTCTCCACCTTATGTCTGACAAATTACATACCTTTTAGAAGATAGCATATTTTGGTAACTAGTGATCTCAGAGTAAGATGCAGTAGATACTTCTGAAAAATCTGATCAATCTGCTATTCTTGGAAGTAAAAAAGTTTTCTAATCCAAGGGCATCATTTAGATTCCTTATGCATTAATACTGATGCATAAAAAAACATGAAAAAAGGATCACTTGGATACAAAATGAGAAATGCTCAGCTGAGTTCAGGCATGTTGCATATGGATTAATAATGTGGATGTCCTTCAGAAACTTCCTCCCAGCAAAGAATTCTCAGACTCATCCCAAAGCTTCATAAACTTCTTGATCTAGGACTCTGCAACACCCTTCATAAAAAAAAAAAAAAGAAAGAAAGAAAGAAAGAAAGAAAGAAAAAAGCTTTCTATAAACTAGAAGTGTGGGTCCCTTGTGGGTTTGGCTAGAAAACCCAAATTACACGCTATGAGGAAGTGCCACCCTTTCCAGACCCCTCCCAGGGCTGCCCCAGGAAAAACAGTTCCATGGTCCAGGGATGATACTCATCAAGAAGAGTTGAGGGCCTCTCTCTCATGTCTCTGCAGCACCTTTCAGACTGAGCAGAGGTTACTGCTCAGGGTTATGTAGTATATCGGGTGCAAAGGATTCATCATTTCAAGATGGCACAAGACAGAGTATGGTAGGCTAAGGGAAAGAAACAAAGTGGGGGAAGCTGATAGATCTTGGTGATTTGGGAATACACATGGAAAAACAAAGGGAAAAGGGGATAAAAAGGGCTGACTGCATATGGGTTGCTGATCTGCATGCTTTTCTGACCGTACTCTGCACCTGATCAATGCAGTCTTTCCTATCTTAAAAAAATTCACTTTCTAATTCTTTTCCTGTTCTGTGTGCATATATGTACGGGGTTCTAAATGCAAGCAGCTGGAGTGGAATCAGGGGCCAGAGGCCTGTTTGTCAGTGGTGCCAGCAACTGGAGTGAGTGCAGATGTGCACGTGAGTACTAGCGAGTATTGAGCTAGACTGGCTAGTGGTCTGGGATCCAGGTGTGAATGTGTTTCTGAGGGTGATACCATGGGAGCATCTGGCTGCCGGGGGACCAGGGAGTCCCAACCAGCTGCAATGAGCTCTACATGTGTCTATATGTTTCTGTGTATAATGGGTCCTTAGCAGCAGCTGAAGCAGAGTTGTGGACCTCAGGAGTTCATATGTCCTGATGACAGAAACTGGGGAGATTGGGATTGAGAAGCCAGGCCTTGTCTGAGTCCAGCTGCTAGTGGGATTCACATTGTATGTATGTTCACAAGTGTTCAGACAGATGTTTCCCACTCATGGATCTTCCTCCTGATTAGCCAGTCAGAGGACTAGAATGAAGCCCATGGGGCTGCTAATGTTTGTGAGTGCTGAGTGTACCTGTCTGTACTGACAAGTGTGACCAGCTGTCTATGTATCTGTTGTATACATACCTTCTGGGAATTCACGCTCAACCTCAGTACTGCTAGGCCATGGGGTATATGAATCTGCAGCAGCGTCACTTCTGGCAGGCATGTGCACACATACACACATGCATGAACAATTTGCATTCATTTTAATTTAGAAACAGGAGCTGAAGTAAGAATCTATTTTCTGTGTGGGTCAGTCTTGAATCATAACTTTTACTGAAGCTTTTGCCAACTTAGCGTCTGCAGTGTTCACTAACAATAATAGCGCCAACACAGAGCTTACATTGCAATTTATATCTTAAAAGCTCTTTGAAAGTATCTACTAATTAACTCAATTAATTAAAACAATTAGTCTTTGAGAACACTACATAATCCTCAAGTCACCCAAGTGGAAAGCATTTCCCCTTCTAACTTTCAAAAACCAAAAGTATAAGTGCATCAAATTCCCTTAATACGTGTCATTCTTACTCTGTGCTAATTAACAGCTCACATATTCCTACCTAACAACTAGAAATAAAGAGAGACAGAGTGCAAGAAAGAAGGAAAGATTATTTCAAGTTGTTAAAAGGAATTTAATTAAGTATTTGTTGAGGAGTAATTATGCATAAATTGCAGGAAAATTAAGTTTTATAATATTAGTACATCTTAATTAGTGTCTTTTCATGATCAATGTTTAATTTACTCACAATTGTTTTGCCTTATTTTAAACTAAGTGCTTCTTTGTAAGCTCTTTACTTAAATCCATTACCCATAACTTTTACACTTGGCACTAGAACTTGTGTTTCTGATGTTACTAAATGCCTTCAGGTGCCCAGTTTGATTCCACTGAGTCATAACATCTCAACTTATTTCACATATTCAATGAAATTCGTTGTATTATTTCTTGACTTAACTCATAGTATATTTTTATATAGCTATATGAGATTTAAAACATACCTGGGCAAAGTGGACTTCTGCTTTTAGCTGGAAGCAGCAGCCTTCCCCTTAAATTTTGGAAATGAAAGGTTGATTACTTAATGGTGCTAAAGAAAAGATGATATTAAATAGTAGAACAGGAAGATGTGAATGAAATCAAAGCATTTTTTGATTCATTGTTAGAATAGGTGCACCAGAGCCACCTTGGCTGTTAGAGGTCATCAGGTAAACTATGCAGGAACCAAGAATTTTATGGATAACAAAGGCAGTGATAGTTTGCATAAGCGTATTGCTTCCAAGGAGGATGACTGGCTTAGTCACTGTCTTCAGAAGCATGAAGTGTCTGGTAGCTCCTAAAAGCAGATTCTCAATTTGTAGTTAAAGACGCAGTTCAAGACCAAGAAGACTGTCTTGGTCATAGAGATGGTTACAAATTGCTGCTACAAAATCTGGAGTTCATGTATTTATTTAATAATTGTTGTTTAATAAGATTTTATTAAGTAACTTGATAATATCCATGCCTACAGTTTCTTGTGACAGAACTATTGCAGATAATTTCAGTTTTTACTGTATCTAGTTGAATCTCATCGTTCAAGGAGAAGGAAATTAACATCTCCATGGTCCTGTTTGATAACAGCAACACTTTACATTTAAGAGGTTCATGCCAGATTGCCTGAAACACTTTACAAAGAACAGGCTGCATCCTGCTTGCTTTCAAACATCCAATGAAGCAATAGTAAAACTGAGACAAGATCTGAGAAGTCTTTGCCCCTAACTGCTAAGTCTAGACAATCCTACTGCATTATAATTGGAAGGCATTGTCATCACAGAAGAGGTGTGATTAAGTGAAGTTTCACATAGAAGATGATACAGTCTTCAGTGCATGCCATGCCCTCAGAGTAACAAAATCTCTGCTGTAAACAAGATGCTGCTGGGGAAAAAGGGCAAGAAGATGCCTTAGTCATAATCAGACTAGAAGACACCATTAAAGTGTGGACATAGGATGCAGGTTTTGAAATATATTCAAAGAAGCTGTAAACAAGGCTAGGTCTGAGAAGAGCTACTAGGACAATTTATGCAAGATGAGATGAGCTTAGCTCATTTAGCCTCACTTAAAAGGAGGGAGAATTGAATCACCTGCCATGGCCTCTTCTAGCCTTGCTTTCTTTTTTGTAAGTGTGAGAAAAGGTATAAATGTGCGAAGTAAATACACATGAAGGAGAAAAACCATTCTTGTCCAAACAAGAAGAAAACTTTTTATATCAAAGCACAAAAGATTAGAATGTTTCCAATGAGACTGTAAAGCATAATATCCATAGGAATAACAGGGAAAGAAATAATTTTGAGAATGAGCTCTGATGTGTTATGGATAGGGTAAACAATGAAGTTAGCAGTGATAATTTGAGGCCAGATTTGATGATCCAGGTATGCCTATATTCCAAAGACTTTCTGCTAGAAATGTACACAAGATTATCTTGAGGGGAGAACACCCAAGACTATTCACACATGGAATAGAAATGTAAATTGTTGAGTAAGACAGCATCAGCCTCATATGCAACTGTGATTGATAAGATGATGTGAAAGCAAGAGCAGTGGTAGAGTCCCTCCCTCCTTGCCATGAGTTCATTGTCCTGCTGCACTCTGATTACTTCAATACTAAATCTGAAAGTATCCTGACAGGTACCTGCTTATACAGACTTCCATCTGAAATTCTCTAGTTGCTAGCAGAAACTTGTCCCTTCAAGAACATTAAGGACTTTAAAAGCTGCTCATTTGGTAAGGGCTGTTGTTTTAATGATAACTAAAGAAAAATGTTGAACATAAAAAAAGGCAGGTAGCTCCTTGAGGGCCACTTTCTTTTGATTTTCTTTGGACTTGAAAACACAGAGACATACCAAAGCAAGAAAAAGAAAATTAGGAAGAAAATCAGAAAGAAGGAAGCAGCCTAGATCTTAAATGAGCTATCAAAGAATGAAAGTCTGGTATTTTTTCCATATCATATCTTATACACTGTCAGTGCTCTAAACATATGTGTCTTTTTGCACTCTGACAATTCCCCCATACTGACATATTGACATCTTAATAGATTTTTCCTGAGAAATCTTCCCTTAATCATATTTTCAATGCACCAAGAACACAAAACCAAATCTTGGCACAATTTACATATTTATATGCTCAGCATACAGACATTCCTATAAAACACTTACATACATTCTTTTAGAATAAATCAGAATAAATTAAATGTGCTTCAGGTATGGAAATGTGCAGGATCCAGTCATTCGAAATGTAACAATACCAAGATCTCAGAAAGAACAGTACAGTGCTCTTCATGAAAATATGGTTTAGCTAGGGGCCCTGAACTCTTTTGAAAATTCTCCTATAAATCAATCTAATTATTCCTCATATGTAAGGCTCAGTTCTGCTTTCAAAGTCAGCTGAAACTTTAATATTGACTCCAACAGGACTACTATCTGTCATCAAGCCAATATTCAGAAGTAAGTAGCCAAAGCAGTATTTTTAAAAAGTAATACTTGATTTTAAAAAAAGGAGAACAAGATGTATGAGAGAAAGAGCAAGAGAGAGAGACAGATAATAACAGCCAATAGGAAAAAATAAAAAAATTCTGAAGGTGATACTAAGGAGAGTGCAATTTCCATGTTTTGGTAGTGGAAAAATAGAGTGATTTACTAATGATGGATTTTGAAGCCCCATCATCACCAAGTGGACTTTAGATAAAACACCTCCATGCAGAGGATAATCTTACAGTTATGTCAGAATGGAGGATGGGATAAATAATTTATTTGATATTTCGGCTCCTGCATTCTGCAGTTCTGTCTATCAGCTGTGCTCACTTCCCTCTTTCATGAAGTATATAATCATTTCATAGTACCGTGCACTCTTAATCTTGTGCTGCAATTTCTAGAATCTGTGAAATCACTTTTTATGCAGTATATATTTCAAATCTCTTCAGGGTAGTTTTGTGGCTCGGTATAATTTTCTTTTGCTGTATGAATTTTTTCAAAAAACAAGGAGCAGTCACGAAATGTTCTCTTTACTGGATGACTGTACATGTTCCTTTGATTTTTATCTTTTTGAGTATAAACATATCATCACATTCTCCCAGGAGCTTATAGTGAAATACCTGAAATACTTTCTGTGCATTTTATGAAAGTTATGGTAACATTCAGATGTCGAAACACAGCTAAGTTTTAACAACTGAGGGAAATACAATGTTCCTCACGCTCAGGAAGATTTATCAGCAGAACATGAATAAATAATCTCAACAACTTGAGCTAATGTATTCACCCAGCAGCTTTGATGAGTCCATTACAATGCTACCAATATTAACCATTATTTAATATAATCCTTGTCACTGACATTTAAACTACACATAAAAAGAATAAATTATCAGCAGAAGAAAATCAATCATAGTTTTGTCTTTTCTCTTTCAGGATCTTAATTGATTAAAAAACCTTTCTACCTAGTGGTTGCTACTGGATGGGAATACAGCACGTGACTTCTGATCTTAATTGTTGTTTTGATTTGTATATAGCATCCTACCTTTAGATTTAACTAGTCCTGACTCTTTGTTCCTAATGGAAATGCACTTGTTGGAATCATCCAGGAGGAAGGCATCCCTTTCACTCATCAGGTTAAATCGAATAGCATGACATACCAGTGACTATCATTTGAGAACAGTTTCTCTGTGCTAGTTCTTCATTATCAGAGAAGATAAAACTAGGTAAATCAGGATAAAATTTATTTAATACTGGACCATATCTCTTAACAGCTTTTGTGGTAGAGACAGGCTTATATGTACAAAGCTCTGTTAGTGGGGTCAGTAACTGATAGAGAAGAAAGAGGGAAAGGAGCAGGTAAAACAACAGTAACAAAACTAAGACATACAAGCCACCTTTCCCTGTGGCCAGCTGGGAAAAGCAGTGATGGGGCTCCAGGTGACTGTCCCCTCTGGGTAGACTTTTCAGCACAAGGAAGGTGAAACTGTGACAAGCCATTGCCACTCCTGTTCCCACAGCACTTTGTACTCCCCACTGGGACCTGCTCCAACTCCAGTGAGTTTTCCTCACTCATAATGTACTTCATACTGACTGGAGCGTGATCATTTAGGGAAAGGCACTGCACACTGACTGACTTCTGTACATGTATTTCACTAGGTAATCCTGACCAGGCATCTAGATGACCACTGTTTACTTTGCTGTGTTGTAAGTTTTGAATTTCCCTAACACAAACAAAAAGCCACAGGACAAGATGTAGGAAAGAGGTAGGAGTGGTGATTCCCTGTTCTGTTGGCAATTGTGTCCCTTCCCATGAGAATCCACCATCTGGCATGCACAACCATGAGGAAAACTGTGCAGTAACATCACAGAACAGCAATGGAAAAATATTTCTCTGGAAATCTCTGCCTCAGGAGCCCCCAAGAAACTGTAACAGTCTGCTGTCACTGTGAAACACCCTCCCAAGGCTAGCTCCACAGCCTGGGGCTGGTGAATGAGGCCATAATGCATATACACCTTCCTTACTATCACATTCATGAGCTGAGTCTCGGTAGCTCTGTGCACGGAACATGAATCACAGATCAATGTTTTTTTTTCCCTAGCAGATTCCCTTACATCTCCCTGTGAACAAAATGAGAATTTCCTACAGCAACCCAGCTCTCTCATCATCTACCAATACTGTCTCAAGGTTTGTGTTTCTGTGCAAAAGATGCTGATAACTTGCACATCTTCTTGGGTTTTGCTCAGATACAAAAAAGTAAAAAGTAAAAAGATACACTTAATGCTTTTCTCCACTGGAACTTACTCTTCACTTTTCTTTTTCAGTTTCTTTCCCTCAAAGGAGCCAGCAAATGTAGAGTGAAGTTAGCCCTTTCAGAAGAGGTCAATGTATTTAATTTGCTTTACAAATAATAGAATATTAATCTTCCACAGGATCTGTGCTATTCAGGCTTATAATTTTTATTCCTGTAATACTTTTCTTTTAACAAAACTTTAACAATAAATGCCAATCTGCAAATGTATCTAAATGGTCATTTCAAAATAGCTTTTTAAACACAAAACTTCTATAACTAATACGAAAAACTGCAGAAAATCATAACAATATTTTAATGCCCTCAACAATTTTTCATAGGAAACCTAAAAGATAAGTTTTCTTTTCACTGACATATTTGGTAAGCTAGCAGTAAATTGTTGCAAAAAGTAGTAATTGATTTATGGTTTTAATCTACACACAATGAATGTTTTATGAAAATAGTATAAGTTGTTGACTACTCCTAAACACATCTGTAGCAATGGTAGATAAAAAAATCATTCACTTAAAAAACACCTGTTTCATAATTTCATAGAGAATTAGCATAAGAATGAATACACTGAATTCTGGTAATATGGTGAAAAGCAATCCTAAATCATCTAAAATTGCAGCATCAGACAGAAGTTATTTGTTCACTTTTATTTTTTCTTGCTTATATACTCTCTTTCTTAAAAAGTTTAAGGTATCCAGTCAGAGTGGAAAAAAAACAACCATGCAAAATGCGTGACTAATCCAGATCTATCTTGATGAACCAAAATGAAAGAGTTGTATTATCCATTAATAACAACAACAACAACAACAACAACAATAATAAAACACCACACTGTTTCCTGTTGTAAATAATCTCAAGTTTTGTTGAATGGTGCATTTGAGAGAGGCATAGATGTCTCTGTGCACCATTCACTACTTGAAAGCAATGGTTTGGCTACAGGTTGTAGAGAGGGTCATAGGAAATGCTTTTAGCAGCAGTTGGTTGTCATTCCAGTACTAGTTTGTGGTTATGAGCAAGTCATAAAACCAAGACAGGAAATCATTGCTAGGGAGTATAACTGCAAGTGGGGTACACAGGTAGGAGTAACAACCTATGGGTCATAAGCAAATGGGAAAGGTATGTCAGTGGGATCCTCCTTGGCTTTCTTAGGTCTGGTATTACCAGCATGAAAAGAGTAAATAGTACTAGTCAAAGCACAGTGAAAGACAGGTTGAAAACTTAAAAAATCCTGATCATTTGGGTTAATTAGTTGAAATAAATAGGGTACAACATAATAAGGTCAAGAATGAAGTAATGTTCTTCAGTAAGAATTACTAGCTAAGCAAAAATGAACAGGGGAAATATTGGAACTAGACTGCTGTAAGGGGAATGGCAAACAAAATAATCCAGCAGGGTTCCATGAGGTGAAATTAGAAAATTCAGTACAAGAACATATAATCATGAATGTCAGATACAAAAGATTCAAAGTAACCCTCACAATTTGCTCCATTTTAGGCTAGACTACAATGTGTTCACCTTTATGCATGATGCTTTAAGAAAGATATAGACTGTCTGGAGATAAGCTAGAAAACAGTTAGTAATGATCTAATAGTAATTATCTTGGAGAAAAGCCTGTAACAGTCGAACCATGAACAGAGTAGGTCAGGGTTTGCCTGGGATGGCACTTGCATTTTGGCCCTGATTTGAGATGCTGTTTGAGGTAGATAACTTCTTGAGTCTCTTCTACATTTTCTAATGACTTTAAATTTATGATAGATTGAACTGTATATTAAATTTATGATAGATTGAATTGTATATTATATTTACAGAATTGGATAAATCCATACATACATGTATGTGTGTATCTTTTGCAGCCATTGGAATAGTCTTCATACTACTACAAAAATTCAGCAATGACAATTCTATCCATTTTGCTCTCTCAGTTACCTATCTTACTTTTATGAGAGCAAAACTAAGTCCCTTAGAATAATCAAAGCAATAAGAGAAGGAAGGAAGAAAGGATATTGCTTCCTTTTTGTTCTGGTAAAGCTTTTCATTAGCAAGTTTATGCAAACACAAACAAATAAAAATCACATTTCAATTTTGAAAAACTGTCATGTTGTAATGACAAACAAGGTTTCATAAAAAATTCCAAAATTTGCCTTGTATTGGCAAGTAGAGGTAGGGATGAACCTTAACAATAAATGTCTTCTGTGACTTTAGTCCATAATTAAAAAGAAGATTAACAAAAACCCTGCAAGCCAAACTGCAAGAGACAGATTGCTAACAATTTCATTGCCAGGAGATTTTAATTTTTGCATTCCTGCTGAGCAAGCTGTGGGGTTGTGAAGAACTAACTACATTGACTGCCTCTTTTAGCTAACTAAGTTGGAAAAAGGTTAACATGGAGCATGTGACAACCGCAAAATGGGGACTAATTCTGTTATTAGGTTTCCCCTCCTGGAGATATTCCAAGGAGTCCTGTAGCTTTTCATGATCAGCAGAGAGAGAAAAAGAGGAACTCCAGACTGAACTACAGTGAACAGATGCCCTCCCTCTGGTGTTTAATTTAATTAATTGATGTTTGTTGAAATAAAGCCAATTAACCTGGCTTATCTCTTCATCAATCATACTTCTGCTTCCATTATTCAGCTAGAAAAATGGCATTGTGTGTTTTATGACATACAACAGGAACAATTAAAACCAACTTGTGCTGCATTACCTGCAGCAGGCTTTGCAATGGAAGATGATATACCTTTTTTGGTGTAGGACAAAGCAGTCAGGCTTTCTAATTAATGGCTTTCTAGCTCTGGATCCACTTTAATTCTTTTTAATATGGGATTGAGGAGGAACTGAGGCATACCACAGTCAAAAGTCTTGCTTAGGTTCACAGAGAACAAAATACGATTTCTGGACTCCTGAATCTCAGACTACTGCTGCGGTTAGTAGGAAGAATATTATATCTGATGACAGCAGTCATCAAAGGACATTGCTTCAAGTTGTGAGCATGTTTTACATTGATGTGAAGATATACAGCATCTACTTTTAGAAGGCCTGTTATCTTGCCACAGAATATAGTTTTGTATGGCCTGCTGTGGTTTATCCCCAGGATGCAGCCAAGTACCACGCAGCCGCTCACTCATTCTCCCCGAGTGGGATGGGGGAGAGAATCAGAAAGGTAGAAGTCCTAAACCATAGCATTTATTCATGACAAAGAGTTGCAGGTTATTTGTCATCCCTTAAATGTTTGTGAATAGATTTATATTCCAACAATTCTCTAGCATTAAATGTTACATCTCACTAGTTTTCCCTTTTTAAAGTAAGGTTTGTCTTTAACCATTTTGAATCTTGTTGAACTTGAAGTCACTCCAAAAAATTTCACAAGTGTTTTCTTGGAGACTGCTATAGGTACACAGCCCTGGCTCTCTGAAGCTTCTTCCAGTACGAAAATGTCCTGAGAAGTGTAGCTTTCTACATGGAAACTCTCCTCAAGCAGTAGAACATGTGTTTGATTCACAGCTCTGGAAATCATTAAGATATTTCAGTCAACTCCAATGTATTCTGATCAGGTCTCCTATACACCTCAATATCTTAAATCATATACTGTAGAGAATTTGAAAATGATAGTAATTATAGAAGTGAATCTGAACACTTCAATGCACAAAAGCAAAGAAATTTGCAATCTGCGATCTCTACTGTGGTGTTAACTCAGATGAATTACAAATACATTTCCTCTAATTAACAGAATAAATATTCAATCAAAATCTTGTTAACTGTTCTGTGGCCAATTCTGATGTACTATTTGTCATTATGTGTACAAAAAGAAAAAAGATTATTTCCAGTCATTTAACTTCAAACACTGTTCATAGTGGTAGCAGTACAAGACATATCCCCATGTAGTCCTGACTCTGTATTCAGAAATATACATTCTAGACATGTGTCCACATGTCAGAAGTTATACGTGGTAACTTTGTCTTCTAGAAAAGAGTCTGGGACTGGTTTGCACTTCCAGCAGTGATCTCAAGACATTGCTTTAAGGCCCTAGGAGTGAGATGGTGATGACTAGATTTCAATGTTTAGCTATCTGCAACCTAGCTGCAGTAGTAGGAGCACTTGAATTTATGCTAACGAGCAGCACAATAGTCTCTCATCCAGACCTCAGCTCTGCCTAGGAATGGGTTAGAAGTCAATAAAGTGGGTGCGATCTAAGGCAAGCTTTGATGCAAGAATGACCATGCAGACATGGCATGCAGTCTGAAACCAGAGAGAGAGAGGAGTGGATTTATTTGTGATACTGGGCTTGGTGTTGGTACTGCAATTGTTAGTTTTGTCAAAGCAGCATAAACACAGCAGCCTCGTTGCTTGCCTTTGATTTAATAAGTTTTTATAAGTTTGAAGTGCTTTGAAATCCTAGTCTATAGTTGCTACAGTTGGAAGGAAAAAGTATGAAAAGAACATTTCCAGCCCCTAAGCGATGCTGCCACTATACCTGCTGCCACATATAAGCAATATGTCTGATCCATAAATGTATCGCAGGCTTTTCATCATGACCGTCTGTCTTTGGAGCTTCACCTCTATCCAGATCCAGCATGAGAGAAGCAGAAAGCAGAGAATGCAAAATGAGAAGGACAACAAAACTCTATAGATTAAATTTCTCTCTCTCATTGCTGTAGGAAGTCACTGGCCTCACAGAGGAACAAATAAATATGGTTGCATATACATTATTAAAAGTAATTGCATTGTTACTTATCGGTTTAATTAAATACCTTGGTAAAAATTGTAACAATTCAAGGCACGTTATGAGCAGCAATGACATTAACCTTTAATAATCATCTTTTCCTTTCGCACTGTGGTAATGACCACATTAATTAGTAATGAAATGATTAAATATGAAGAGTGTGAACAATACCATGAATCTCTGCACGTGGGCACCTTGCAAGGACTAGTTGGTATTGCGTCAAACACACCTTGAAAGGTACATTCAGAGAGTTTTATTGCTGCTGGCTGCAGCCTCCAAGCACTGCAAGGACTCTGAAGCCAGGAGGGCTAAATGAATGGGCTGCTGCTTGGGTAAATTGAATGATCTAAAACACAGCCGGATTGTGCTGCCTTCCCGGAAAATGCTATCATCTTGACAGCCCTGCTCCCAGCTAAACTGTGGAAACGAAAAATCTCTCCTAATCCTGAAAATCACATATCTCAAAGTACAGCTGATCTTTTTGGCGGTCTCTTTAAGGGTGTATGCACCTATGTGTGGCTTCAGAGTCATGAGGGGTACATCAGACTTTGGACGTGCTGGATAGGTATTCTTGGTGTGTACCAGAGTTTACATTATACTGTGCTAAAGAAAAAAGCACCAATGAATGGTGCAGTATGCCCTTCTCACTTTTCCCACTCAAATTTATAGTCTTGCTCACCAATCCTTTTCCAAAGGCTGCCAGTCAAGTCTACCATCTTCTTAACCAGTACAGTTCTTTTCCGAAGGACTGAAGCAACAATACGTGCCTTAAATATTCCCAGAGCAATAAACTCATTTCGTTAAGGGAGGCTGTTCTCAGAGATTTGGTACCAAAATAAATGAATATTGACAAGACAAATTTGTGAGGGTGCACCCCCCTTCGGGTGTTTACACAAGATGTTTATACTCATACAGACATTTATACACAGTTTGATTACTTGCCTTCTTCCCTTTTGCATGCCAGTCTGTCTACCTTTGATCTCAAAAAATCTTACGGTGACCATTCCTCTCTACTCCCACACCAATCAATGACATCTGGCCTAAGGAGAGCATTCAGTACAAGTCTGGTATGGTGGGGGGAGTTCTTGGCACTCAGTTACCCTGGGGTGATCTCACAACACTGCTCTGTCATCAGTAGGAGGATGCCGGATTTACACTAACATGACCAGAAACAAGCTTTAGGAAGAGGTAATCTAAAATCTTCATCCTGCAACATGCTTTTTCCCCTCCTAGGAATCCCACACTACTCAGAATCACCCAGTGGAGCAGAAATCCTTACAAAGAGCATAGAGACTTTGGAGATCCCAGTACTGCTTCTACATATTGCATTCTCTTGTAGGATTGCCACGAATCCCACTGCCTAATGACCACTGCAAATCAACAGTAAAACTCTTCCCTCTCATTACAGACACAAATGACAGGCTTTTAGAATGATTAGCTGGAAATTGCATTTTCCATCAGATACAAGCCTAGAGGAAGGAGGGTGCCAGAGAAAGAAGATGCTCATAAGGGTTTCTTTGTAATGCAAATGTAGGAACATGCTTTTTATCTTCAGACAAGTGCAAGTGCTTCACAAAGATTTTATTTAAGGCCTGTGTTCTCGTGCTTTACAGAAGTGAAGCAAAGAGACATGCCAGCATTAATGAACTTCTAAGAGCTGTATTATTATTTCCAAGGAATAGAGAGAATCAGAGAGAGACCACATACAATTTAATGTTAGGCTTATTAACAAAGAGACAAATGCTATTCATGCAAGCAATATGGTAGAATTGAGTCATATCTCTGTTTACTCTGGGGACCTCATATAAACACAAAAACAGGTCTATCTCCATCAACATCTAAATCACACCACTGCATCTTTAAAGACCCCTTTTTACTGTTTTTCTCACATTTCCATATCATAAAGCTGTGATAGTTGTTGTGACAGGAAGATGGAGTTCAAGGGAATGCATCTGCCTACAAAACATTCATTCTGTTGTGTGCTTGCCTAACATTTAACAGCAATGTAAGTGCACAATGTCATGGCTTCCTTTCATTCACTTTTATTTCTGCTTGGAAATGTGCAAACTGGGCTCCACAGAATGGGCAGAGCTTCACAGGCAAGTCAAGAAGTAAAAAGAAAAAGAAAAAAAACTCAGAAAAAAACCCAGCAACAAATGTCACATATCAGTGCGTTTTTCACTCTTCACGTCTTCTCTAACAGGCACTCCATTAACTCCTAAGTGTTGGTCTCCAACTACGTGAGAAAAAGGAGAGCTGATGCATCTGAGGTTATCCAGAAGGGGAGGTGAGGTAGTGCTTTCCCCAAATACTCTGTGAATCCCTAGTTATTCAAGCAGCTGACCCATATTGCCTATGAAAATACAGTCTCCATATATACATTTGGTCCAGCTTTGGACTCAAAGGAAAGATCAGTTGATTTTGTAAGGCCCTTTTCTGTCTTAATCTCTAGAAATCAGAAATTATGTACAATTCAAGAAGGAACTGACTGATTACTAATACAAGGCACATGAAAGATCTTATAGTAAGATATTGTCAGGATCATATGAAACCACAGCTACTAGATAAGGAGCTGATCTATATACTCTACCAGGTCTCACTTTCCAAGAGAACTCAGCAAAATAGAAAATCTCCACTCAATGCCTGTCATCAAGAGGCTGCTGCATAGCAAGCACAGCACTTGTCCTCACTGCTATTTGGACATCCTTGGGAAGAAACTGATAGGCACAGCTTATTTAGAATGCTGGCATGGAAACTTGTGCTGTAAAACTGGTTTTCAAAAATGCTACATTCTGAGAAGACCTACGGAGGGAACAAATTTTGCCTAAATTAAGGCACTTTTCCAAAAATCTTCAGTTTATACATACTGCTATTAAGCCTTTTTCAGAAAAGCATGTAAAGAAGGAGATAAAATAACAACTTTATTGTAGAAAGAACTCTTTAAGGATTTCTGCATCCTGAGAATCTATTGATTAGAGGCTTTCAAGGGTGCTCGTAATGCTGCATTCCTATTATGCCAAAAATTCTCATTTTAGTGAAGATGGGGATGACCTCGTAGAAGCTAATAATTCAAGTGCTCTCTTGGACAAGCGGTTTCCTAACAGAGATGTTGTTACCATCTACTACCCCAGCCCCAAACACTGAGAAATGGTTTCTGGCATAGCCAAGCAATACACATGTCCACCTTCAACATCTCTCTCACATGCTTGAAAACAAAGTATCATTCTGGTTGCAAGACATCTGGTCATAACTCCAGCTATTCCACTCAGATGAGAAGAAAACAACAATGTAGTTTCCTTGCACCACTGAAACAGTAAGAAATCCATTATACTTTCAATTCTATTTTTATTTAAACATGTTCACAGGTCTTATCATATAAAATCCCCAGAAGATGGAGAACCCTGCTCTAGGTGGTAAATCTCTCAAAGGCTTAAAATTTCGCAGTGCTTATGCCCCTTACTCCTTTGATACCAAGTCTGCTCATTCTCCAAACTCCACAATTCCTTTCACCCCCCTGCCAGCTTCTGTCACTGGTGAGACTGAGAACTTTTCTGATTCTGTCACGCACATGTCACTGCTTGTTTAGGATGAGATTTCATCTTGTCTCCTGAACTTCCTGACTGCTGGCTGTGCTAACTGAAACAACTTTTCCCTTGGTAGCCTACTCTAAGTAGCATGCGTTTGCTCTTTTCTTCAACCAGTAGTCCAGCCATGGAAGCTGACTGTGTTGCAGAATAATATTGCACCTACTGAATGGCATAAGTCAGAACAGTTACCCTCAGAGTAGTCAGCCCCCTGATCTGGAAGACAGGGATGGGGGAGTAAAGTAAACCCTCCACAGTTCAGGAGGAAAATTAACAACATGCTGCTCCACCTGACTGTAATTCATCCATGGTACCAGATGAGATCCACTCGAAGATATGGAGGGAACTGGTGGAAGTGCTTTCCAAGACACTTTCCATAATTAATCAGCAATGCTGGTTAGCTGGAGAGGTCCCAGACAAATGGAGACTTGTCAATGTGACATCCATCTACCTGAAGGGTCAGAAGGCAGATCTGGGGAACTGCAGGCCTGTCAGCCTGACCTCGGTATGGGGGAGGTCATGGAGCAGATTGTCTTGAGTGCGATCACACAGCATGCACAGGACAACCAGGGGGATCAGGTCCAGCTAGCACAGGTTCATGAAAGGCAGGGCGTGCCTCCCCAACGTCATCTCCATCCATGACTGGGTGACCTGCCTACTGGATGAGGGAAAGGCTGTGGCTGTAATCTACCTAGACTTTAGTAAATGTTTTGACCCTATCTCCCACAGTATTCTCCTGGAGAAGCAGATAGCTCATGGCTTAGACAAATGCATACTTTGCTGGATAAAATGCTGTCTGTATGGCTGGGCCTAGAGAGTGGCGGTTAATGGAATTAAATCCAGCTGGCAACCAGTCATGTGCAGTATTCCTTAGGGGTCAGTACTGGGGCCAGACATGTTTAATATTTTTATTGATGACCTTGGCAGCTTGATCCAGTGCTTGATCTAGCAGTTGACAACACTGCCCTCAGCAGTGGGGTTGGAACTAGATGAATTTTGAGGTCCCTCCCAACCCCTGACATTCTATGATTCTATGATCTGGACAAGAGGATTGATTGCACTCTCAGTAAGTTTGCAGATGACACCAAGTTGGGAGGAAGTGTTGATCTGCCTGGGGTTGGGAAGGCCCTACGGAGGGATCTGGATAGATTGGATCACTAGACTGAGGCCAATGGGATGAAGTTCAGCAAGACTAAGTGCTGGGTCCTGCACTTTGGTCACAACAACCCTGTGCAATGTGGCAGGTTGGCTAGAAAGCTGCACAGTGGAAAAGGATTTGGGAGTGTTAGTTGACAGAAAGCTGAGCATGTGCCTGCACTGAGCCCAGGTGGCCTAAAAGGCCAATGGCAACCTGGCTAATATCAAAAATATTGTAGCCAGCAGGAGCAGTGAGGTTACAGACCCTCTGTTCTCTGCACTGGTGAGGCTGTACCTTGAGTACTGTGTTCAGTTATGGGCCCCTCACTACAAGGAAGACATTAAGGCCCTGGAGCATGTCCAGAGAAGGGCAACAAAGCTGTGAAGAGTCTGGAGCACAAGTCTTATGGGGAGCAGCTGAAGGAACAGGGATTTTTTAGTCAGGAAAAGAAGAGGCTCAGGGGAGACCTTATCACTTTCTACAATTCCCTGAAAGTAGGCTCTAGCAAGGTAGGGGTTAGTCTCTTCATCCAAATAACTAGCGATAGGATGAGAGGTAATGGCCTCATGTTGCTGAACGAGGTTAGGTTCAGTTTGACTATTAGGAAAAATTTCTTCACAGAGGGTTGTGAGGCATTGGAACAGTCTGCCCAAGAAAGTGGAGGAGTGACCATCCCTGGAGATGTTCAAGAAACATGTAGCTGTAGCACTGAGGTAAAAGGGTAAGAGGGCATGGTGATGATGAATTGGCAGTTGGACAATATGATCTTGGAGGTCTTTTCCAACCTTAATGATTCTATGATTCTCTCATTCTAAGATGTGGAAATAAAAAGCAGAGGTTGCATAGAAAAGAATAAAAGAATTTCTTAAAGGGCTGAGTAATGCAAAGGAATATTTCTTCACCTTTCCACCTTTAAAATGCACTAGCTACAGATGAAAAAAAGAAGGATTCAGAACTCTTGCTGAACTTATCTACTGAATAATTCATGAAAGCCAGTGCTTCATCTGTTCAAACATCTCTACTAATCACTGAGACTTATTTGGATTTTGCCCAGTGGAACACAAGTGAAAAAAAATATAAATTTCTTCAGAACAAATAAAATATCTGCAGACAACTTGTGGCTTCCAAGTTATTAGAATAACCTCTGTCTTCCCTTTAACTCCATTCTATTATCAGAAAAATCCCACCTATATTGCAGAGAAGGAAGGTCCTAATTATCCAGGCTCACTGCTGGTCACTAAGACTCACTTCCCACAGAAGGAAAGTTTTGAGAGACGGACACACTCCTGGTAAGGTGAGAGTTAGAAACTACTACATAGAAGTGAACACATGCTTTAAAGGCAAGAACAGACATTATGTGACATTATGGCTAAATGTTCAGAGGAGGACAACGAAACAACCTGCAGAACTTGACTTCTAGTCATGTGCCTTCAAAGAGAATGGACTTTTGAGAACATGCCCTCATTGCCCACCAGATGCATCAGAACCATCAGTAAAGCTTTAATAAAATACCTGATTTAACTTATGCATCAGAATACCTTTAAAAATCTGATACCTAAATCAGGAGCCTAAATACCATTAAAATCCCATTACTGAGGCTCTCTTTATGTCACCATGGAAGAGAAAACTGTTAGTGCTGCAAACTGAAACTCTTTGAAAATAAAAAGCAAATTATATGTATGCATTTATTGCTTAAATCAAGTCCCAGCTCAGGACAGGATAGGAGGAAGAAAAAGCTAGGTAGGAAAGAAAATTGTGAGTGATAATCACTTGTTCTTAATTTGCTCAAGGGGCCAGCACATTTCTTTTAACCATAGACATTTATGAGTCTTAAAGCCTCCCTAAAGTGGTTCAAATTTTCTTGTCTATGAAGATTTACTATGCTATTAAGCAAGAAGTAGATTTTTTTTTATTTTATTCCAGTATTCCTCTTTACATTCACTGAAACTGTGAATCATAATTAAATCAGTTAAATTGAGAAAGATTCTGCAGCTTATGGAATTGAATCCCTCTCATGGGTGTTTGTTCATGGAAGTAGGAATTGCTTTACTGTCAGTGTTGGGAACAAGTCTTGAATTACATAACTGCCTAAATGGTTTACAACTGAAAATCAGATACATTCTACAAGGAAAACTTTCTTTTACAGTATTCTTCCCTATGGGCTTCTCAAAAGCCCATTGAAATGCAGTCATGTCGAAGTAGTGTCTCCTGGCAAGTCCCTCCTGAAGATCATTGTACACTCCTCAACGATTGTTCTTTGACTGAACAAAGCAGTGGAAATAGCTGGATCAGCAGAATGTGAGACTGAAGCTTATTGTTGCATTAGGATATTTTTAGGACTGTGGCAAGCTGATACCATCTAACAACCTAGAAAGTGAATGCATGAGCATAGCCGCATATGCCTTTCCTACAGATGAAAATCAATAGCTTTGTTACTTTAAATTCCCGTCTCCTTGTTACATCTTATCTACCACAAGAAAGAAAGGAATCCACAAAACAATTTAAGTACAGATCTACAGGCACAGAGACAGCAGCACTACTCCCATCCTCTGCCTTCAGTGTACATCATTTGTAATTATGAAAGGGCAATACCTTGAGGAATATGGAAATAATGAGGAAGAGCTTCATGGTTCAGTAAGGTTTTGGCTGTTCCTTTGAGTCAGGACTATTCATTAAAGCACTGCAAAGGCACTAACGAAGCATGTAGCCAAGACAGGTCCAACTACATCATAAACCAGATGAATTTCTATCCTTTTTGACTTAGAATGGTTTAAAACAGAACCTGGACACACAAATCACTCAAGACCTAGTTTTGTAAAAGACCCCAGATACAAAATTCTGATCTCATATTTTATCATCTTCTCTGTATACCGCTCCAAAAACACATGTAGAATCACGTATGTGGAAGCATAAAGATTTCCAGGCCAGAACACAATGCTGGTCCCTCCCACCTAACCTCTTCTGGCAGAAGATGGTGTCAGATTCTTCAGAGTAAGAAGAGAGGCTCCACAGTGCATCTATAGTGTAACTAACATTATCTGGTCAAGGAGAATTAATATCTTCACCTTTTCTATTGCTTTCAGAAGCACTCACATTAATCTCATTGACAAAATGAAAGTAGAAGAAAAGAGGATCTCAGGTGCTACTGACGTCAATCTTACATTGCTGCTTGTGCCAAGTTTTATTATTTCAAGTTAAAGGCCCCAGAAAAAGTGCAGAAGGCTGAATTACTCAAAGGAAGCAAGGCTGACCCTTGAGGGTTTTTTTTATTAAGACAGCAAATTGGTCTTTAAGATAGGTATTATACCACCAGTGACAATGAAGGGCAAGACCCCGTCAGCTGATTACAGTGTTTCTAGTCCAGTATTTATTTACACAGATAATTAATTCCTCGGCAGTTCAAACATTTATCAACAATTCCATTACCTAACTCTCTGTTTGTAGTTCTTTGTGAGACCAGGCACACTGACAGCTTCAGTAACCACCATCTAATTAAAGTAATTGTTGGACTGCATTCCTTATTCTGTTTCATGTATAATTATACTCCATGGGAAATCTTGTGGGATTTGAAACAGTCTTTTAATCTATTCCACATGAATCAAAAACAACTCCCAAGAAAATATCTTAATAGCCATGTTTAACAGTGTGCTACTTCATATGCACCAGAGATTTCACATCCTCAACACTTCCCACAGACTTTTTCAGTCACATAGAGAGGACAAAAGGTTCTTTCAAAAGGGAAATTCTTTCTAAAATTTTTGAACATTAATTAAGTTGGTTTTAAATGGAAATCTTTGTTGGATTATTTGGACAAACTCTCCTTGCGAAACTGACAGCTGCTACTCCTGAAGTTTTAAGACCAGTTGTGCTTTGCCTCTGTTCTTTAGATTTAGCATGGTCCATTTACCCTCTTGTGAACTCAACTTCCTAATTACCTGTCATGAGATTATTACCAATTTCAATTCAGTGACAATATGTACTATCACTATTACTTTGTTTATTGCACCAGCTAATTTCAAGATGTCTTATTCTGACACTGGTATCATTGCAGTTTTTCACTGTAAAGTGGTTCTACTAGATCTGGCACCAAGAAAAAGGAAAAAATTGGGAGAACTTTTAAAGAGCTGCCTCTTCTGTGGTTCTTCTACACACAGAGTGATGGAGTTTGGGTCTAGACTGGACAGAAGTGTCAGAAAGGGAAACCTCTGAAGATAACTGTGGTTACTTTTAAATTCAGCTGCTGGAGTTTACTGTATCAGGTCACTGGCACAACTGTCAATGATCCAGTTGAGTCCAACGCAATCTCAGAAATACTTTCCTGTTTGTGGAAAACAGCACACAGGAACAGCTGATGAGAACCAGATCTTAACTTATTATGGAGCAAGATGCTGCCAGCACCAACACTTTGACCTGAATGGGAAAGCATTTCTGAGTCCCTTACTTTAAACATGTCACACATAGAGGATTAATTAATTAATCCTCGTGACCTTATAAAACCTCTCTTGCCATTTGAACTGAGAATTGCTCAAATTCTCCATGGCATTTCAAGAAAAACATGTTTTTCTTATGGGATTTTTCAAAATTGTACATTAATGTATTACAGATGCTCAGCTGTGCTTTATAAAGACAAGGCAAGGTGAGTTGGTCTAATCCTTTAGCTTTGTCACATACAATACATACGCTTTTCTGACTAGGAAGCATTCAGGTATCTTTGTTTCTCCTCTTAAGTGACTGTAACCATGTCAGTAGTTTCCATTCGGAACAATAATCCCTGCCATTCAGATTGTAACACTAGTTTGGTTCACTTACAGCTTTTCACACTGGTTAAAATGCCAGATAAGTGAATCTACAATGTTCATCTTTCACGTTTATCTTATCACACTGTCCTTCTGTAATCACAGTGTATTAAATCAGGAGTGGTCATTAGAAATAGAGTTGGTCAAGGTGTTTATAAGATTAATGAATTGAAACTTTTTTTCTACCTGTCTTATTGATTTGACAGCCTGAAGTCTGTGGACAAACAACTTCACGGATGTCTTTATTACAGTTTTAAGGGATTATATATGTATTTAACTTTAGAGTCATGTCATCTGGGCCCAATCTTTGTGCTAGCCAGTACTTACATAAATGGCAATTATATTATGCAGGCCGGTCTCAACTGGCACAAATGCTTCATATTGACTCATTACAGAAAACCCTCAGCAGTTTGTCAGATATTAGCTGATAGGATTTGCAGCTGATCAAGAAGCCATACTATTTCCTCTTCCTGGCTGGACAGCCCGAGCAGCATCATGTGCCAAGGCAAAGTAGGAGGCTGCGGTTAGGGCACACATTTCCTGCTTGGACAGCTGCTTCCCACAGACCTGAAACTGCTCTTTGGCATTATCTGCTACTTGGCATCTAAGAAGCACCTAATCAATGTGCAAAACCAGATGCTGTAACACAGGCTAAAAACAGGTTTTGTGCATACATCTCATATCTACCTCTTGATCAGTTTGTAAAGCTTTTCTAACCTTTTGCAAGTGAAATAACATGTTTTTTGGCAAAAAATATTGGCAAAAAAAAATCACCTTCTCTCAGTGTGATTACTGTGCCTTGACAAAGAACAAAATTCATTGTTCTTTGATATTTCTATAGTGCAAGCAAAGTTTTGCGGATATTCCCGTGTCTTTGTGAACTAATACTGCATAGTTTGAATGGTAATCTAATGAATTGTCTGTGAATGAGTTTCTATCCTAATCCTGCAGTTAGATTTAGTATTGCTTGTTAAAAGGTTGTACATTCTGAAAGCAAGAGAACTGATGTTGCAGAGAGAACAAAGCACATCTCAAAATGACAGCAAGCCCAAGGCACTATATTATGAATTTCTTTAGAGGGTCACACACATAAAAATGTTTCAAAAAACATTCTATTTTGTAAACACTGTTTATAGTGCAGTGCGTTTCTATGGGGTTTTCTTACCTTTCACCACTCTGTTTTTTGTCACTCCGTGTACAGTCCTGAGCAGAATCTTTGCTGTTGGTCTGTCATGGCACTGTGCAGGCTGGCAGCTCCCCAGGACCAGAAATGCCAGGAGCTCAGAGGTTGTCCAGGCTGACGGGGAACAGAAGGACAGCCCCAGCTCCAGGTTCCTCTCTGGAATCAGGAAAAGCCAAGTTCAGGTCAGGTCAGGCCCTGAGGATGGGCCTGAGTCCAAGCAGGGTATGGGAAGCCTTCAAAAATGACACCCAGCACCATTTTTCAGTCATTTGTGAGTAATCTCAATATTCAATCTGTCTTTTGTGAACAAAAGCCATCCTGCGTGTCCTCACCTTAGCTGCCCCACAATATGTCTGCAGCCCACGATCCTGCTTGCGTGACTTCTAGAAGTGACAAGATGATATATTACTGGTGGTCTATCTAAAAGATTACATGACCAACACAAATTAAATGAATTCTTGAGGAAGAAAATTAGAATCTACATTTTCATATGATTTTTTTCTTATTACAATTCCAAAGCTTCACAAAAGGATCTCAAACAATCCCACTAACAGGAATCATGCTCCCTGTTGCTGAAAATAATATGTTTGGCATGGGTAATAACAGAACAATTGTTTAAACAATATAAACCACAAATCCAAATATAGTCTGACAAACTGAAAATTCTGGGGAAAATTGAAGAGGTAGAATGCAGCAGTTGTTGAATTCTTTCTAATGTATACAGACAAATGTAGAACAGGGAATTTAACTATAAAATATGGCCAGGTAAAGGTTATGAAAGAAAATCCCCAAGATATTTTAATTACTAAATATTAGCTGAGTTAAGTCATATAAAAAATCCATAAAATGTCAGTATCTGACCCGTTCCACCTCTCTGCAGTCTGCCCTCGCAGCTGACTCAGAAAGAAGAGCAATGTTTCTTACATTTGAAAGCATTGGAAAAATGTATACCAACTGCAGAATAAATAGATAAATAAATAAATAAATCTTTCCTCCCATATTTGGATTTCTTTCAATCAACATTTTCCAATCACGGCAAAACAGTTCTGTGTCTTTCTGAAAATTTTCAGACTGCTCTTCATTCCTATCTGACCTCCTGTCATCACTAGTAGAAATAGGATGTCAATCTCAGCATTTCAGGATTTCTCACTAGCAATAGATAGAGAAATTGGGAAAGACAAGAAATAAGTATTGGATTGACTGGCAAAAGCACATCTCATCCACTTTTAAAGTCATACAGTCAACACGAGCCGTAGATGAAAATGCACCTACAACACCTTTAACACTTGTTAACATTGCCCAATGGTGACGATGGAGTAAAATTGAGATTCTGCATCATTCTAAATTTACTTTATTTCAGTCTTTCACTGAAATATATCAGAGAACTAAAAAATCAAGACATAGCAATGGAAACTAGATCTTCACAGGCCAAATTTTCAAACACAGCTTTTACTAAGTAGTAAAAATGGTTCGGGTGTTTTAATGAAAGGATGATTGAGACATTTTTGCTTCTTTTGTGGAATAAATTAGAGATTAATATCACTCAGGTATTGAACTGGCAGACCCTATAGCGTTACCATCACTGATTCTTGAGGGATTTATCTCGTGGGTCTCAAATCCATCAAATTAATCTAATTAGAGATCTCTGTGAGAATTAAAAAATAATAATAATCCTATAAAATGAGAAAAAATCTGTCCTAAGATGAGACAGATGTTTTGTTAAAAACGTTCACTAATCACTTTCACTGGAAGAATTTGCACAGCATATATAGAGCTTCTGCTATTGATGAGTGCAGGGAAAGAAGGACTATTTTACATGTAACAACATTGGTGCTACTTCCTACTACCTGAATTCCTGAGGAAAAAGGCACTGACAAAGACAAGGAAATGTCATTGGCATGCATGTTTCTCAAATTCCATGCTCCAAAGATGTCACTGATTATACTTACAACAATACCAAATAATTTCTGTAGCCATTATACTTATATCTACAGCCTCTATCAACAGTAATTTTCGATAAGTAATACTGAAGAAATGTGTTGATGGGAAGACAGGGAATGCCAGTGGTATTAAAAATTAAAGTGTTTAAATGTTTAAGACTTCGCTCTTGTCAACCTTTTGTTTTACAAACTAAACTAAATTCTACATTGTGTTGGTTGCCCATGGTCAGACTAGTTTTGCATTCATGTCCTTTTTGATGCCTGAAATTTGGGCATCTAAGCTGGCAGATTGCCCTAAAATGTTTATAGTCAATAAAGCGAAATGACCAAGTTCAAAAGTGAAGCCATCATCATAAGGGAAGCAACTCAGGGAAATTAGTTCAGGTCTAGATGCTCAAAATTAGATGAGGTATATACTACCCAGAGTACCTATCAGAATATTCAAATATTCACAACTGTGCAAAATACCAAGCTACACAGCCAATTTAGGGTCATCTGCCATTACTGAAGCCAATGGGATTCTTTAAACTGATTATAAAAGCAGCTAAATCAGGACTATTATCCCCTATTGCAGGCAAATTAGTGCTAATTTAAACACCTAAATATAATGACTGTGACAGGATATAATTAATAGCACGTTATTTTATTTGGTTAATTTTGAACAAATAGACTACTGAAATAGAAGGCTTTTGTTAGAGGGCCACATACACTTTCCTTGTAAAAAAGATATCCAGGAAAATTCCTAAATCTTCTTCATACTTGACTCCTCACATACTGATACACCTAATGTATAACTCTATCTTGAACTGCCAAAAAAAGCAAGGTTTGTACAGCCAAATGATAACAAGTATAAGACAAGTATTAGATGGAATCAGAATCAATAAAGAAACACGAAAGAATAAACAGCAGGAGGTGCTTGCTGAATTTTAGTGAAGGTTGCAGTTCTGATCTGTCATTCAGACCTTTTGCTCTCTCCCAAAATCTGTCATTTCCAGTGCTTTTCTTGGTTGCCTATCACACTATTAGACTTGTTACGGATATTAACAATAATGATACACCCTCTTCTACTACAAAAGTCAGGAAGGAAAATATAATTCTATAGAACACGGGAACAGAGTAACTAGTCCTCTGCCATAAAAAAGTCACCAAAAGTATTTTTCCCCATAGGAAAGATCAGTATAAGATCTTAAAGCCCAAGAAAATGCCATTCTCTTGAAAAAGACATGAACATTTTCTGCATCAGATGTGTAAAAGATATTATTTACTAAAACTGCAGTCAAATGCTATTCTGAAAATTGAAATGATTTGTGTAATTGTTGTTGTTGTTCTTTTTTTTTTTTTTTTGCTGGGGACAGACAATTTCCACTCCCTAGGGGTAATTATATTACATCTCAGAAAACTAGTCTCAGATGACAAAAAGAATTTGAACTGTAAGGGGTTTCTACAGTTTTTAGAGCTAAGGGATTTCTATAATCTTTAGAGCTAAGCCTGTTGAACATCACTCTGGCAACAAGTGAGTCAAAGACAAAGAAGAAAATTATTTGAGTCCATGAAAATTGTTTTCAGAATAGAATTTGCCTTGTTACAAGTCTTATTTCTTTCACCAACACCAAACAGTAGTTTAGCTTAACAGAATTTCACTGCTATGTTCCCAGTGACAAACTGAAGTATGGAGCACATAAATATGAAATAATACATGGACTGACTTGTTTACCTTAATTCCTCTTTACAGTCAGAAGTCCTGTCTGATAACTTCCAGTAAAAGTGTAGTAGAGGAAAAGGTGACCTATGCCACCCATCTGGAAAATGATATGACACAAGGTCATAGGGTCTGCCACATTAGATGACTCTCACTGATTCAGGAAGTACTTCAGAATCTTCATCAGAAACAATAATAGAAAACCACAGAAGGGAAAGAGATCACAGATGATTCCCAAAAGACAACTAGAGCCAAGGTGAGGCTGGTATCTCTCCATTCTGAAAAGAACTGTCTGTGATGCATTAACATAATACTGAAAAGTCTACGAAGTAATTTAAATAAATATACCTCAAGAATATACATAACTGTAAGGATATAGATAGAAATTACAAATAAATTTAAGAGACTTTTAGTATAGACATTAGATAAAAAAGGAATTAAAATTTTGTTGCTCCACAACTGAAAGAGACATGAGGGAAGAAAAAAAAGACACACTTCAGAGTTTCACAGATACAGGCACCACAAATTCATGAAAGTATCATTCTGTGCTCCCTTTCTGAATTGGCAATAATCTCGAGTTACTCTAATGCAGTGTTGCCAAGTTTCTAAAAGCTGAAAGAGCTATTGCAACATCTAAAATCAATGGAAATGCTATGATGAAATGTGTCACAAAACTTATCTGGGAGCCATTTACTTTTTAAAGAGCAACATTCATCTTCCACAGAAAATGGGATTATTGCATTTGGAGAATTTATTGGGAAGGAAAGCCTACTATAAAAAAAAAAAACCTGAAAGTAATCTGTTTCATAGTTCATTTTAAGTGAAAGAAAAAAAACAAATACAAAAAGAAAACAAAATAGGAAAAACAACTTGTCAGGCTCTTTAATATTACTCTGATATTAATCTAGCATATCATACATTGTACAGGCAAAATCGTGTGTAAAATTTACACTAGATGATAATCTTTATAGAAGACTTTTAATCCACTTCTTCATGGTGAGACTAACTCACAACTTGGCCAAGTTGTTTAGAAATAATTAATAATAAGATTCCTAAATTTAACTCATACAAATGTGATATAAACCAAAGTACAAGTATTTTTACTGGAATCAGTACCATACATTCCATCTTCCTCTCCTTCCTGGGAAGATTGCTATAGTACTTTCTTCTTTTCTTGGCAAAGTTATTCACCCTTGTTAATCATGTTACGTGTCCTGTCCCCTAATCTGGAAACTCATACTATCCTTCATAAACCTGTGAAGTATAACTTGAAAATGTTTTCAGCAAGTTTTACCTGTAGCCATGATTCTGTATGGGAACTGTGAGCCATCAAGAGGAATTTCCAAAAACATATGAATATTTCACACTATATGATAGGAGACAGTGTTCAGATCCTTAGAATTTAGGATTATAGAATTCAAAATTTTGATCAGTTTCCCTCTTTTTTGGGGGTGAGGGGAGGAACAAAAGCAATAATTGCATAGTGTCAACTCACATACTGCATTACAGAAAGATGTTGATATAGCATCCATTACAAAGATGTTTGAAATTGGCTAGAAGAAATTCAGGGCATTATTGGTAGAATTTAATAAGAGAGTGTGGAGGCACAAGAGGCAGTGCTGACAAAGTAAGTTCTACCTGTCAAACATCGTGGAGTGAACCTTTGATTATGTTCCCAAAGATCTTTCCTTTAGTTTTCTTTTTGACTCTAAATTCTGTGGCTCTATCTGTAAAACTGCTACAATGAAAACTGGTCCTAGAGCATTTCCAGCTGTGCTAACATCTGGAGAGAGAAGATATCTCAAGAGATACCTGCAGCTGAGTATCCACATCAAAGGAATAACAGAGATTTCTGAACTTAATTTGCTTATTCACATCGTAACTTTCATCTTCCCAAAGATTTAGCTGTGGAACTGAAAGAAGAATTTTTTTTTCTATTATCTTTGCAGTATACTTAAAAAGTGACAAAAAATTTACATCTTAAGTGGATAGGAGTTGTCATTTTTTTCTGTCAATTCAGACAATCTTCCAAAGAATAGTCACTATAACTCATAAAATAGTCACTATAACTCAAAAAGCCTTCAGCATTTTTTTCTTCTCGTGGAATAAAGGTTAATCAGAACAAGATACAAGAACACAATAAAACGTTCTCCCACAGAAGGAATTTAATTCCTATATTTCTTTGTTCTTGAGATTTTCCAAGTTCAAATTTCAGGATGCAAAATCTTTGGAACCGGACTCTCCTGTTTTTTCTGTTTTCCACAGCATTAAACACTCAACCAAAAATAATTTGTTTAATCCTTAGCACTCCTCATATAAAAATTCACTGTGTGAATGGTTTACATAGAACAGTTTGTTTCTCCCTAGGTTTTACACCTTCCTGACAATTTTCAGACACATTCAATTTCCATGACAACTGGGTCTTCTCCCTGCTCCTCAACTTCCCTTTCGACAGATCTTTTCCTCCATTCATGCAAGTCTGCAGCTTTGAAGTGAACTTCTAATATCAATATAACCATCATAAAATTTCAGGATTTGGAAGAACTGCAGTATTAAATACTTAATAAACAACTATACTGCAAATGACTCTATTACAGAGCTACAATCAGCAGCCTCCAATGGAGCATCAGTTTATCGGTTGTTGCAAACTGTATCAAAACCCATATTTTACTTTGAAATCAAAACAGTATTTTTTGGAACAACAACATAGGGCTTAGCTACACTTCTGCCAGGGTTTCTGTTCATGAGTCAGAAGGACAGTTGGAGAAGGCATCACTTACACTGTCAATGGGTACACAAGAATATGGAAAGCAAGTAGCTCCTCTTTCCTGCCATCTACACTGGTTCTGTTACATTGAAGTGGTTCATTATCCTTGAATACAATGCACCTGGCCTCCCACTCAAGCTGTCTGTAAATCAAATCTCATTTGTTGCAGTGTACACAGCATGTCAGTGGCAGCAAAACACTAAGGGCTTCCCAGATATAAATAGAGACTGTGGGAACATTTTCCTGGATAAGTATTGAGAACTTGCCAATTTGTATTCAGTATTAGGTGAAGGATGGCTTTATTCACCATCATGCTGGAGCACAACTCCCAGCTGCAGTCTCCTTAGGTCTCACTTTGAAGGGTTGCAAGACCTCTGAAAGAAGAAAAGATGCTGTAGGACACAGGGAGGAGTGATTTGAATAGGTAAGTGCCCATGTTCCATGAGATCTGGCACTAAACTAAAGCTGCAGAATACCACGGAGTTGTCTATGTGACATGTTAGAATGAAAATTGTAAGTAAGATAGTGCTGCTGCAGAAATTCAGCAATAACATTTCTCTCTAAAATGGACCCTGAATTTATTTCTATATGAGGTTGAAGTTTAAGGTTTTTATCTTATTATCTTAGTATGTTTTTACATTAAATGTATAGAACCAGATGGAAGAGCTGGTTTCTCAAGAAATCTGACATCACTTGTTCTTGATAAACCCTGATCATCCCCACAAAACTTAGCATATGGAAGTTCTCTAAGGCAAAAAGGAAAGCAAATGCACATAAGTAAGTGTATGAGTGCAGATCTTGTCTTAACAAACAAATGTTTTGAAAGAGGTGATATACTGTCATGGTCAGTCAAAGGGCCACACACTATGGTTCTGTCTAAATTTGGTACAAAAAAGCAAACAAACAATTCCAGGAATCTGCTTATTTTTCTCATAGAAAAGTTTCCATGCTCCTCCCGAGCTTGTTCTCCCACATCTGTGACCATGTAATAGCCTGGAGCAATTTCCCCTGAGTTAGGGTTATTTTGCTCAGAGAGATTGTATTGTGATTAAAGACCTCTGCATCATTAAGTATGTTTGATTTGTTTTTACTTCTCATGATAGGTCTGCTGACAAGTAGAAGTCCTTTCACAGCACAGCTCAAAGACAAAAATGGAAGAAAAAAGTGACACGGGGCATAGAATTACTGATTTAGGAGTGGGTTATTAAAAAAAAAAACTCTTGCAAGGAAGAAATTGAAAACATTAAAATGAATAGAAGATAGGCAAAATACTTATTTATCACTTAGTTTTCAAAAGAAAATTTCTACATACTGAGGAAAACTTTTAATAAAAGCCACAGATTTCTGTCTCTCTCCTTAAAATGATACATGTCTGTATGCTTAAAGCCAGCTATAACTGAATGTGATTAAATTAATCTTTTTATGTTAGCAAGAGATAATTAGTTTAACATTCTCAGATACTCTGAATGACTGCAGCTGGTGGAAAAATCCAAAAATTATCAGGAGTATAATTTTTAGGGAAGTATATTTCAAAATATTCAGTCCCACTAGAGGTTGTTGAAATAGCTATTTTCTGAGGAAAAGCAGGGTAAAAATGAATTTCAGTATAAAGTTAGATTATATTAGGACAAATAATTTTAAGAAAGAGGTGAAAAACAGAAATAACATACTGAGAAAAGGATATTGGGAGATACAATACACATTCACTTCTTTAGCAGTGTGTTGTGAACATGTGTTATTAAAATGAAGACAGATAAATAACAAACATGGGAGAAAGTCCCTTGATGTCTTCCTGCACAGAGTTGAGGACTTTTATATTTCTCCTGCTGCTCTGTCATTTATGAGGCTGTGGATGCACAAGGAGCTGGGAGGGGACACATCCAGGACAGCTGAACCAAAATGGCCAAAGGGATTTTCCATACTATATGATGATGTTCAGCAATAAAAGATGGGGTAAAGAAGTGAAGTGGGGGGGGAGAGGAGGGAGGCGTTGAGTGGAGGTGGTATGTTTTCATGGAAACTTTGCATCTAAGCACATGACATCATATACCTGTTTTGATGCTGTCTTACCTTCAGGTCAAAACAAGATCAGTGTACATATCCACCCTAAAAAAAAAATTGTTTAGACTGAAAAAAAAACTGTATCATGCTCCAACTAGTCTCTCAAAAGAGACAGCTGGGAGAAAATGGAAAATACCAGGAAGCACGTCTGTCCCTTAGCTCAGGTTCAGATTCATTTCCCAGGCACAAACTAACACAAATGAAATAGAGATTGCTGGGAGAGTAGGGCCTTGGGATGAACCAGGAAGTGAACCAACTGCATGAAATCAAGGCACATGTTGTAAAGTGCAGTCTGGACTTTCTGATTAAATACGTCATTCCTGACATTCCTTCTCAGAGATCAGTTACTGCGTGTTGGTAGTTCTTCTTTACCTGACAAGTGGACACAGAGCCTAGAAAACCAGAGTTTGGGAAATTCTGCAATCTGAGTAGAAAGATGAAAGCACTTGTTTTTATTTCCAGCTCCAAATCCTAAAGCATTCAAAAGCTGAGAACATTAGAACTGAAAATGAATGACTTATTTTTTTATTCAGGTTCTATATTCTTCCACATGTCAGACTCTCCAACCATATAACATGTTTAATAAGTTATATATCTAAAGATCACGGTCTTAACAATAAAGTTTATGGCACCATGACATATGCAGTTCAGACACTTCAAAACATAACTGAAAATCTACAACTTTTGGTAAATATTAGGGATTGAAACAATCTGTCAATTTTAATCTCAAACTCTGTAGTTGAAAATTGCAAGGCTTAGTGAAATTCCTTTGAATAGTTCCTGAAATTTAGATTTCTGATTATATAACAAAGGGTCAAGATTTTCTACAGAAACATATTTAATGAAACTTTTCTTCCTTCTACTCTCATTGTCTTTTTTTCTCTAAGGGAAAGTGTGAAAAAAAAAAAACCACCCAAGAAAACATTTGTTCAGCCTCACTCAGGCAGGAAATCAAAGATGAGGTGTTACAAAACTTGCTTAAGACACCTCCAGAAGCCTAAATAAAATCACAAGCATAAATTCAAAAGACAGAACACACACAATAAAAAGACGTCATTTTAAATAGTAACTGCCAGTCGTAGGAGAGGAACAACATGCAGAAGAGTACTAAGAAAATGTTTTATCTGTTAAGCTTTAGACAAATATTTGTCTAAAAAAAAAAATCACAGTTGCATGAGAAGTTTGAAATTCAGGTGACTAAATAAACTTGTCCTGAATTCCAACAATAGTACCTACATTACTAATTACCCTTCTCAGCTACTAAAAAGAGCAAAGGCTCAGGAAAGGAAATGCTTAATTAGGATATATAATCTCTCTGGAAAAAAACTGTGCATAATTTGTTGTTTTCTGCATGAAGAACGGGGCAGTGCTGACTTACTCATTGCTTCATTGCTAAGATTTCACTGCTTTGAGAGGAACTTAAAAGTTCTCTTTGTTTGCAGGACCCAAAGGCCCTTTTATGTGGGTATAAGAAGCACAGGAACCTTAGACTAGTTGGTCTGTTGCCAATAAACCAAGACTGTTACAAAAAATAATTGAGAGAAGTCTCGTGATTACATCAGCCAACTCTTTGAGTACTCTGGGATGACTCCCATTGGACCCCATAGAATTATGTGCTTTCAGTAGGAGCAGAAAATCTTGAATAGGTTCAGAATCAGCCATGAAGTTATTGTTCCCATTGACATAATCCTACAATTCAGGGTCCCAAGTGTCCTGCAGCCCATCAATGATATTAAAGACAGAGACATAGAGGCTTTATTTATGCCTCTATTTGGGAGGTGACCAACCACAACAAGGAATGAAGCAATGCTATCTCTGATCCTTTTTCTTACCCCTCACAGTACCAGTGAGCTTCAACTTTAATTGGGCTTTAGCTGCACAAATTTTCTCCCTATGATGGCAAACAGCATTTCTGTAGCCCTCCCATGTTACCTAACCTCCCTTCTAGAGGCCATACGTTTTTTTTCCACCTAAACTCTAGAAGATCCCTGTTCAACCAAGCTGACCTTTTGCCCTGCCTTCTTGACTTCCAATACTTTGGAATCATCCATTCCTGTACTCTTAAGAGATGGTTCTTAAAAAGTGACCAGTACTGATGGATCCCACTACCTTCAAAAGCAGTTTCCCTGAGCTAACTAGGTCTCTCAGTTTCCTGAGCAGCCTGAAGTCTGCTCTCCCCACCCCTAAGGGCAGTTTTTGTGGCAGTTTGGTTCTATCTGTACAATAGATCTGATTATCTATATAAAAAAAATGACTGTTCTAGCTCTCTAATACCAGTTATCAAATCTTTCTGATATAAACTCAGACATTCATTCATGGCACTTTATAAAAAGTAATTTCTTAAAACTCACAGCAACTCTCTGACATCTTCTTGACCTATTAGATCTGGGAGAAATGATTTGCCTATATTTAAATTACATGTTACTGCCATCCTGGAAAAGAAGCCAGATGCCCTGAATACTAATCTTTTGATATAATCACACGTTGTTCCTTTAACTTTATTGTCCTCCTTTCCGTTGTCACTTTTTACTTATTAAAAAAAAAAAAAAAAAAAACAACTAAAAGCAACAACTAAACAACTGAACTCCATCATCAGTATGAATTTTGAATGCATATTAGAAAGCTCACAGAGACTCAAGGCATCAGGTCTGGACTAAGATATTCCTCTTACCTGTTCAGTTTCACAGCTATTCTCCTTTTTTTCCTGGCCAGCTATATTTCACACCTGTATCATCAGTATTTATAATTATTTTAAATAAAGTCAATGCAAAATTTTTAAAGGTATTTTCCCTGTGGAGAAAAGTCACTGTTCAGAAGGCATTAGAATTTATTATAATTATTAAACTATTATCAGTCTTTCACTGAATCTGACCTTGCTCTTTTGCCCAAGTCCAGAATTGAGAACTATTAAGCACAGTGGTCACAGTTATTGTAACAGCAAAAGCTATGTAGCCCATAAAGTATCACATTATTCCTTTGGATCATAATGAATTTTGGTTCTCTTCTTAAAAAGAAGAACAATTTATCCTCTGTAAATTTGACAAGAAGAGAAAATACAATCATATTTTCTAATCAGCTTAGCCTATAGCATTCTGGCATATTGCAGACTGCTTAGCTGAATGAATTCTGAGGACGGCTGAAATAAGTAACACAACCACAAGACATCAAGTATTTACTGCTATGTGATATTTGAGGAGCAAGTATTCAAGTTTTGCACATTTTCATGGAGCTCCAACCTTCGATTCTCTCATTTATCTCTCTTCTGTTTAATGGACTGGAAAATGGGTCTATGTTTTCCCCAGGTTTAAAAATTTCCATAATAAAAGCAAATTAAATAACTTTTCTTTAGGCTGTTCTATCAATTATGATTTCTACTGTTCTTATTTCTGCTTTCTCAGACTCTAATCTGATACAAAATGGATACAAAAAGAGCATCTAGAGACAGCTTTGAACACTGCTGGTACTTATTTAAATACTTAATGGCATCAGACTTCTTAAATGCAAGGCAGCCAAAGCAACAGCATCCACCTCTCACATCCTGTCATTATCAATCATTTGACCAAGGCAATCTATAATTAAAGCTGAGTAGATTCAGAGAATGCTTTTGGGAGGGTGGGAAGCTTCATGAATTAAGATGGAAAGCTAACAAACAAGTCCATGTTTTTTGAAGGTTAGGATTTTACAAAATAAGACAGAGAAAAAATATTTTTTTGTTTGTTTTTCAGGCCGGAAAGTATAAGTAGAAGGAACTTATTCAGCTTCTATTCCAATGCCTTAATTCCTAATTTCCTCCATTGTCTGGTTCTTTCCCCGTCTCTGTACTTCCTTCATCACTTACTTGCAGGAAAGGGAGATGAAGGTACTTAGGGCTCTCTAAAAAATATGGACCAAGAGAATTGCCAGCAAGTAGTCAAGGAACTGTTTCATTGCTTTTCTTACCTAGAAAGAAAATAATTGTGACAAAATTGAAGTTCTCATAATAAATCTGGAACTGCATCTAGGAGAATTCTCATATAAAATTTGTGACAACAAATCTGGAAGACTCCAATTTAATTCTACTTCAAACTCTGTTTTGCGATTCTGTGTTCAGCTGCTCTTAGCTTCATAATAATATGATCATCACTGACTACTCAAAAACGTCGTGGTTTTTTGTTTGTTTGTTTGTTTTTTTGTTTTTCAAACCAAGATGGCAATTCTTCACTACATTTCTGTCACGGTATTTTTTCTCCTCTTCCCTAAAGCTAATGACAGCTGTAGGACTACATCTCTGTTTTCTGCCACAGCATTTCCCTTCAGTTGTTCAAAATCATCTTCATGTTCCTCAGATCTCATCTCTACATTCATTACCCACCCAACATCTTTGTCTTCTTTCACATTAAATTTTTCATCTCTAAAAAATTCACTATATTTTTGGTGAAAAATCAGAATTTTTATAACAACAACAAAAAATGGAACTTTGCTTAAAGCCTCATAAATCATCATCAGGAATTTTCTAGAACATTTAAGAGTGTGAAAAATAAGAACTTTAGTGCTCACTGTTGACCAACATTGACCCACCACCAATCTTGAAAAGATGAACTGCAAGATTAAAAATACAGATGCTGAGTAAGACTAACCAAATTGCTTCACTATAATAAAAGGCTGTTATTTTGAGACTGACCCCACAAGTTCTGCTGCACAAGGCATCCATTTTTAAAAAAATTTGGGCCCAGACCTACGTTTTCCATTGTCTGGAGATAGTCTGTCACTCCTGCTTCTCCTTCAGGATAGAGGGATTCCCTGCTACATGCTCCAGCTATTTCTGGTAGCACTGGAGCAGGCTCACATCTGGTCCCACTGCTTTGCACTTCTTGCTGCCTGTGCTGGCTGTACTTGCCTCAACAAATCCCAGTTCTGTAGAAGACACTGACGTGATATGTATCAGTACCAGCAGAATGTTGTCATGATTCCTTCCATGTCTACACCAGTGCAAGGCACAAATATCTATTGCAGTTTTTCTAGTTTTTCTTTGCCTTTTGTTGCCACAGCTGTCTATCTTGCACGAGAAGCACATGGCAGATTACAATTTATCATTAGCAGCTCTTCGCTTCTAAGGCTGAAGCTTCTCCCTCATTCTGCAACCCCAAGCTGACTTGCTGGCAAGAAGTAATGAAGAACCATGTGAGATCTCATCTCTTTTAGCTACAATATATCTTCACCAATTCTGATTTCCAGACACAGCATACAGCACCATAGCAACCTCTCTTCACAAAGGCATGCCTTCTTGGACTTGAAGCTGCCCTTAATAAGATATGTTGGGGTGGATGTCATTTTTGTCATTAAGGGAAAAGATTCTTTGTCCAGATAAAGACAAACGTGTTGTATCTCGGTAAGCCTGTACCTGGGAAGCAGAGTCAAACTGAGCTCCAGCACTCTTAACAGCCTCTGAGAGTTCCTGTTTTCAGCAACAATGTGTCTGCCATCGCTATCTTTTCGCTTTTTAAGCACTTGGGTCTTCATACTAAGCTGCTGCTTCTGTGGCCAGGGCCAGAAGGCAACTAGATAAGCAGTCAGTGGGGAGCACAACCCAAAACTCTCTGCTGAAAGGTTCTGCCATTTGAAATCTGTGATGCAAAGTGGAAATGGAGAAATTAACGAGCAGAAAAGCAGAGCTTTCTCATGCTTTTCCTCCTTACTAAGTTACAAATAACATGTACAGATACCAGCTATCTGTTTCACTGTTTATTTTGGCAACTCCACAAAAATTTTTCACACTTGAACAGATTTACAAAGCAGGGGCTGGATTCTGACACGGCCAGGAAGCACCGAGCTCCAAGTACAAAGTGAGGAAGTCGGAAAGTGCTTCTTGCTCATCTGCGTTGAGACTGAACTGAATCCCAAATCTTGTCTCTCCTCAGAGAGACACCCACAGAGCTGCTACACAGAAGAAGGATGACTTGAGACAGTTTCATAGAAATTAAAATCAGTTATCCATTTCCATGGAATCAACAGAGAACTTCACAAACCTGCAGTTTCAAAGCATTGATGATACTTCTATCAGATTACTAAAAGGAATACTACACGTTCTCATTCCCTACCATTTTCTGTAGATACTGATATGGGCAGAAACATGGTATAAAACAGATAGCAAAGAAGGAGAGATTTGAAAACAGGGACATGGTTCTTTGGGAGAACACACTGAATAAATATATGGATAAAGTTGTATCCTATAAGATCCTATGCAGGTTTTCCCTTGAAGTTTTTTATTGTCCACAGTAAACAGTTATATTTCTTCTTGCCACAGATGATCCTATGATCCTAGTCTATAAATGAATTGAAAGAGACTTTTTCTCATGTTTCTTTGATTTTGCAGTACCTTTGGTAAGAGAGTATAGTGTGGGTTAATTCTCACCTGAGGCAGCCTGCAGATATCTTTTAAAATATTTGAAAAACAAACCTATTTTTTACCTAAAGAATCTAAAGCCACAGGCAAAAGTTATTAAGCAAACATCAGAACATAACTTTCCAAACACAGACTAGGGATTTTCTACACATTAAATATCCTCCTAAAACCCAGTGTGGACAAATTTTGTTATAAGCATCATTTCTTTGATTTGTTCTACCTGTCTCTAGGCTCCTGCAAAGAGGAGGTGTTTGCATTCTCTCCCACTCTCCTTGCTGATTACAGAAGGCTTTTAGACTATATTCAGGGAGAAGAGCTAACTTACAAATACTTCCCATTTTCAGAGCTGAGTTAGATTGTGTCTGTAGGAAGGTGAACCACTGCAGTCCCATCCATTCAACCTACCAGGCAGGTACTCTGAGCTAGTGCCAGAAGGAGGGACAATTAGGGATGTTAATGACTTCTATTTCCTTGTCTGTGGCAAAATTCCCCAAATCAGATTGCTTTACAGGATGAGAAGGAACTGTGAGGAGGAGAGACTGGGAGCACTGAAACTTGGAATACCCTGTACAACAGGCTTCAGGCCTTTGGAGGCTCTGCATTAAAATCTCAAAGAACATTCATGAAGTCAGTCCCAGGAACTAAAATAGGCAAGAAGTTAGCTGAGCAATTTTTGAAACCATAAACATGAGTATAAAGGTCTGAAGAGTTGTGTGCATAGTGGAAATGTCAGAAATTATAGGCACCAGGAGATTTCAGGGCTAGGTTGCAAGCAACCAATAGAGATGTTTAGATTTTAGCAGATATTTTACTTAGGAGCATATCCTTTCTTATTCTAATGTGAGGAAGGTTTTTGTTTGTTTTTTATTTTTAAATGTTTTTCCAGTTGAGAAGGGTTTAAAATAATAGTAAAATAAGAATGTCTACTGCTATAGTGAACATTATAAAATTATGATACAAAGGCAATAAAATTACTAGCTGTGAACTATGCAAAGGTGAACAATTCCACTTTTACGTCTCTATGAGAGACATATCTTCTGCATAATATAGAGATTTTTATTTTTTCCCCTCTCACTCAAGAAGAAATGCAATAATATAGCTGAATCAGAGATCCAGCATAAAGATTTACCTCTATGCTTTAAAATGCCACCAATAAGAAGATAAGTTAGCATGACAACTAAACCACTGCCTGCAACAATATGTCATCAAACCTGATTCTTTCTTCTTACACCTGAAATAATCAGTACATGTCCTGCTGAAGATTGGAAGGTTTCAACTGTAAAATCAATGAAAATAGTACTGACATATTTCAGGGCATACAAGAGAGAATAATGCTGTGCATATATTTCGAGACAAAAAAAAAATTTCTTACAACAGGAATTTTCTGAAACTATTTCTGCCTTTGTCTGACATTCCTTCACCAAGTCTTCTGCTCTTCTGTTTATTCTAAGATTGATTGGCTTCAAAGGATGAGCATGGTATACTCAGGAACTCAGTGAGTGTTTTCCTCTCCAGTTACTCTATTATATATTAAAACTCAGCAATATTGTTTACAGGCTGTCTGTATGCAGTCACTAGTAGCTGCAATCTACCTGTATAACCTTTAAGTATTCAACTGTATATTTAATGTTTATGCATTAAGATCTTGCTCATATCAATATTGTTCTATATTATTCAGAATTATGGAGAGATAAGTCCTCACACAGTATAAGTCAGATTAGTTTTACACCCAGGTCAAAATGTACTAAATGCTACAAGCATCGAGCCTCCAAAGCTCTGTATGAGTCACTGCAATTTCAAAACCTCCCTCTCTAAAATAAGGCATTGTTCTCATGTGAGCTCAGGGTTAGCTAGTGGAATTGGGTAGCACAGCAGGAAATCTCCAAGCTGCAATGAACATCTGCAACTACACTCTTGGTAGAGAAGATATGGCTCACCCCACATTTGTCTAGTACCAAATCTCCATAATTTGTGTTCTCTCAATGCAACTATCGGGATCTATCCACACTTCAGTTGTATTTTGTCTGGATGGAGCTGCTTCACTCCACAGAAAAACAGGTGTCTCATGAGTAGCTGTATCTGGTCCATCTGGCAGTAATTTAACAGTTATGCCTTTATTATTAGCAGTCTATAATCAGCTCATTGTGTGATGGCCAATTTGCCCCCCCTGCCATTTTCTTCTGAGTGTGTTTACATGTTTTCATATTTTTAATATGAAACTAATCTTTTGTGCCTTATGACTAACACAAGCAACAAAGACTTGAAGAACAGAGGCATGCACAGTGGACCAAACAGCTGACTTTGTGATGCCTTAGTAGAAAATGTCTAATTACAGCAGAGTACATATGCCACCACTGATGGCAACACATTTGTATTAAATGCCTTTGTATTTGGTAGAGTCCTATCATTTATCTAAATGACTATTATTTTCCCTTTTTCTTCAGAGCTTTTATTAAACCTATGAGCAATTTCAAGCCATTAGCCCACAGATACAGGCTTTATTCAACAAAAATGCATTAGCAGGAGAATGGCTGTCTGCCTATCTTTGTCTGGCGCTAGTCTTGCCAGGAGTCTCACATCCAAGGGGCATGGTTCTTTGCATCTTGATTGATGCTCCACTCCCTTATTTTTGCTGCCAAGCAAAGTTGTAATTCAAGCCTGGATGATTCTGCTGTCACTTATTTCTGCATATAGTGCCTGTCTTTTTCTGGGTGTATTTTAATTTCTGGGGTTTATTCCTATTACTGCCAAAATCTGCTTGATGCTGGAGAAACTAATCTCACTGCAAAATAATTGGGAGTAATAACCAGGTGGAAAAGGATCGGGATGAGGAAGGAGCTAGTGCAGCTGACCTATATACATGCCTCTGCTTTTCATCTAGTGGCTGGTGTTGAACAGGGCACATCTGCAGTCATTTCTTCTCCAGGCTGTGTTCTTGTCAACCTGCCTTGACAGATAAAATCGATCATATCCTCTATGTTCTTCTTGTCTACTTAAATTAAAGTATTTGGTCTAGGGACTGCTTTCTCCTGCCTTTATGCACTGCATCAGATGTAGTAGGCCAAGCATTATCTCACTGCTAAAATACAATATTAGTGAATATTTGCATCTCATTAAATATCTTCTGGAATGTTTTGAAAAAAAATGTGACAGTAGGACTGTCACAACTCTGGTCAAAGCATAACTCTGATTTAAAGTACCATGCTTGCTCACCATTGCAACTCAAACAATGGAAAGAAAAAGAAGAGGATTTACCACCAACGTATTCTATTAAATATTAGCCATACATACATCTCTGCAAATGCAATGGATAACTTAGTTACATTATACCTACTTCCCTTCCCCAAAAGATGACAACCTAAGGCATGCACAGACACGTTGAAAAGAATTATGTATATGCATATATACTGTACTTCATTTTCTGCAAGAGATTCAAATTTATAAACAAAGCCAGTTACCTTTCTCAGTCCTGCAGTTTTCTAATAGTCTTACTGGATCTGCAAATAACAGGAGGGGCAGATGGCCAAAGGTTTATGTTAGAGCTCAGAAATCACAAGCTGAGATTTGTACAGTGTCATAGGCATCCAGTGGGTTCATCCTCACAGATGAAATGGAGAAAGCAACAATGTACCCTAGAGATGGTTTGAGACTCTCAACTACAAGTGCAATAGGGACATGAAAGCACCTAATGGACTGGTAAATTTAAGGAAAACACTGACCCATCCTTTCATTGACTGATTTCACAAGATTAAAGCAGATACCTTTCAGAAATTTAAAAGGAAGATAAGACACACATAGGAGTACGTTCTGCATCTGCAATGACACTGGCTAGAAATAGATTATAATGGCTATAAATCGCAGATACTCAAAAATTAGAGTAAATAAAAATTAGAGTAAATAAGAGTAAATAACTTAGAGTAAATCTAAAGAATAGATTACTTTATAGGTCACATAGTCCAGCCAGCATCCTTCTACAGTCTTTGTGACTTGAGGCAGAAGGTGATCTCCAGATGAGGTCATAAATAAATTATTCCCTGTTGCACAATACAATTTCCGGAGCATGTCTGAATCAATTTATTAATTTCCAGCAGGAGACTACCATTTTTTTCCACCAATTTGAAGCAGATGGCCTCCTCTGAAAGCTAGTGACCTGAAGATATGCATTTTCCCCTCACAGGTCAACCACTCATCAGTGACCTTGAGGAGAAAAAAAATCCAAATGCTGAAAGAATTTGCTTTGCTAAAGGAAAAAATGAAAACATTTAAAGTGACTCGTTCAAACTACCATGCTAAAATTACCCTGTGAACCAATTAAGCACTTAATAATGAAGCAATGCTCCACGTTATCATCCATTACAAGGCATTTCAGCCCACAAGCCATCTGTAGCCGTATATGAAAGTTAATCTGTAGCCTGCTTCTAGATTCTCTTTCAGAGGTCTGACTGAACAAATAGCAGTTTATAAAGCAGGATGGACTTTTCTGAAGACAAGAGACTACCTCCTCCCAAAACATCTTTTTCTGCATCAAGTGTCTCTGTGATCATAAAATATAAGAAGAACTGAGAGGCCCAAGAAGAGCTCCCAGGCATAGCCAGTTCTTGCATTTCACTGTCTACTCCTTGTCCTAATCCCAAGAACAACTACAAAAAGTTGCAGCTGGAAATGCGATGTACGAATTATTTTACTCATTTCATCCTGAAAATAAGAACTGTCTTTCCAGGTCACTTAAACTTTGCTAGTTGTAGACAGATCTAATCACAATCATTGGCCTGCACATGAGCACTACAACTAGCACTGTTCTCACTTGACTTTCTCCCAAATGCAAGGCAAGTGTCACAAAAGCAGGCACATGTTTTGTCATTCTATTCATGAGAACAATTTTCTTTTTCTTAAGACCCCTACCTGGACCTTAATACTGGAAACTAGACACAGGAAAGGGATATTACAGCCAGCAGCAAAATGATGGTTGGCATGGAGAAGATGAATAGGAAACAATTATTTGCCATTCCACATAATTCAACATCTAGAAGGAACCCAGTGCAATGACCAAGCAAAAATTTTAAACTAAAGGAAATGCTCTTTTCACATCTCATTGCTTCAGGACATTATAGTGGTCAAAGTATAAATAGTTAAAAACATAAATAGATTTATTCATGCAAGAAAATTCCTCAAGGGCTATTAAACTCAAAGATGAAGTTATACCACTTGTCTCAGGAAATCTTGTACCAACAATTTCCAGAATCTGGGAATAAGAATGGGAGAAAGTATCATTTTATAGTGTTTTGTTCATATATTTTTTTCTTCTCGATGTCTACTAGACACCACGAAGAACAGTGTACTGAGCTAAATGGACTGTTAAATGACTTGATACAGTTCATTTACTAGTATAGCTATTCTTAGGCCTGAACACCTTAAATCTTATTCATTCCATTATGATTTCATGGTTAGCAGGGGAAATTTATCAGCAGAGAGCTCCCACGTTGAGACAGAATGCCTTTTTGCAGTTCATCATACACTGTGGGCCAGAGGTTCAGCCTAAGTATGTCCAAAGCTATGAGGTTATTACTATGTTCTTGAATGAAAGTCTGATTGAGATTAAGTGGGATTTCCACATGGCAGACAAGTTATTTGGGAATATATCTTCTATCAACTCTGATAGCTTGGGCTTTATCATTTTATTAACTTGTTTTGTTTAGCAATTTCACAAATTATTTGAAATTGTTAGTTTCCGTGGCAGTGTGTGATACTTCCCTGAAATCACCAGTATGCTCTTGATAGAACATTGTCTTCATACACTTTTCTGAAAAGCAACATTGCATGCAACTTCAGATAAAGGACCACTGTTTAAACATGTATCATAAACCTCATAGTATTCTGTTAAATGGCAAGTACTCTTCCCAGGCTATCAGTATGTCTCACTCTCACTAAATAGTAACTCTCTGCACAAGAATTCTTATTTTCTGTTCTGGCAAGGAAGTACCATTTGGCACAATCAAAAGCAATAAAATCGGTCTTGAAGTAAATGTTAATGGCACATAACAAAAATATATAAATGGGTTAGAATCAGAGGGTAAGAATATAGATCTAAATAATAAGCTTCACTAAGCAAAAATTCAGAGAATGTAAATTAAATAAAAACCAGTTTCCAAATATCAATAATGGTAAACAGATCTCTTTCACCTATTTATGTATTTAGTTTATCATCACTATTGATTTCAGCATCCGAGTTTGCTGGATTAAATACAAGTTTTAGGTAACATACGAAGAATATTTTCACAGAATTGACATTAATTTCTCCAAAAGCTAAAGACCAAGATTTAGTTGCATGTAATGCTTCATAGAAAGTTATATCAGTAAATATTCTCTTAAGGAGCAATAAAAAAGTCAGGTTACTTTAGATGTTATTTGTTCATTTCTAAAATATATATAACATATAGTTGAAGGGGAATTTCAGAATGAAATAGAAGACTAGTTCTAGATGCAGCCCTCGAAAGATGTGAATCCATGCAAGAATCAGTACTGCAGCACACTAATGTAAACCATGCTTCTATGAACATCAATAGAACACACTATCTGTACACTATAACTGACATAACATGAAGTAGTTCCATAAGTTATTTCATGCTTTTTCATTGAGAAGGCAGTTTGGTGCTGGAACAGGTTCCTCAGAGAGACTGTGGAATGCCTTGTCCCTAGAATTGTTCAAGGCCAGGTTGGATGGTGCCCAGGGCAACCTGATCTAGAGTTTGATCTAGCAGCTGGCAACCCTGCTTATGGCAGGGGAGCTGGTACCTAACGATCCTTGAGTCCCCTTCCAACACAAGCATTTCTATGATGCTCTGATAAGGAAGAATATTTTATTCTAGAAAAGGGTTCATATAAATAATAATAATAATAATAATAATAATAAAAATGGAGAAAGAAAAATAACAGAGAAAAGAGAGAGGGAGAGAGATGGAAGAAGAAATATTTCACATTTCTTTTCATACCAGACAGAAAAATTCACAATGCTACTTCCTCCATCCGCTATTATTAAACACTGGGGAAAAAAAACACATTGTGTTGCTGACCTTAGAGACTACAATTTATCCACTCACTTTTCTTGCAGCATTCCTCATTGTAGGTAGCTCACCAATTTACCAAAGAAATTGTTGCTCTCTCAGCAGTGGGCGCTGTCTTCAAACAAGCTGATTATTCATGAGTTCAATATGCCCCTCAGTGCTAGTACTCAGCCTCTTATTTGTTATTATGCTCTATTATGCTCTGTATCTGGACATATTTATTTTCATAAACTTATTTTAGGCCTTTTCTGTCCTCCCGGCTTGTACATACTTTTCCATTGTATGATTGCTTCCTTACATAATGGGACAGTGATCAGCAATTGGAGACAATATTTCCCTTTTCTAGCTAATTAGCTTCCTGATCACAGTGCTGCCATTGGGAATACTCAGGTGCCATAGATTACAGTATCAGTCAGGGTTCTCGGTCAGAAACTACCCAATGCTTTTCACTTTTTGAGTTGCTAGGTGATGATGGTGTCTCCAAATATAACATCCTCTAACTGATTTACCTGGAAAATTCCATCTGCAGATTTGGGTAAATAGAGATGACATTTGAATCTAATACATCATATTCTTCCTGAAGCTATCAAGAAGTGTAACTATGTAGTGTAGACAGCTATATTCTTTGCTACAGGTGAAGTTAACAAGTTTATACCGGTAACATTAAAAAAAATATCACTGCCACATATTCCAAAAGTTTCAGTGACAAGGAATTTTTCCAGATTCATTCTTGTTTCACACATAGGCATTTTCTTAATTTTAGAATACAATGACAGTGCCAAAAATTGAACATTTGTCTTCTGAAGATCACAGAGTCTTAACTCCACAGATGTTTAAAAGTCAGAGAGTTCTAGTGACCAAAACCTCAGATCTAGCAAGTATTTCAGATGCAAACCCCTTTCTCACTCAAAAATAAAGAGACAAATCTTTAAGCTGAAACTTCACATGAAGGAATTTAATGCTTTGCATAATGTTAAAATACCAAAGAAGGCATTTTCTGAAATAAGATACACAGTTTTAGTCACTCTTACAAAAATGAAAAGAAAAAAAAGGAACATGTGCAAGAAGTGGGTGGTGATTAGGAAGTCCCATGAGGGTGTTGACCTTCCTCAATATAAACACATGGGTAGGTAAAAAGGTCCCACTTTTCAGTTTTTATTAATTCTCAAGGCTCTTTTTGGTTTAAGTAACACAATGTCTGGAGTAAGTTTTGTCCTGGGTTGTGTACTTAAATGAAGCCTAACATACCAGGTTGCTGCTTTTGTAAAATCTGCAGCATGTGGTAGCAAGCCACGTGGTATCCTTTAACTGAGAGAGAAAAATCAAAAGTACAGGAGATGAAAAAACCTTCAAATGCAAAGGCATTTGCAGCACTCAGAATGCTTTAGTCTCCATCTGGTATTTGTTCTACTGGTATTTGCTTCTTACACTAGGTATGGAGATTGATATAGGGATTGTGTCATACCTGGCATTAACACTGGGCAAAAATAATTTCGTTGGGTATTGCTACATCAATAAATACATCACTTTTGTGTATGCTGACTTTCATTCACAATAGGAATCTGTCATTAATAACACGTCTACAATCAAAAGCAATATAATTATTTTATTTATGATCAATGGTAATTTTATTCTTTATAAAAATGAAGATCCTACTTCTAAAACCCTTAATTTCTATGACAGCTTTGATAACTCTAATGATGGATTATTTTGCAAATCATGGTCATTTGTCTCCAAAAGACACCCTAATACAAATGATTATGGCACTAGAAAGAGAGTTTTTCCCATGAGAGCCGATCAACATCTTTGATAACTTTCTTTGTAAACTACTGTTCAGCCAACTTGCAGTACAGTAACTGTTAGTCTTGGAAAAGTAGAAAACAGCACACTTACTTGGAGAAGCAAAATAGACATACTAAGCAAAATTTTTATTTAGGGGCAGCTTTTCTTTTTGTAACTGGTGGATTATTTAGTTCATTGTATAGCACTTCATTATGTTCTTAGTAAAATAAAACAGGAAAAATCAGCTAAAAGTCAATCTTGCGTTGGTAGACAGTGCATCTGAACACACTGCAATGTGTTTGAATGTGCAGGTCATATATATTTTGTTTTTCTCTCATTTCTCTTAATAAACAATCTACAGGATATAAGTGAAAGTGAAGGCCAAGGTAATAGCAACAAAAGGTGCCTTTATTTAGGGAAAGCTTAAATTTTATTCATTAGATATGCACTGAATTAAATACTATCCAGGAGTGTATTGACATTTGGAGGTTCTGTTTCACACAATGTAAACATACTTAAATGGCCTGTAAACCTGTAATCTAAATCCAATACAAAAAAAAAAAAAAAAAATCAAATGCAAGAATCAGAACGACAATTGAGAAGTATTTCAAATCCTGGAAGATCCCAAAGACAAAATCAGGGAAAATAGATAAAAAATCAATTAAAAAACCAAAACAATCATAAACAGACACAAATAATCATATTTCTCTTTTTGTATGTGAATAAGGGTCTGTGTAATAGCTGAAGAAGAATAATAACTAGGCAGTTAAAAGTATACATTTGAAGCTATAATTTGTATAAATGAGCATATACATAGGTCACTACAAAAGTAATGCCTCCTATTTATTTCCATGGAAACTACAACAGATACAAACACCAGAATAATACTATTTGTTTGAAGCAATTTTCTTCTACAAAGCACTGTTTTCCAACATAGTCACCACCATTAGCTATACATTTTCAACAGCAATGAACAAGAGACTTCATACTGCACTCGTACTAGTAGAGGTGACCCACTGTTGCTGTCACCACTGCTGAAATGCATCATTCACCACTTGACTGTGTTTACATCCACTATTTAGTCTCCATAAATGTTCAGCAAGTGTTGATGAAGGTCAATGGGTGCCATTTTTTCTGTACAGAGGAATTCAGTGACACACCTTTGCTTCATACACACTTCCATGTCAGATATCATTCTGTCAGACTGCCCTTCTGCTGCTATCTGTTACATGGCAACAACACGTAATGGAATGTTGGTGGGAAGGTTCACCTTCTACTGCCATAACACCAACATCTGCCTCTGATGTTGGGGATCAACATAATAAAATAAGAGACATTACTTTTGGAGCAGCCCTTGTATGGAGCAGTCTATGAATTGCATAAAGTTCCCAAAATTTGATTTCAAACTGAACTTAACAACAAGCAGAGGTTAAAGTGCTTCTTATCAAATGGTAAGTTTCTACTGAAACAGTTTCAGTAACTCAGAAGCCAATTTCCTCAACAAGACAGAGTTGACAGGATAAACATTGTTATCACTTAGCAAGTGCTAAGTGCTCTGCTGTATTTATCCTTCTATTCAGTCTCAACTTCAATTCATATGTGAGGGTTCAGCTCAAAATGATTCTTCTGAACAAGTTCGTCTAGAATGTCTCCATTGCCTTCTAAGGTAAATCTAATATCTGTATCCCATTTCATTGCCAGCTAGAACCACTGGGAAAAAATAGATTCCAATTTTATTTAGAAAATAAATAAATAAATTTAGTCACTCTACTGGTAGTGACTGGTATTGACAGGTAGAACTGGCATCAATGTTTGGAAATGTGGAGGAAGTAGTTGGAGAACAGGCATGTCCCTTTCCCCTGCCGTAAGCCTAATTTGGCACTGAAATGGCCTCTTGACAGATGATGGCTTGCTAGTAGCCCATGTTAGCCAAAATCTCCCTGTGAGCAAATCTTTTGCTGCTGTGAGTCATCTGCATTAGTGGAAAATACTATGACCTGGAAATGAGGTACCTCTGTTATTCTTTGATTTACACAGTGTTTTGCTGAATTTTTTTTTCCCAGACAGCATAGCTGAAATAATGTTTAAAGGCATTAGAAAATGCAGCTTGCCAGTGTTGTCCAAATGCCTCAGAGAACAGAAGGCTGTTTACTGCCATAAGCACCTCCTCCACAAACATTACCCTGTAATTATTTCAACCCTTACATTTTTGCACTGGAGCAGCTCAAGAGAGGAGCTCTCTCTCAAGGTTTATAAGTCAGCTGCCCTATAGTGCTTTTCCTTCCTTGTCCGTTGCAATAATTCTAATATTGATTAAATGGAAGCACACATGTTTAACCATTCCCTCTTGCACTCTGTCTTTTCTTTGTCTGTCTCTCCTAAAGAAGAATGTGCTCAGAGCAGGGTTCATCTATTTTCCATATCATCTGCTTCCTTACATTTTATCAATAGAAAATAAGAGGAACAAGTATTACCAGAATAGAATATTCCAATCAGTGAATATACCTTGTTCTAATGGGGATTTAATTTACTTCATAAGGCTCTTTCCGTCTGTAATTACTAATCTGAGTCTGGCTTCAGTGAACTACCACCCAGGACTCTTGTTTCTTCTGTCCTGCTGCCAAATTCTCAGCCACACTAGAGTAAATTTGGAATCTCCAAAGCAGCTCAATCTTAAGGAGAGGATCTGCCACAGCAAATGTTCAGCACAGGGGTAGAGGAGTGAAATGTTTCCAGCTGAAACTAAATGGTGGTTCTGACCAACAGTGCCTTTTCACCTCCACTCTGACAATACTAGTAGCAGATCAAACAGCGGGGAAAAGAGATGTCAGTGGATTTTGTGAACAGAAGACTGCTTTTCTGACTATGGAGTTTCATTTCAAGTCATCCAAAAGAGGTCAGAGGCAAAAAAATTGCACTTTGAACGGGAGGCCATTCAGAGCTCAGAGCAGAAATGCATCTGCCACAAAATGATTCCTGAGAAATAGATTATAGAAATAAAACAGGCTCACCTGCCCATAATTCTGGGCAGAGATCGTCAATATGATCTTTTCAGTTTTAAATCCATTCATCTATCAAAAAGGTGCTACAATCTTAACTTTGCGTCATTGTCACCATGGCTTCCTGTATTGTCCATCTCTTTACGTTCAGAGGGCCAAAGAAAGGAGCTGGAACAGTCAGATACCAGCACATTTTCTTGCCATGGAAAAGAGTAGACAGTTCCAGTCCTCTATAGTCATAAAATTACGGTCTTGCACCTCAAATCCAGTTTTATAAACTATGTTCTTTTTCACAGTAAATCTCAGAGCTCCTTAGAGACATTAGTTTCTTACCCTGACCTTGGATAGTCACCTCTTGGTGGTGCTTGTAACACAGTCCCTGCTGCTTATCCCATCATCCTCCAGAAACACGGGAAGAGATGAGAACCCAAACAAAAAGAAAACATCAATAACATGAGCCTGTATATTAGATCACAACATTTTAAATTGCATTCATGCCTGAAAGTAGATTTGTATAGAAAGCAAGGAGCTCCAACAGCAGAACTGAGTTTGAAATGAGTGTTATATGTGCTGTGCCTTACAGCATAGCACCTCAGGACCTGATTATTCCCCAACCTGAATAGAAAATGACAGAATCATGGTCTGCAGCGTACATGCCATGATGTAGGGTATGAGATGCATAAATGAAGGAACTAGCAGTCATACCACTTGTGTGAGCACATTTTAGTTTCATCTTCTGACATACACCAACCCTCCTCCCCCACCATGCTCCCCCCAAACAAAAGGAAAAAATGTTAATATCTATTGCAAAATTGCTTCTACCATATTTCTATATACTTTGAGTCTGTTTTGTGACTATAACTGACTGGAAATAGCAATTTCCTCAGAATTTTCTATTCTTGGGGAAAGAGTAAAAAGCCCACAATAAAAATTTCTACACTTCTTTCATCCTGTCTGTGAAGAACAAGGAGTACACAACTTTCTCACTTCTCACTGCAAACCCATGATAGCAGAGGCAGCCTCTTTCAAGTGGCTAGGCCTTGCCAGGCCATCATCTCTCTTTACATGCCACTAAGTTTCCTTTTGAATGCATGTACATTACACGTGCTTATGTTTATGGAAAAGAAGACAGAAAAGAACATCTGTCCTCAACTAACTTAAAGCTGTTGTATTCTTGAATGGACTTATTGATGACAATATTTTTCCATTCTGTTCTGAGCTCCACCTTTTAAGCAAAGCAATGTGCCAAACACTTTAAATTACATCTATCTATCAGAACATTTATATCAGTACAAGCAGTGAATGTTTCCTGTGACAGGATGGACAAGACAAATTAATTCATCACATCTCCATTACTAATTTCAGTGATTTCAATGCAGGCAGACAGCTATTTGCCAGTGGTGGCAGCTTCTCAAGTGATGTGCCACTTTCTCTGACTTAATATTTTTCTTAATAGAAACATTAGAGGGAATAGAGCAGAGATGTGAAGGTGTTAAATCAGAATGAAATGATGTCTGGACAAAAACATTTAAGCTAAAACTCCTCAGTTTCCCCATTATGAGTTCAGGGAAATGCTGCCAAAATCAACCAAAGTCCAAAATAATAAAAAAATAGTAATCAGATATATTTTTTAAAGCAAGCAAGTACAAGGTGAAAGATACACGGCTGTAGGGCTCTACTTCTGTACTTCCTACAGAGTTTAGTCATTACACAACCATCATTCAGACAAGTCACAGGAGGGTGAAGCTACATACCTGTGAACGAATACAGCAAATGCAGTCATTGGCATTTTAATCAGTTACTTGAGATTTTGTTGGCTTCCTACTCACTGGTGACAGTGAGGAAGAAAATTTATCCAGGAATTTTACCACCTTCAGATGTATTTAAGAGTAACCAACTAAAAACATTACAGAGCCTATTTCTGCTCTCACTCCACATACACAGACTGGCACTTCAGTAATACTGGTGCTTTTACTGCTGATTTACTCTTCTAGAAAACATATAGCAGATATTAGTGTATTTCCATATTACTCTCCTGACTTTAGTATCATCTTCTTTGTTTTACAAGGACTGCTCCAAGCATAATGACTCTAATTTTATTATTACAGTGTCAGAGATGGATGTTGGTGGTACAGCAATAGAAGGTGAACCTTCCCACCAACACTCCATTACATGTTGTTGGCAGTCTGACAAAACGGTGTCTGACATGGAAGTGGGTATGAAGCAAAGACGTGCCACTGAATTCCTCCATGCGAAAAAATGGCACCCGCTGACATTTACTGACACTTGCTGAACATTTATGGAGAACAAACAGGGGATGTAAGCACAGTGAGGTGGTGGGTGGTGTGTTTCACTAGTGGCAACAGCAACAGTGTGTCACCTTCACTGGTGCAGATTGTTATGAGTGTGGCATGCAGGCTCTTGTTCATCGCTGGTGAAAATGTACAGCTAATGGTGGTGACTATGTTGAAAAGTGATGTTCTGTAGCTGAGAACTTGCTCTCTCAAATAGTGTGATTGTACTCTTTCTATCTGCTGCAGTTACCAGGGAAATAAATAGAAGGCATTATTTTCAGACCAACTTACATTTTTTTTTTGTCAGTGCTATTGTTTGTGATTTTTTTTTCCACATTTTTTTTCCTAGAAATACAGCTTATTCTTGGGAAAGCATCCTCATAATTTGTATGCAGACTCCAGATTTCATTTACATTTTTATTCCTTTGCTTCTAAATAAATAAATAATCAATCTTTAAAGGCTAGGTGGTAAGATTGTGACTACTTTTCCATAGTCACTGCAGTCACGACAATACAGTGAAATGTTGCAGCAGTTCAGCTGGAGAAAATACACTCCATCAGAGGATCTGGAGCCTTGCCATTGGAGAATAGATGCATGAGATATCACCACAGGGAATTTCATTGGTTCAGGGAGGCGTGGAGTGATCATAAATGGACTCAGAAGAAAAAACTTTTCCGTATTAATGTTCCTCAGGAATACTCCGATTGCCATTAGTCTGATGAAAAATTTTAAATGTAGCCTGCTAGTACACAAGAGAAAGTTTATCAGGTAGAAAAGGAAATCAGAGTATAGCTGCATTTGAATAAGATTTAATGGAAATTGTTCACAGATTCTTAACTGCAGGAAACAAATGATACTTTTCCATAGGCAGGAGAACTAAGGAGATATTAACTATCATAAATGTATGCTCTCTATTCTGCTGCTCTCTGTCTGTAATTACTCCAGCTTTTTATTCTACTGCTATGAATTTGCAGATCTTACCTTTCTTTGAAATACTTCCAGTTTCCCTCCCCACATTCTTAATTTCCTTTATCACAATACAAAGGCTAAGAGCCTTTTCACATTCAATCTAATCCCTGACCTAGCTGTCCTATAGCAGGATGAGGACACATGCTTAGAAATGAACTTCCAAGCTTTGTGTGCAACATTTTGCCAGAATCAAGCCAAACAAAAAAAAGTCAACCACCGAGTTTCTGCTACAGTCTTTTGCTTTGTGGGAGATCTAATTTGGATTCTCACTCCCCTCCTCACCCACTGTTTTTCAGAAAGCATATAGGAATACAATTATTATTGTGAATGCAATGCACAGTATGGTGGACAAATGGGCCCAGTCCTGGATGTACTTTATAAGTCACTCAAAGTTGGACTTTCAAGCTACAAGTCCAACACTCATCAACATTATGGTCATTTTGAAGCTGAAAAACTTGAGAGAATCCCTTCCAATTTTACCTTTTATACATTTATTTGTAAGCAAAATAAAGTGGTGAATGTTAAACAAATCCAATTAGACATATATTTTTGTGAACTGAAAACATTATGGATCAAATTTTCAAGATCGTTCTTCCTTGACCTAACACTGACATATGCAGTGTTAAAAGAATTGCACTGGATTTTAACTACTCATCTTTCATTAGTGCCTATGGAAGTGCTCCCTTGAGATTCAGAGAGAATTCAGCACCTTGTTTAGTTTTGACACTAAAATCTTTCACCATTGCTGAGGTTTTAATTGTTTTCTCATGCAACATTTTATCTCCTTTCTTTGACTTTCACTGAAGTTGTCAGCAACTTGCAAAATTGTCATCACTTTTTGAGAAATTCTGTCACTCCTGGGAAGTGAAGGGTATTAAACTACCTCTCCCCAAAGGTAAAATGAGATTCTTGACTTGACTTCTGAATTTTCATTAATGTTCTCTGCAGCCCTAAGCAGAAGTGTTTTTTCAGTTCTGAATGCTGACATGGAGAACAGAAATAATGGTCATTACTGCAGTCATCAGTCACTTTATTCTGAGCTATGCCTTGAGGATGCTTCATATAGTATATGCCAACTGTCCCTTCCAGGACATCTGAGTCTGTGCTGAATTCTAATCAGTTTCTAATAGCTATTTTTTCTTTTTAATTGCTGTGGAATAATTTTTCAGTGCCTCTCCATCTTTACATATATCTGTTCTCCTTGTTCACTCTTTCAGCTTGTTGAAAATCCGTAAAAAACACCTCCAAAATTTCTTAGAGGTCCTTCACATTTGCACATTTCTACATATTTCCTGTATGGGTCTCTTATAATAGCAGAAACTAGAAGTGAAGAAGACCTACTGAGCTGCTCCATTGCTGTAGGCTGGGACTGAGCTTTGTGATGTACTTTCAAGATTTGTGTCTGGATTCATACAGCAGCTAAAAACTCTGCAAAGCTGTATGTTGCATCTGACACACCAGGAATTCAGACCAGGCCTCAGTGCATGCAGACTACTCTGGCTCTGTTGCCTCCAGTGGACAATTGCTCATTTACTCATACTGAGGTTTTAGTCCCCTTTGAGATGCCATCCACTCTCCTCATCCTTCCTGCTTGCTTTATTCAATGACACATTATATCTTGACTTCTCAATCATATGTTCGCCAGGTTATGGATAAGTATATGTATATATCATCTTATACTAACAAAAAGACCTCACATTACTTAACTTTTTTTTTCAAAAGCCCCCCTCCCATATTCAGGGGAATGTATCACCCTTGTAAGCTGGTAATGTAAGCTTGGTGTTGTTTTTTGTTTGTTTGTTTGCTTTTAATGGTAGAATAACACCGAACCCCAATCCATTCCAATCTCAAAAAATGAAGCAAAAATAATAAGGCCCTAAGGTACATTATTATTATGGTTTTAAAATTCATGATTTTTATGATCGTCTCATAACTTTAAAGGGTTTGACTCACCATTCTAGAATGCTTGGAAATAACAATACTGGATGACGGCAAAAACAAGGCTCCATCATAGCAAAAGCCCTTAGGCAATACTGTAGTAATAAAACAAACACTATCATATAGCTAGGAAGCTACTGCTAGGTCCCTCTGGATGTCAGCAGGACTTAAGTAGAGAATAAAAAGAAGTAAATTTCACAATGCATCTAAGCCTTTGCAATAAAACATCACAGTTTCTGTGGAATTAATTCTGCTCACAAGGAGAAAAGTTTCCATTTCCACAGTACAGCAGAACTATCTAATGAACAGTTTTATTATGAAGCCGTTAGCAGGTGAGTTTCTATGCACTGTTTACACTTTTTCTGTCACTATTGTAGCTATAGGCATCTCCTACCCAAAGAATACGTTGGGGCTGCATACATTACGAACACTGAATTGTAATAGAAAACAGCTTTACTGCTTGATAAACTAAGCATCATTTGAAGCTTTTAAAGTTTTACTTAAAACCTCATAAACACGTGTTTGTTTTGCTGGGACAATGAAATGTGGTTTAGCTACTGAAATCCCAATTAACTAAAATTCTGTGCTGGTGTTACTGATTTAATTAGGCTATTAGACAGGCAGTGCAAATGAAGATGCAGAATGGGTTCCAAACATTTAGCTGCTACTAATTGATATGAAATGGAAGGCAACACATTGAATTTAACATTGCCTGTATAGATGGTTTAATAGTCTTTCTTCATTGCAAGAATTTATGAAGTGTGCAATGATAGCACCAACAGAAACATGACAATGTAATAGCATGACGCATTGTAATGCTTTATTCTCTATAGTAAAACAATTGGCAAATATGGGAGGTGACAGAACATTACCTCTCACATTTTCCAGTGAACCTTTCCACATGACAGTATCTCATGGAAGCTCAGAACAATGACACAGATATCATAAGAAACAGCTAATGGGGGAAGGGTCATATTATAATTGCTAATAAAGGCACCTAAAAAGTGCAGATTAACACAGGGGAATCTCCATGTAGTAATATTTACTCTTTTATCAGTGGATGGTAGGTGGCTTGCCATTCAGGTGCAGATCAGAGCAAGAAGGCATAAATAACACACAGGAAAATAAAGATACCTAACATTAATTCTAGGAACCTTGGAGCATAACTGAGGAAAGGTAGAACACAACTGAGGAAAAAAAAATAGCGAGGAGGAAGTTATTTAGGCTCTGCATCTCAAAGAAATTTTAACACTTAGGCCAAAAGGCAATTGTTCAGTCTTATGTCTGAGAATTATAAGCTATTCTAGAGAGCCCAGTGCCTAAGCTCATTCAGTCAGTCATTTTCGATAAGAAAGCCACAACATTTACCATACAGGGAGGTGCTTATATACCACCGCGTTTAATTTGAACTTAATTTGAAGTACAGCTTTCTCATTCCCTCCCACTGAAGCCTTCCAATTTTGTAGCAACAGTGTAAAGTATTGTGCTGAAGGGAGGAGACAAATAACTCAGAAGACCAGTAGTGAGGGTGGTAGGTATTTTGGATCCTGCTTAAGCGAATAGTTTGATATTTCCAGTCGGAGTTTTAACTGGAGAGTACTAGACATCAGAGTCTGGAGTGCTCTAGGTTTAAGACACTTCTCAGAACAGGAGTCTCTATCCCAAATCAAGATGAGGAAATTGTTGAATCAAATCAACTAAATAGTCAATACACACAGCTGATCACAAAGACCTAAGCTGACCTACAGTTTATGGCTTTTTTTTTTTGCTTCACTACTCTCACCAACAAACTGAATCATGTTAGTAAAAGCTTATCTCCTTGAACTTTTTGACAGGATAACAAAGGAGAATTCAATGAGTATCTAGCAGTAAAATCAAATTTTAGGTTAGGTAACCTACCTGCCATTTTATTCATAGCTAGGTGCCTAAAGTTTTCAATTCCCTAGCTGAAAGCTTATGAAGTTAGGTCCTTCTGCAGCTCAGGAAAGGTCCTATGACTAGGTGATTCATTTTTTTAGATAAGGGGACTGAGGGCAGCAAAAAGATCCAAGGAAAGGCATGACCTCCAGATATGTCTAGCTGAATCTATGCCAGTGCAATAAGCAGTTTTGTCAGACAAGGAAAGGTGAAATAACTTATAAAGCTTAGGAGATTAGTCAAGTCAATGAAAACAAATAGAGGAAACCCAATTTCCTCATTTAAATTCCCCAATTTACCCATTTCAGTACAGCAAGCCTTTTTTTCAGAAAAGATTTTTCTGGCAAAAACTAAGGTGCACAAACATTTTAAAAGGTAACAGAGCACATCTTTGGAGAATCCTAATTTTCAGTGTAGAACCTATATATTTGTATCAATGCACTTTACTTGTGTTCTGTAATCATTTCCCATAAGCACTTCTATGACTGTGCTTTTCTGAAATTAATATTTCAAGCAAAATATATTTATTAGTCTGCATATCTAAATGCTTGCAACAATTTTAAAATGCACTTTCTGCAATTGTTTACATCTGAAATGAGTTACGGTCAGCCAAACATAAAGTGAAAACTCTGTACCATGACTCATATGATCAATGGCATAGTTCATAGTATGAATTTCTGATTCATAAGCCAATATTAGTCAAATGGTTGAGCTGCTGAAAAACACAGTACATTTAAGAATGACATCTTAATATATTTGTGTTCATTTCCTATGCTGTGCTGTTCAGTTCTTCAATGAGAATTTTTAAACAGTGAAATTAGCCTTGTCTTTAAATGAATTGGGCCTTGACAGGAGCCTTGCCCCAGCTGTACATGTGTCCCTCCTCAGGAAAACTGCCAGAAATGAAAATGCTGTAGGGCGCATACAACTGGGTGACAAGACCTCTGGTTGAATTAAATATTTTATGAAATGAGATACTTTCTTCTCTATCCAGGAGCATTGTCATGAAGAGCTGAAAGCAGAAGTCTTTAGTTTTCTAAGATGTATGTTGTTCAAGAACAAAGACTCACGATAATGGATGTCTCAGTCTGATGAAGGTAGACCTCAGAAAAAAAAGTGTGCCACTGCATCTTTTAGAGATGTCTGTTGGTCTTTCTTCTGGCCTCAATATCGGAGATTGAAGCAGAAGTAAACAAACTTCTGTACAGCCTTTCCCATATGTTGTTGTTAACTATCAGATGTTCAGCATCAGGAACAATAATCCAGGATAATTACCAAAAAAAAAAAAATTAAATATCAAAAAATTAAATAACAATAGAATCTCAAAGGAGAGATTGGTTTGTCAGTTTGTTTTGTATTATGTGTTTCTTGAAGCAAGCAGGATTCTTAAGAAAAAAAGCTAAATATTGCTGACCCAAGAGCTGGCAGTATGCAGATCACGTAAAGTAGGAATAAGGACAGGAGAAAAAGGGGGAAAGGGGGAAAAGGTTTATAGTAAAACTTTGTAGTAAGGAAGACTGAAAGGCAATTAAAGTACAAAAAAGGAGTATGAACGCCACTGAAACTTGATAATAAGGGAGACTAGTAACAAACAACCAAAGTCTATCTTTTTGCAATAAACTAGAGGGGGCACAAATATTGGCCACAGCAATCCTTGAATTTTGTTTGCCTTTACACTTATCTTTGAAAATAGGAAATCATTTCTGATCTGGGTGGATAATAGCTTCCTTGTATCAAACTATCCCACCAGTAGCATAGGTGGCAGCTCTGGAAATAAATGGTGATGCAAAAGTAGAGCAAGGCGATAAAAATGTATCTGGGCACCAGAACAATTAGTGTGATTCTGTTAATGTATTTCCTACAGATACTTGAAACTAGATTTGATAAACATGCCATGTGTTTATATTTTTGATAGAGTGTGATTACTGCACTGGAGTGGAATACGCAAACAGGCAGTAATGCACTTGTAGCTCAGTCCTGTTGATATCAAACTTTGAATGCCCTAGCGACGGTAGTGGGACTTGAAGTTTGTCTTCTGAGGGTTACTAACCTTCTTCTGTATGTTGTGTTTAACCACAAAGAATGCTTCTGTGTGACCCCTTAGAGAAACAATGGCAATGCCTCAGACAAAGCTTATATCTGTTCTTTAAAAACTTATACGTTATTTTTGAAGTAACAAGAAGGAAGAAGAAAGCTTTAATGACTCAAAAAGCTATGCACTGAAAGAACTTGAGAAAAAAGTATGGCAGTCTTTACTTCTAAAACTGTCTCATGGAAAAGTTCTTTGAGAAGTCAAATATTTCTTTGTACCTGAACTTCTTTGGTCTTTAATGACGAGGGTACACATACTGAAAGCACAGGGAGAAGCTGTAAGATCCAAAAAGAACAATACCAGATGATCTGAATATACTTGAAGCTTTTCTTAAAAGGTGACCTGGAATATGACATAGCATCTCAATTGTACAACAGTGAAAATTGTTTTTCAAAGTTTCTCTTTTTTGTCTCTTGAATGATGTCCCTGATGCTTTAAGTCAGTTACTGTTGTCTTTTTAGGAAACTTTAGGTTTGTGTATAGCTAGGGTGCAACGTCGGCCTAGATTTTTACAAGATGTGAATGCTCTACATTCTTTACCTGTTACCTTTGTAAGTTGAAAATGCTCAGAATATTGACAGACAGATAATGACAGGAGGACAAAGTGGGCTATGAGTATTTTTTTATCTATTAACTACAGACATTGCAGAGTCTAAAACAATAAAAGTTATGGTAATCTGTATCAAAAATAGCAGCTGTTCTTGTAAAAATTCACTTTTGATTGTGTGTTCTAATTGAACACTTTCAGAAGAAGTGATGAGTCTATCGCAAATTTATCCTTGCTTTGTTTTGCTCAGCGCTTTCTTTTAGCAACCTCTCTACCTTTTTGCACTCAAATATCTGTACTAGAGTCAATGAGAGGGAAGGGCTGCAGGAAAGAAGTAGAGCAAGATGAAGCCTGTATCCATTTTTATCAATCCTATGTAGCCTTTTAAAACAAGAGCTCATGCACAGACTGAAATGGTGAACAGAAACTGGATTAACTGAGCCCTATATAAAGAAGAAAGAAGTGAAAAATGACGAAGAAACAAAATGAAGCAGAGAGAATATATACAGCTACACTGGAAAAAAACAAGTTAAAGCAAAGGACATATTTAAATAAGATAATGGTAAAATGGAAGAAAAAAAGACAAAATATTGTAAAATGGATCAGTGTGTATTAAAAAAATCTCATTAAAATCTTATAAATGTCTATGAGAAAATCTTCTTCAACTGTGAAGTTCACCCTCTTGCATTCTTCAGGAGAAACTATCCTGTCCAAATATTCTTGATATAGCATCAGAGGATAATACACTTTGCATTTGTAAACATTAAAAAATCATTGTCACACAACACTTGTAATCACAGCAGAAAGGCTGTAGGAAGAAGTTGAAATAGATCCAAGGGGTCCACTCAAAATACAGGCCATTTCAATACAGAGTAAAAGTGAGATTATTTTGTTCATAGCAAATGCAAAAGGATTTTAATAGATTTGAAAATGAGTAAGGTTGGTGTGTGAGGTTGTGACTCCTCAAGTGGACCATTTTCTATGTTTGTTGAAGATGGGCAAACATAAGAAGAAACTTTCTTACGAAAGGCAGTTCATGTTTGTTCAGTGCTTCAGCAGAAAAATACCAGGAAAGAAGTTTTCTGGCTGAAAAAATAAATAATTATTTTCAAAGCAGAAAGCACAATAAAGGTCAGGCACATTCTCTTCTAACATTTAAGAATATCCAGTATTTAAAATTAGAAACCCACTAAGTCAGAGACTGTCTCTAATTCTGCCTGTCTGTAGTATGCTTACTCTGATCTTTCCACAGCTGAAGGCTTGAGTGTAAATATGCTTGAAGTATCTGAAATAGGCTGCCTTAGGATTCTAGGTTTCATCTTCCTCAAGTGAAAAGTTCTGTGAAGATTTCAGTGTTTCCATGTATGATCCCCCTCCAAATGGACTCTCACTCAATCTGAATCTGTTATCTTAGATAGCTGGCAAATTCTGAATGACATTTCACGTTTTGTCTCCTGAGTCATGAACAGAAACGGTAGCACAAAAGATTCCAGGCTGAACATTAAGAGTTCATCTGATTAAGAGTTTGTCTATTTCTAATTTGGACACATTACATTTAACTTCTTTGTTAGATGAAAAAATATCAAATTGACATGATTACTCGCTTTTTTTACAGACATGATATGATTTTCTCAATTTTGTCATTATTTTCCAATTTTTTGACAGCATAAAAAAAAGAAAAAAGAAAAAGAAAAAAAAGCAGTCAAATGGGACAAGTATTACAGAATATGTATTAGTCTGTAATAAGTTTTTACAAGTCTGTATATGGGCTTCAGAAAAAGAGCAAGATGGACCCCTGGAAATAAAGAGGTGTCTGTGTTTCAATTATTCTAATACTTGCCTACTGAAGAAACCATTTTCTGAACATAATAGAGCAACCACTTTAGAGAAAGTCCTTCTCATATCAGGCTAACGACACTGTTCTTTGTGAGTGTTTTGTGATCACTGGGCTCACCTGTCTATAGATGAACTTCATGGAGCTGTGACTGGGATGTTGTAAGAAATTACTTAGATGGAGTTACTTTGGGTCACATATTTCCAGATCTGTTTTCATTTTTCTTTATACTACATTTCTAAAGAGGCAGACTGGTTAAAATAAAGAAGTAAATGTTAACACTCATCCATTTTATCTTAGGTTATATTTATTTGGAAGGTTGATTCATTACAAGTTGAAGCACTAATTTATAAATATTCAGCAAGATGCTGCAAGGGTGATACTATCGTTTCTGATTAATAAAAGTCCTACTAATGTGCCTTAATTAACTACAATATGTGATTTCTGTAGCTCAAAGGTCTGACTCTTTTAAGCAGTTTATTACCAGTAAAGTCCAAGTCAATGCCCCTTATAAATCTAATTCATTAAAATGGTACATTTAATGAGAAAAAGATTATTCTACAGAATTCAGTCTGGCTGCACATATTAGATTTAGAGACTGATAGACCTTTTCTAATCTTGCAATAATTTTTCAGCATGAAATTCTCTGCAACATATTCCTCCATATTCATGGCAATTTCAGTCAAATAAAAACACAAGCACAGGCAAATCAGAAATAAAACATAAACAGATGAACTTCCCTCTTCTGTTAAAGGGACCACAGAATATCTTATTGGGAATAGTAATATGTTTGATTGGGCAGGAGACAGAAAGTATACTGTCTTCGCATTGTTTATTTCAGCATACACATTACAAGATATTTACACATATATTTTAAATAATATAATAGTACTATAGAGCACAAAATAGTATTATGAAACATAAAAAGTATGCAAAATTGAAAACCAATAACTACTGAATTGCATATTCAGTCCAGAAAAGACAATCATAATTATTGACCTAATTCCCTGCAATAATATGTGTCATAGAATTTGACCCAGGAATTCCCAGATCAAACATAAATCTTTGCTCACATTTGAAAGTTGGTCTTCTATGTAGTTTCATTACCATGCTAAGATGAGGATCCATTGTCTTAACTTGCGTGTGGAGCCAATGTGATGCACAAAATGCTCAGCAAATATAATTACTTTTTGAGTGATACTCAAAAACTTTTATCACTGAGTGATAAAAATTCCAGGAGAGGTCTAGTTTATTCTGGACAAGCTGGAATATTATGATTCATGTATGCTTTCCAATCAACAACTAGTTAATAGTAAGCAAAATGGCCAGAGAGTTATGTACTGGGTCCCCTTCCCAGTTGTCACGGTATTATCTAAGGGTCTGCGTCCATGACAAGGGGGACAGGCCCGAAAGAAAAAAAAAACGAGAAAAGAGGAAGGAAAGAAAAAAAAATTGCCGGCGATAAGGGCCAGCCCTCGGGCGGTCCGGTGGCTAAAGCGGCAGAGAAGCCGCGGAGCCGCACCCTGGGAAAACAAAGGGAAGAGGGAAAAAGAAAAAAAAAAAAAAAACAGCGGCACCAATCTGAGAAGGAACAACCAACTTTACTAAATATATCAAAATGAGGCTAGTAGAATTATATTAGAGAGTTTACAGGCTGAAAATCTTACACAGTAAACTGCAGGAGGACCACGTGCTTTCTCCGCAGGGCAGGAAGGAACAGACCCCGTGTCTCCCACGCGGCTTCACCCCCTCCCCTCCAACGCAAAGACCCCTGAGGAGTGCACCTCCTCCCCTCCCCCTCAGAGGGCCACACCAAAAAAGGTAGTTTGCAGTAACCAGGGGATTAACTCTTTAACTGCCCGTACCTTACATGATGTAATGATGTGGAATACCGACAACAAAAATCACAAAACCATAACACCAGTTATGGATAAAAAAAATGTCTTTTTGGCTTTGAAATAAATATCAAGAATCAAGGGAATCCAGAAACACTCACAGGTTGTGATCCAGTTCGACTTTTGGGAACAAAGACTGTTGGTGCATACAAATGTGGCAATACCTTTAGAATACTGCCTTCCTTCCTGTCTCTAGCAGCCCCTAGGATGGATTTAGGTTTAGCCAGTTGCTTCAAAGCCACTTGCTGATTTTATCCAGTCAGTAAAACAGTCACTTGGATGACAGAGATCTGGGCTCTGCCATAATGTATTTTCACGCAGACTGCCAATAGACCCAGGTGGCCATACCTTGAATTGGAGGCAGAAAACTGTCTCTAGTTCATCAAACTTGCTGGATTCTGACCACAGCCACAGAAGATTTAGATTGTTACCCATTTTTTTTTTCCTATTGGTAGCATTATATACGCTTTCTGAAGAAGATGAAGCAAAGCTGAAATCCTACAAATTTATGTAACTTGGTAACATATGACATCTGCTGAGACTCATGCACAGCTCAGACCTGATACCTATGAGACAAATTCTCCAACTATAGGAAACAATAGTAGTAGAAGACAGACTAAGTAATGCTCTAACCTGTCTCACAGCTCAAATGACAGCAAAATCTATTTTTCTCTTATGATGAACCATAACTTAGTGTCATTGTATTTTTCAGATATCCTTGTATCAGGTCTGAGTCTGGCATGGGAAGTAGACTTTAAGATAATCAATTTCCTTTACATGAGTTATTGATTCAAATAGTATTGTGTTTTACATTGGAAGACAGTTCCTGGATTCTTCTACAGAGCAATGGTCATATTTCAAAACAATATTTTGGTGACCACAGTTGCAATATTTGTAAAAGCACTCTCATGCATCACTTTTAGCTTCAGTGGAAAATAAAGATCTACTTCTGAAAATCCTACTCACACTGAAGTACCCTGAGAAGCTTCTCTGTGGTAACAAACATTATCCCTGTTTTCTTCATTACATGATTAACAACCTGCAATTCCAGGAGCTGACAAACAAAACGATCTCTAAAACAGATGTCCTGCTTATTGTGCTGCTGCTTTCTTCCTAGTCAGGATAATTTGGGACAGCTGTCTTTTTAAGAATACTTTTGAGAGGTACTTGTTTTTTTATTAAAGTTCCAGAAGTTTACTGAGAAAATGTAAATGCTGTGACAGCGTGTAAGTCAGGTTTCCTCTTGTGTACAAGTAGAAAGTCGTAAACTCTTGGTTTTAATTAGGTTACAGCTGAGAGAACAACTTCCTAACTCATCAGCTCACTTGACATTATGTACCATTGTCCCTCTTTTATTCTTCTCATCTTTTCAGCAAGTATTGTAGAGGTTGTGTATATTATACCAAAGTATCTAATAACCATAAACCAGTCTTGCCACTTGACATGTTGAACAATTCAATAATATGAAGAAAGATGATGAACATTATGGCTATTGTGAGAGGCAACTGTGGGGAGGCAGAAACTTGAGAAAAGAGATGTTTTTAAATTAAGCTTCAGTTCCTACGTTTTCCATAGCACCAGGACAGGACTAAGAGGAGGGCTATAACTGGTTGATGTTCCCTCAGTCATGTCCTGTTTCCTGTGGCCGCATCCCCTTCCTTCCTCAGAGTTCTGTAAAGGTATTTTACTCTCATGTGGTGGAGAGCTGGGTTGCAACTAATCACTTTTTGTAGGTATAAATTTATACGTGAGGAACATAAAGACAGGTAGTGATAGAGCATGCATACAAGAAACAATGTTTATGCAGGCAGTTTGCTCAGATTACTTAACCTTGTAAGGTGGAATTCAGATGGAAAAAAAAATGATGATGAGAGAAAATGTATCCATGTATTATAACATTCCCCTGAATCAAACTGAGAACTACAATAAATTAAAAGCAAATTTTCCAAAGACCTTCATCAGACACTGTGCAGCATTTTTTAAATGACTGATAAAAAATTATAAATCTGCCGTCACACATCTAGCATCATAATTCAAGTTTCATGCCTAGAGTACTGTTTAAATCACTGGTTCATGTCAGGAAAAATAAATAAGTCTTGATTCTCATTTAGCACTGAGTTTTCCTCCTCATTTCTACCCAAAGTATTTTCCTTCATCTATGCTAACACAGGCTAACAAGCCAAACAAATTCCTCACCTAAACGAAATGGTTAATATAGCTCTTCACCCTGTTTGGGTAATCTCTGGGCACACTCTATGGATGGGCTGCTTAATTGTTGTTCACAGGTGCCGAATGCCCCATGGAATATCTACCCATTGCAGGGGATTTAGAATTAGTCTCATGATGAAAATATTGCCAGCTTCTTCCAGGGAAGCATACCAAGAAAGATGGCATTAGGGGACTAATATTTATCGCTCAACAACAGCTGGCAAATTGCTCTCATCTGATTTGGCTGGCTGCTTTGCCTTGGAAATCAATAGCAGATTGGAGATATTGCAAAAAAAACTAATTTGAATGTGGGTGGTGTTCTGTTAGCCAAGTTGCAGCCCAGACATTACATGTTTGCAATGCATGCATAGCTTCTACAATAGCTGAATGAAGTATAATCAGCCAGCCAGCTGTGCAGCTGCTGCTGTAGTTCTGAAAACAATTGAGGAGTTCACTTTATTAGTCAACGTGTTGTCAGATTACAGGACTCTGTGGCATAGTTACCCCAAATAGGTATTTGGGAGAGCATCAATGAAAAGACCAGACGAAGAATATGCTGTAACTGAACTGTCACATGTTCAAGAGAAATGCATTATGGAGAAGAGATGTGATCCAAAACTTTTCAAACAAATTTTCCCAGAGTTCAGAAAAGTTATTATTTGGCTCTAGTGAAAAAGTGTGCTTGAGTGATGGGGCTCTTTTTTCTAGTTCAGGAAAATATCCGGTAGAGCTGTCTGATAGGGAAAAAAAAAAAGTGATCTAATCAACAAACCAAGAGTGCAAAGTTCACCAAACCACTGCTTTGATGATCTCTGCATCCATGATACTCCAGAATGTGATACTTGGAAAAGATTTGCATAACCAATATCTGCTGAAATAGCCAAAAGTTCTTTCTGGAAATATAATCAAAGTTTAGTACCCAACATTGTCCTAGAGAAAGTGAAGGACTGGAACAACACAGATTTTTGTGCCTACAGATGAATGGACAGAACCAGCGCTGTACTGTTCCTAAGGGTCACTAGAAAGGCTGCTTCCAGCACTGGAGAATGTAAGCAACAGATAAGACACCCATAGGGCGATGAATGACTGAGGGGTATTAGCAGAATGGTGCTGGAAGCAGCGACTGAAATTATGAAAGCTAATGAAGGTTAAGGTTATGGAGTTTATTAGGTTGATTTGCATATGAGAAAGAAAGTTGTGCAAACCCTACCTGTTTTTTCCCATTGTGTAGTTACACATCGTCATTTTCCTAGGACGTCACATTCTTCACAACTTGTTGTCTCCTAATATAAAACAAAGACAGAAAGACAAAGGTGAAAATCATTGTATTTCAGACTGCTATTATCAAAAAATCCAACCAGAGGACATCTTCCTTTCCCGAACTCTACAATTTCCTTTATACTCACTTGATTTTTGACTCTTTCTTGTGTAGTTTGCTGATATGTAAGGTTTCTAGGAAACTGATTTCTGGGAAATAATTTCAATTTAGGTTGAAGCTATGTGAATGGCCATTGTGGTGACCAAACATAAGGTTGGGCTAGAAAATGCATTCACATACTGACAAGCATGTGTTAACATCATACGCAAATTGCACTCTTCCCATGCAAAGATTTGATCACTTGGAGTAGCCGTGTCTTGAGTTCTGTTTGCTTTTGAATATAAGTAGATGCAAACTGAATGTCTTGTCAGTGAGTTGTTATAAGAGGTCATACATCACTATCCTTCTTGAGGCCTCGTATTCTTTCAATGATAAATGAACCGAATCTTTCATCAAAAAAGCCTAAGAAATATGGAAATGGGAAGTACATCAATGGCTTGAATGAAAGAGGTCTTCATTTTTTTTTCATATTTAATTGTCATAAAGATATATTGGATGTTGGGTTGCTACTTTTATTTGTGTTCTAACCTGCTATTAAAAATATATGATTTAAAACTGCTGCATTGGGTGAAATTATACGTGGGTGTGCCTTTACCATAAATTCAACTAACAGTGTCCGAATAAGCTATACATTTCTGTGAAGTGAAGCCCTGTAGTTCATAGAATTCACCTATGCTCTCAGCTCTCCATTCTGGTCTGTTAAGTCTAGATTTAAAGTGATAGAAAGTAGCTTTGAAAAAAAACTTTATTCCTTCACATCTTAGATGAGTTCTGAAGCTTTAGAACTTAATCTTATCTCTGTTGCCAAACCTCATTTGCCAAAGCTCATGGACTGCACTCCTTCAGCAGACAAACAGGTAACATCCTTGGCACTGCATCAGCATTATTTAGCTTTTAACTAAGACTTTCATTCGTACATCTACATTCTCCAAATTGCTACCTTTTGGAGTATTCTTTGGAATTTGAGCACAATTCCAGAGTACAGCTTGTGTACTTGCATAAAGTCTTTGTGCACTTTATTCATATTTTGGAAAACAAAATAAGAGTGGATTTTCAATATGAGTTTGGAAATATTTATTTTCAGCATAAGAAACCTTAAAAAGTCCCTTTGGGATGTTTTATTGTCTGGAAAGAGAAAATTACAAACAAGAACTGGAATCTAAACTGGATTACACACAAGTTTGTAAGTACTTCTCATTTGTTAAGTGGAAGGAAAGCAAAAACATCTGGAAAGGTTGAAACTGATGAGAGAGAATGTCATCCAACTGAGTGAAGAGATTTCTAGATTAAGTATCTTTTTACAGCTTGTGTTTTTCTACAGGATGTACGTGGATTTAAAATTTTAATTGAACTGGCATTACCTAGGCAACTATATTTTGGCAGTCCTTGAGTGAAAACAAAACAAAACAAAACAAAACAAAACAACACAACCCACAACCAAATAAAAGAATAAATTTGCATTTAGATTGTGAAAATATTTGTTGTTTTTTCTCTTCTTTTCTCTTTTCTTCTCTTCTCCTCTTTTTTCCTCTTCTTTTCTTTCTGAGAATGTAACAAGAAGAAAACTATGACAACTTCCAATTTTTGAGATTACATCCACTTTGGAATAGTGCCAACTCTGATCAAATTAGAGGTCTGCCCTCTTATTTAAATACATTCTCCCATTGCAGACACAGTATGTTCCTTTCTTTCAATTTTATTCTTTCTCTTTAGCATACATATGGCAATAGAAACAAATCAAATCAGCTCATTTTGTGCCAGATCCAAAGAATGAATTACTTTCACTAATACATTCACACTTCCACACTTAAAAATAAAGTGTTTGCGACATGACTCTTGAAGATTTATTTTGTTAATTAAGAAGCAGTCAGCCCTATAAAGGAGCTCCAAATGGTATTGCCAAACTTAAAACACACCTAGAAACTAAATGATGCAGATGTAAGTGAAATGATTCAATTGACTGTCTGTCTGTTAAGAGTTTCAGAGCTGGCTGTCCCAGCTCTGAAACTTTTTGAGAGTCAGGTTAAAATGAACTGGAAATTCCTACCCAGCCTGCAATCACATTTTCACTTACAGTTTAGACTAAGTTATAGTTACAGTATAGACTCAGTTATAGACTGAGTTTCATATCCATAGTTTACAAAATTCCTAGAGCCTACAATCCAAACACAACACAAAGGCATTTTATGTATAACTGACAAGAACTGATAAAGATACCCCATTCTGACAAATTCCTGGTGGACTGAGAATGTGAAGGATGGGCTGAGCTGGGTTGGTAAGCAGAACTGTGAGGTAGTCAGGAGTGTAAATTCTGTGAGTCTCTACTCACAGACTACTCCAGCTGATCCCTACACCAGAAGCTAATTTCCTGCAATGAGAATTTCCCTTTCTTGACTAGCTTAGGAATAGAAGAAATTAAAATGCAACAAAACCATCACAACCTCTCATCATTTGCCAAAGCAAGAGTTAGGGTCAGCCTAAATATGGCAATTTTCAGGAGGCAGTATTTGTGGCACTGTTACTTAGATATAAGGATTGAAGCACCAAAGGACAGTCTCTGGGTGAGTCTCAGACCACAGTCAACAGAGAATCTATCTGAAACAACAGTCTTCTCAGTTTCATTGGATGCTTCTGCGTGAGCTTCAGTCCCGTGGTGTGTTCTGCACTTTCCAAACAGTGAGTTCACAAGGTTAGGGATTATTACAGAAGATTGCTAAAAAAACATGATAATTTTTTAGTGTTCTAAAAGAAGAAGGGATGAAAAGCATTCACAGCACAAATATAATTCTTTACAGCAACTACTTAATCCTGCAGTTCAGTCCAATTTCTTCCAGCTATCCTAAAAATAAATGGTATATTTTTTCTCAATATTTTATTCTTGGCATTGCTTACTCTCCTTCCACTCTCCTCTAAACTCAGATCTAACTTTGACTCAGGTTTTCAAATATAAAACTTTGCACTTAGAAGTTGATTTTTGCATGATGGCTCAATTTGCTTTGCAAACATTAACAAATTCAACCCAAGGAGTTTAGGAAGTTAGAACCTGAAAGAGAAAACTACTCTCTTCAGTTCCAGAACACGTAGCTTATAGAATAAACTACTTATATATATATACATACACACGTATGTTGTGCTATACAAGTCAAAATTGCACTAAATCACCTTTCATGCTATTCTTGTAAATGAAGCAAAATCACACAGCAGTGCTAATCAGAAACAGTTCAATAGTAATTCATTACTAAAATGCTATCTTGTCTGTTCTAGAATACGTTGACTTTGATTGAATTTTTTCTGTAGAAAGCATTTTGAAGTAATTTTATATCAAAATGTGATGTTTCATTTTGATGTTCTAATTTGGCTCCCTTCTGACTTTTTTGAACAGAAATGATTGTTTAAAATATATGTTATCTGAGAAATAAAAAATATTATAATTTGGTAGTTAATTTCTATTTTTGTATAGACCGTGCCCTCATTTAATTTTAGGAGATCCAAATAGATTCAAATAACAAAGCTGTATATACTTTGCTTATTGTGATTCTAAGCCTGTTGTTTACATTCATACAACCAGTATCTCCATTCCAAACAGAGTCTCTGCTCCACAGTCTGAACAACCTTTATGACATCCTCAGTGCAAAAGGAATTGAGGCAGAACAGAAAATTGTAGAAAAATAAATGGAAAAAGTAGAGTTTTTACCTTCTGAATTAATGCATCACTGACTTGTCTTGTATACATCTAGCAATTACGTCTTCTATATATCTAGCAATTATTTCCCAATTGTATGTACTGTATGATATATAATCCTTTAAGGAAAACTCCCATAGAATGCAATGTATATATAAGTACTGTTTCCACAGTATGCCAAAACTCTGTAGGCTGCATCAGGAAAAAGTTTTTCTCTGTATTTTTGAGATATGGAGTAGTTACTTTCAAACACTAATATGAACTTCTAATTCTGTTTAGATTATTTGACAAGTATTCACTCGATTTTTATCTGTCTTTGGACTTGTAAAGTTTTTATGGAATTTTCAAATGCAAATGATTTTAATGACATGCAGTAAACCAAACTAATAAGATCTAACTCTAGTTTATAGCTACTAAAAACTTTGAAATGTGGTTCAGTCTGGAAAAGTGTTCAATCTTCATTACTATTTCTACTTAAAGTGTGATATATGTTGTTCCATCCTGTTAAAATTCCTACAAATCTAAAATATTAATTTCTAATCTGGCAAAATAACTGTTATTAAAAATGGGAGATGTGATCACTGTTTTCATATTGGAGTGTGATGGTACAAAAGGAAAATAACACATCTATTCAGAAATCAGTAAAAAAACACCAGGGCACTCTGAGTTAAAAAGAAAAATGGCTTGAGAATGTTTCTGGTAAATATGGAAATAAAGTGTTGTCAGCCAGATGAGATATTTCTGAGAGCAAGTGGGTCAGGCAGCATCAAAACATATGGAATCAGCCTTAAGCATGAGATATTTATATTCAAGAAAGACATGAGCTTCACAGCACCTCCCATGTTCACCAGGGATCACAGTGTGACTGGAACTGACACACCGATTCTTAACAGTTGGATAGTACACAGTACATCAAAATACAGCAGGTACAGATTTGTGTGGGGAGAATGAATGCAAACATAAATGGTGTGATAATTTTTCCAAAGCGCTGAATATCCACAGATGTCCTGAGAGTCAATGATGTTGAAAAACTTGGATGAGATAATGAAGGCACCTGGCTTCAAAAGGCAGAGTAATGGTTGGCAGCTCTCTAAACATCTTTCTGATGTTTCAGCTGACAAATTCAGAATAGAAAAAATGCACAGGACATGGTCCCCTGCAGCTACCCCCATACATTTCCACATGAGACTATGTCAGAGGTTTTCAGCCCAAGTCCATGCTTTCTACAGTCCTCCTTGCTATGGCTTATTTTCTACTGCGCTGACAGCTTTAAGATAAGAACAGCCTTTTCTCATTTAAATTCTTATCCAGTGTAGAATTATTGCAAAACTCATTTTTAAAGGTCATAATTTATCAGATTAGCATCATGAGGCCACAATCAGACACGAGGTATCCTGGAGAAAGTATCTCCCAGGAAAGGTGAGGGTTTCCTTTTTAATCTTGACATTATGTATTAATCCCAGCCAGAGACCAACTGATGTTCATGTAGCTATGTGTGGAAGTTAGCAAAATGTACAGACTCAGTAGAATCTATGGCTGGGATTCAGGCTCATTTTAGAGCAGAAATGTGGCTTTTCCTAGATAAAGCAAAGACTAAGAATGTAAGATGAGGATACATGGGAGGGGGACAAACAATGTTTGCTTGCAGCTAAGAAGAGGAGACATGTATTCAAGTACTATAAAGGAATAGAGGGAATTGAAAGAATAAATTCTGAGCAATAAATAAGAAAACAATTGTGACTAGTTTCTTTCTGTGTTGCCTTGTGACATAGCAATATGTACATCCACTGAATCCATCACCCTGAAGAATAACTAGTAGCTTGTGGGCCAGTTTGAAATAACAGGGCTTACACTGTCAGTACAAATCCCTGTGCAAATAATCAATGGTGCTCATAATGCTCTTTTATATCTGTCAGATTTGTTTAGATGTTGGGATAGAGATATGAATATCTCAGAGACTCTTTCATGTGACCTCAATTTGAGAGCAATAAAGTATGGAACAATAGCGCATATTACCCAAAGGTCACTGTGAGCAGATCACTAACAGTCAGAAAGAATAGCGCTTCCCATTGCAGAACACAGTATTGATAAACTTCTGGTTTGTTTTTGTCTCTGGAGCTACTTCCACTCCCAAAACACTATTTATTGTTCTGATGATACTGGCAATAGCATTCCCATATAATAAAGTTCATTTCACGTTGAAGAATAGCATTACCACTCAAGATAGATTTTGAAGACTTTGCTTCTTGCTCTGGTAGGACACCTTAGTATTGGCTTTCTCAGAGACAATCTTAATCTGAAAGACACTGTGAATGCACTGAGAGATGCCCAGATAACTTCAGCCTCAAAGAGGGAAGTTCTTCGCTATCAATTCTGTATGAATAAAAAGACTAGGGAAGAGGGCAAGCCCCATTAGAGGAGTTTGATTTTAATAAGAAGATGATGAAGTTAATTAAAGCTCAGCGCCTGTGAGCAAAGTGAAGAAGAGAGTACTTTGGGGTTTTTCCTTTTGCTTTGCCCCAGCTGTTCCTATCTCTAAGCCAAATACATGAGCCAAAATTATAAAAGCTGGCAGCATTTTACATAAAGTGGTTAGGTTGGTTTAGTTTTTCCATAAAATGATGGGGTGAATAGTTCCAAAGTTTTCAACAGAAATTCAGCCACAGCTATTTGAGCCTCTCTTTTCATACTTCTGCCCATAAATTATGCAATGAAATCCCTTTTTCTCTGAGCACCTCTCATGTCTGGAGTTACTTATCAGTTTCTCCTTCGCCAGTATCAATATTTCTAAGCATTTTGTGAGTTCTGTGCTTTCACTTATAAGTTAATTATGCCTAAAAAACCCTGTTTGTGTCCTAGCAAAGAGGCATTTGTGTACGTAAATTAGATAATAATTCACCAGCTTCTTAAAGATGATAGGATCCAAAATTGAATGGGAACATAACAAATCTTTCAATATTTCACCTATGAATAGCTTCCAAGACACCCACTTGCAAAAGATTCAGACCAGCATTGTCAAAGCACAAGAATTAACTCTTGTCTAAAGCTAGACTAGTCTAAACTACTGAATTTTCACGTAGGCTCAAACTGTCCCAGTAGTCCTTACTGACTTTCTGTTGGTTCTCACTCTTGGCTTTATTCTGAAATAAATCCTCTTGTGGACAAGCTCACATTAGTTCTCATTCCTGTGGATTGTGGAAACACAACACACATAACTCCCTTTACCGGCCATGTCAGCTGGGCCAGTGGTGTTCTTGCAACTACAACATACCACAAATAGGCTTATGTATAGGCTTACATTGACTGGAAGTTTCAGATTTCCCTACTACTTCTCCAAAGTGCTGAGTATTTCTTGAGAAAGCCTGAATCTGCTGACATTTACTTAAGAGAAGGATTATTGGTTGATATATTTAGTTTTACTTTGCATGTACTTGGCCCCATAAAATGATGTGATGCCAGAAGAAAGTCCTGACATTGGTGGATTTGCTGCTGTTTTGCTTCAACATATATAAAAGTCAAATCAAGATCTGTGGTCTGTCCTATTTTCACTTCTTTCGTAATTATTCATATATTTAAAGTGGTAACATGTCAGGATCTCCAAGCTCTAAATTGTATAGTAAGACAGCTAACTCAGTTTTGACTAGGATTTCACTAATTTAATAACAGGAAAGAAGAAAATTAAAAATTTTGCTAAATTATCTTCATGGCAGTCCTCAGCTTCAATAGAAATTGACAAATTTCAAACTAAGAAGCTTGTTGTAGGAATCTAGAGGGATGATTCCAAAAGCATGACAATCAAGAAAGGCAGCTTCTTGTACACATACCCATAAGCAGCCTAGCTAGTAGTTTAGTTTACAGTACAAAACAGAATATTAAGCAGTTTATCAGTGCCTCTTTAAATATCAGAAATGTTAACATCTGAAAGCAATTTATGGCAATATTTTGTAGGAAACTAGATAATACCTTTAACCTCCGTAAACTGTTCCAGTATCCATTAGGTTTCAGGAAGATAAATGACTAGACAGTATGGGCGAAATGGCAAAAAGACAGTCTGTGCACTAAATTCTCAAAACCTTAGGATGAAGTCACTGAAAGTTAAAAAAAAAAAAAGTACTTTGCAGTGCTGAAATTCCAAAAATAAACAAACAAATACACAAATATTTAAAAAATAACAACAAAAAACACCTGCAAACTAACTCCAGAGTACTAAAAAAAAAAAGAAGTACCAAAGTCAAAATAAAAACAAGGGTATAAATAAGCAAGATTGTTTATTGTATACTACCTCCACTCTACAATTTTAGATAAGACTCTTATTAACCCCATGAATTTTTTTTCTGTCTGTCAGATAGATACAGAAGATAAAGACAGATACAGATCTACAGTTCTACAGACATGGGTGCTGGAAGGTTTCATCTCTGAGTATTAATAGAGCCTGAATTATAACATATAGCATGATCTAAAATGCAATATATCATCTAAAACAGCCAGTCCTGTACTCCATTTTACAAATTGAAAATAACCAAATCTGAGTTAATTTTCTCTCTTTAAAGATATTGCTGAAAACTTAAGTCCATTCTGGAAAAGCAAAGCAGGGAGATTTATGGTACCTTTCAGGTAGTTACAGAGAGCAAAAAGTGTCCGCGCTTGTCCCGTTAGAGAATTCTCAGTCAGTGTGGCATCAGAATAGTAAGTTTTCTTTATTGTGTTTTACACACACCTTATATATCCTTCACTCGTAAGCAGTAAATCCACTCACGGTTAATTATCCTTAAGTTCTTCACAACAACATAGATAACAAACAAAGGGTTCCTTAACTGTCCCAGATGTGACCACATTAGCTGTGCATACTAAAGAGTATTCTGTTTACACCTTAGCCCTGTCTCCAGACTCCGGAGGCCTCATAGCGATAAGATCTACCAGAGTCTGTTGAGCTCTTTGTTGTTAAATCTTCCCCCACAAAAAAGGTCTCCCCTGAGCCTCCTCTTCTCCAGACTGAACAATCCCAGCTCCCTCAGTTGCTCCTCATAAGGCCTGTGCTCCAGAACCCTCACCAGCTTTGCTGCCTTTCTCTGAACACACTTCAGTGCTTCAGTGTCTTTCTTGTAAGCCCAAAACTGAACACAGTACTTGGGGTGCAGCCCCACCAGTGCTGAGTACAGAGGGATGATATCTTCCCTGCTCCTGCTGGCAACACTATTTCTGATACCAGCCAGGATGCCACTGGCCTTCTTGGCCACCTGGGCAGCCGAGCATCAACCAACACTCCCAGGTCCATCTCTTCCACACAGCCTTTCAGCTATTCTGTCCCAAGCCTGTAGCATCATCTGAGGTTGTTGTGGCCAAAGTGCAGGACCCAGAGCTTGGTCTTGTTGAATTTCATCATGTTGGCCTCAACCCAGTGATCCAGCCTGTCCAGATCCCTCTGTAGGGTCTTCCTAACCCCAGGCAGATTGACACTTCCTCCCAACTTGGTGTCATCTGCAAACTTAATGGGGGTGCACTCCATCCCCTCATCCTGTTATCAGTGAAAATATTGAACAGGAGAGGCCCCAGTAGTGCCCCCTGGGAAACACCACTTGTGACCAGCAGCCAGCTGAATTTAACTCCATTCACCACCACTACCTGGGCCCAGCCATCCAGCCAGTTCTTTACCCAGGGTAGCTGTCCCACCTCTCTTGGATCATGCTTAACTGTTTCACTGAAAGCTGTGATGATTGACAAGGCAACTGCAAAGTGGGCTACATTTGTTATCATTTTGTCCGTCAGACATGACCAAACTTGAAAGGCAATGTATGTAGCAGTTTTTAAAAGCCTTCGTGTTTTGTTTTTTTTGTATGACTGGAATGTCAAAATTGACTCTGACAATGTCAGTTCCTAGAAGTTCTTCTGAGAGGACAGAACTTTCCACATGCAACTATTACAAAGACTTCAATTAGTCAGAATTGCAACATCATTTAGGAAACATCAGCCACTTTGAGATGTTGTGACAATATTGCTTATAGCAGCAGGACTAATGAAAGCATAACATACAAAGCTGCCAGAGTATCCCTTTTGGTCAAACTCTTTTCAAGCTGCTTGATGGTTTAGGACAACGATTCTGACTCAAGGATTGCTACAAACAGGGTCTTGAGTATTATCTTCAGCTGGCTTATCCTTAAGAATCAACTAAACTAACTACGCTGTTAACTTTTGCAAGATCTGTTCTGCATTATTGTACAAGTCTATCCTTCCTTCCTTCCATCCTTCCTTTCTTCCTTCCTTCCTTCCATTCAGCTCTTCCCAGAAGGAAATTTTTTGTCTCTGGGTTGTTTTTACTTTAGGCTCAGGAGTCAGTCAGTGCTCAAGAGATCTTCCAACAAAGCAATGTGATAACCTCCAAGGATATGAATCCTCTGTGCAGGCCCAACTTTTTAATTAGGCTCTACAGACAGTTCTTGTTTGATCAGTCCTTAACATCTGCTCTGCAGAAGGTCTAGTGTAAGTGCACTGAATTTGCAGAGTCTGTGGATAAACAGACTTTCACTCAGGTTTAGGATAGAGTCTGGAGACCACAAGAGCATCATTATCTGGCAAAATCTACTGGGAGACTAGAAACTGTAATTCCACTGTTTTAGTCAAGATATAAGGGCTTAGTGAAAAAGGTCAAAATGACATAATAACCTCCAGTCATTAGATGGGAAAATGCTGAGGATCTTTGGAATAGCCAGTTCAAGTTACTATTCATTTTTCTTTTATATACACAAATGTCCTAATAATTAGGCTAACTCTGTGAACACCAGGAACAAATCTTCCTCTTAACCATTAAATTTCACTGTGATTTTATGCAGGATTTTTAACTGTCCTGAGCCCCAACTCTCTTTTGTAAAATGAATATTATCATATAATGTCATATGTCCTGGAAGATTAGACATGAAGATTGCACATTAAAAATTGTGAGGCACTCAGGCATTATAATAGGTGGAGCAGATGGAGACTAAAATATTTACGGTAAATTACTAAGTCTATCCCCTTGCTGATTTTACAGCAATATTCAACCTTTCAGTAGTAAATTAATCATTTACCTTACAGTACTGTAAAGTATTTCAGGTAGTTATAAAAATCTCCTTCCCCTAGACTCTAAGACTGTGCCATGTCATTGCAATCTGCAGAGTGCCATTGTCAGATTGGTCTGGTAGTCCCTGCCTCAAAGAACCTACAGAGTCATTTACATGATGCAGCAAATGACTGTCTGGTCTCCTCTATCTGCTAGTCAAGGAGAATAGGATAGAGAAAATCAGCTGATGATATAAATAACTAGTGAATAACTGGTGGATTGGTTCCTCTAATTTTTCTGTCATAATTAATAGTAATTCCATAATCTAAACATTATGACAGAGGAGATAGTTTTATTCTTTAGCAATCTAATGTGCTATATAGGAATATTTTTTTTTGAGAACTGGTAATCCAAAATCACAGAGGCAGCAGCTGATAGCATAGTTTACCATTCAGTACTATTGGTTCTTATTTTGACAGCTGTATTAGAGGAGAGAAATTACAAGCCTCTCTTTCCCCATATCCAGAGTTTTCGATAATTTTCTCTCATAGTTCCAAATGTCTAGGTCTGCAAAATCAAATGGCACTACAATCCAACAATTAACATTCACTTTTTTTTGCATTTTCCCTGAACCCGTAATGCATGATATTTTCAAATTACTTGAAAGGAAGGAAAATAGTTTTATTGCTACAGAGGACTTACTTCTCAGACTTCTAGCCATGCATTCTCCAAATAGTTGGCTGTTTTTTTAAGAAAATAAAATCTCAAAATCATCTGTCAGGATACAGGTTATCAACTCAACAGTTATCAAGCAAACAAAGCAAGATCAACATTGCAATTAAAAAGTTATATATACACAGGTTGACAGTATTCTTAGCACAGCAAATGAGAAAACAGGCACAGACCTATTTTGTTCCATGGATTTCTTCTCTAGATGCAGATGAACAGCTAATAACAGTCACTACAGACGGATAGCATTATCAGAATTTTTGAAGGTCTTCAAGTAAAAGGTACTCAAAGGTAATAAAAGAGGCAAGTAGTCTGTGTGATGACAGAGTAGTGCTATCAGCCTTGAAGCATTCAATGTTCCAAAATGGGAGTACATCATGTAGTTAAAACACTGGCCTAGGAAACAGAATATGGCAGAAGGATCCAGAGCACAGTCTATGGATTTAGAGTAGGGTATTGGTTATTCTGTGACCTTTTAGTTTCCACACTTTACCTGCTATTATCTCCCTAAGCCACTGTCCTTCCCTATCTGTGTCAACAATAATGTTCCTCTTCCACATGTTCTTTTAATGCCACTATACTAAGTAAGCTCAAAGTCTTCTTCGAATCAAAATCAGAAATGTATCAGTGAAATTTATAAAAATATCTGCCATGAAATTGCTCACTCTGTACATTTCTTAGAGAAAGAAATAAATATATCAGTTAAGTATCCTTTACCAATGCCAAATTCCCTTGCACTAATTTCATAACATAGAGCATATTTTTTCAAGACATTGTGAGTAACAAGATGGAAATTTTAGATATAAATGGAAGACTAGGAATTATTTTTATCCTCTGAAAGTGTAATAATCATCTCTTTCAAAACTGAAGGAATATGACTGACCATCCATTGAGAGCAGTGTAATTGATCTATGTAATGAAAGATACAGTAAAGACTTCCACACTGATGAAAGAAAGTAGGGCCTAAGTAAACAACATGAAAACAGCAAAAGAAAGACAAGGTCAGAACATTATGCAGATTACTCTGGTAAGGTTTGTAACTTAATCCATAAATTTAAAGGGTGGTTTGCACCAATTATTTTGATTTTACACTTTTGAAATCAAACAGCTCAGAACAGATAAAGGTGTAAACTTCAACCACTGCTGGCCACTGAAGCATTTAATCAATGTGTTACTAATCTTTCCATCCCTATCTGAACTCTGTTTGGCTTTTCACAGTAAAATCAATGAAACACTTACAACCATCAATATTGACTCTCCTTCTGGAGTAAAATATTTGGAGATATATTTATGGCTGGAATTTTACTTTCTAAATTATGGTTTCTTCTTTAAAGACTTGAAGTTTTTAAGTTTGTACTGGAGGCCAAAGTCAAAGATAGGACAAAACAATTTAACAGAAAGCTGTAGCTCAGGACCTAGACTGCCTATAAGTATTGTACTGTAGTCTCATATGGTAGCAATATAATTAAATCCATCAAAATATTTGGAGTTCCATTAGACTCGCCTCTGCCTTGCCATATGTGAATAGCTTTTCTGGTTAATACTGTGCAACGGAAGATAGATATTAATTCTCCTCACCTCTCTGATTTAAGGAGATATTTTTAAAAACTACTTTGATTAAATGTTTTGGATAGTTTGAGATCTGAGTGATCTCAAACCCCAGGGATAAAAAACTCCAGAGCCAGCAGTGTGGAACGCAGTGATTTAAGGCAATCTTCTTTCAGATTATTCTAAGAAATCAGATCACTCTAGATAAATGAAAATGAAAATAAAAAGGACTGAAAGCTCTTTCTCATCTTCCTACCTCCATTCTCCTCAGGGTATTGACTATCTTCATCCCTCACTAGGAACATATCTTGTACTTAACTAAACTATTACCAAATCTTTTAATCCTTTGGAAGTATTAGGCCCTTTTCAATTGTAATGACAACATGGAAACCCCAGAATGGATTTCTTGTTACATTACAACTTGCATTTCAGATCACACTGTCAGCTGATCTCCTGAGTTATTATAAAGTGACATGAAACTTCATTTATTACTGAATTCTGTTTTGAGACATGACTGAAAATGAATTTGGGGTGACTGAAAACTGTTACCTCTTTGAAAATCACAATGCTGTTTGCCATGTCAAGGCAAACCCAAAAGACTCTTCAATGCAGACTAAAATCCAGGGCAGATTACATCATGAAATTCTATATACAGATTGTTCTCTGACCATGTAGACTAGGAGATTTGCTAGAGCATTCTTGTAGCCTTTCTGCCCACACAGTCTATTTTCCTTTCCAAAGGAGATGTGTGAAGAAAAGGCCCCTGAAGCCAAGAGATGGGAAGTACTCCTGCATCCCACAGCTCAGATGTAAGCTGTCTGAGCCAGTTTGAAATGAAATAGCAACCTCAGAAGTGAGTCACCAAATAGTTTTGAAACAAAATTCTGAACAGCATTATATGGCACAAGGAATAAGCAATAAAGGTCAGTGTTACTCCCACTCATCACACTTTCATTACAGTGTACACGATACCTCCACAGGGACACTGAGGTTATCTGTGCAATTCAAAGTCTCTCATCAAAGACCTAAATCCTCACCAGCTGATGTACAAAAGCAAAGCCATTACATGAGATAATATCAGACTTTTACAATTCACTAGATCATTCTTTGGAAGTAAACAAAATCACATGCACTGAATTAATTAAACAAACAAGCAAGCTCTACTGAGATATTTGTGCTAGCAGGCTCACAGGTCTTGTTCTGAATATTCAGATGTTACTCAGATTTAACCATGCCCATTTTATGCGGCAGCACTCCTTAGGGTGCTCCATTATGGTCAATTCCTTCAATTTTTTGCTCCTTTTGGAAATGTTTGTTCTTCCTCTCAGACAATTCCCCCACAGGAATTCTACATTCCACCTTCCACAAGGCAGAATACATGGGATTTGTAGAACTTAAGAACAGAAGTAGGTGCTCTTCTCTTACAGCATTGTTTAGCACTTTTTTAATCCCAGGACTAAATCGGTGATTAATCAGAAGCCATTTTTTGCCAAAGTAATGGATTGTGCCCACTGAACGCCTCTGCCAGAATGTGGAACCTATGGAGCCCATTTGCAGCAACATAAATGCAGTCGTAATAAGTATATGATTCTTGATCAACACAGATGGACATGTTATAATTTCTTGATGCGATTTAAGGTCTTATTACAGATTGAGCTAGAAGACCTTGGGCTATTACTCCTATGCTGTCCACTGGAAGGAACAAACACTTCAGCAACCAAACCCTTGTTTGTATTCCCCCTGCATATAATTATGCCTGTACAGTGAACATAACACAGAGTCCACACAGTAATTCTTCAAGTTAAGAAACTTGTATTCCATTGTCAGCTCTGCCACCAGCTTATCTCATGCAAGTTATGCCTGTTCCTGAGTCACTGTCATCACTGCTTCTGTAAAAGTCAGTTTCTGCGTTACAAAGCTGACAGCAGGCTTGCCCATCGCTCTATAATCAATTGGAATAATGACACAAGAGTTCAATAAGCTTTGGTCAGAGCTAGTTAGCTTCCAACTCCTGTATCTGTAACGAACGGTACGCTTAAACTAACATAAATTTTGTTTCTAGTTTCTGATATCTTTTACCTTAAGACATATTAACATGATTTGCAAGTGTCAACCTTCCTTAGAATGAATAGTTCCATCAACTTAAAGACACAGGGAAGGGGAGAATGTCCATATGCAACCTGCAGTCTTTTTTTTTTTTTTGCCAGTCACACATACCTGATATTTTAGGAAGTACACTTGGCATTCTTATTCTAGAAAAGACCTGGGTTTATTTATCACTGACATAAGTAATGTGTTGCTTTTCAGTCCAAAACCTGTTTGTATAAGCATGAACGACAGAGGCACACACACAAACAGAGATTAGAAGCTCACTTCTTAAAATTTTCTTAATGTCTTCCTACATCTGACAAAATAACCGGGAAACTGACAGCTAAGAGCTGACACTCCTTGTATCATGATCTGTCAGATTTTATTTTGTGTGCGCATGTGTGTATGCAAGTGTGAATTTTCTTTTCTAGACTTCTTTAATGTTAATTTTTAAGAAGGACTTGAAAGCTGAAAAAAACCTGAGAGACATAAAGATGAACACAAATGGACAGTGTCCTTGTAAACAATAATGGCAACACCAGCAGGCACCATCCGCTGTAATTATCTTGACATGCTGTTGTGTATCTGTCTCCCAGAACTACTTATATGACATTTTTAACCATAATGCCAATGGCTTTCTCTTGAACCTCCATTTATATGACATCATTCTGTCTCAGTATTGAACTCTCCACCCCACCCCCTTGTGGATAACTTGGTTATGTCAGAACAGTCTAATCACAGAACTCTGGAGGCAATGTAGCAGGCAACAGAAGAATATATGGCATATCATAAGCGAAGAACATTTGTCATAATTTAGTGTGAGATCGCCACCTGAAAGCCTCAGAATGCTTCACAAATATTCAACATCTGAGAAGCTTCTAACAATAAAGAGAAGTGGTGATTACTTTGTACAGGCCCACAGAGCTACTGTGCATTACTCTCCCTCTGCCAGGGAAGGTGGGCTTCCCGCAGGCAAGGCAAGAGCTGTGGGAGCAGCAGCTAGCCCAGCGCTCCTCCCCTGGCAACAACTCCCTTGTGAAGAAATCTGGAATGGCTTGAAGTATTACAGCTTCCAGAGCAAAGCCCCAGTGGCCAAAGGCTTACACACACCATTAGCAGTAAAACAACCAGTGAACAATGAGGAAATTGCTGTTTAAGTACACCCTTATCGCCAAGGGTGATACAGCAAAAACTGTGGGTTTGTGTCTTGCTAAATACTTAACACCAGGCTGCCTCAATATCTGTGAAAGGGAAAACTTCACCAAAGCATAGATTTAAGAGCTAATAAATCAGAAGAGGACTGACAGATCTGAAGTGATTAAATGTCTTCAGTTTTCCTTTCTACTGATCTTTTTCTGATATTCCTAAGTTTAGAATTGAAAACAAGGTGGGGCTTACTGTTCCACAAGTGCTATCCAGTCAGCAGTCAGGCAAGGACTGATCTACAAACAGCTTTCCTTCTCCTTCTCCCCTTTCCTTCAAATATATTGATTCTTAATACCACTGTGTTTCATTACAAAGTAATTTAATTTGTTTTCTGCAGCCACCTCAGGATTCTTTCAGCCTTGCTTCTTTTTCATTTATCTGTCTTCACTTGAATAGGACAGATTTGAAACATTATTCTCCAGATAATTTAATTTGCGTGCTATTTTCTGCCCGTGTTTTAACCTGTAGATCCTTATTTTTTATTATATCTGAGTCCTGACTGGCATTTAGAATGTATTTCAATACACTTTCACATGTTAAGATGTGAGGGATTTCTTTTCACTTTTGCTGTGCAGCACAGATGTTGCTCTGGAAATACATATGATGAATGGGTCAGAGGAATATGTCCTGAGGAACCTGATGGAGCCAGCAACAAAGATTCTGTTTGCATATAATACTCCTCCTACATATGTAAATGGCTACCTTTTCTTTAAATGTGTTCTCCTAATTTTTCCAAGCAACATTCACTATACTAAGAGCACTGTCATACTATATGTGCTCTTAGGTTCATTCATCTCAGCATTCATTTCAAAGTGTTTAAAATCTTTTCATCCTCCTCACAGTTTCCCTGAAGTTTGGCACAAGGTACCTGGAAACAATCATTCTTTCTGTTCCTGACTTCTAGACACTATTTAAAGACATGGCCATTGGCTTACATTCCATCTGATGGATTTGGTCATCCATCATGCCTTGGTAAGAGAGAAGAGTGCCTGAAGTCCCACATGAGGACTTATTAAGTCTAGCTCTGGCTCTTATGGTGTCACTGTCGAACTAGCAACATCCAGAGTAAGGTACATAAGTTATACGTATAGAATCATAGAATGGCCTGGGTTGAGAAGGACCTCAAAGATCATCTAGTTTCAACTCCCCTGCTGAGTGCAGGGTTGCCAACCACTAGACAAGGATGCCCAGAGCCATGCCCAGCCTTGAATACAAGCGGTATAATAAATTAAGCTGCAACTTGATGAACATGGAGCTCAAATCTAAAAGAAACATAAACGACTACCCTATATAAACCAAAATACAAAGTTAGCTTCTCAACATAGATCTCCAGTTATCTCAAGAAATACTGCAAAAAAAAAGAAAAAGTAGAACAATGCAAAACAGTATAGCAGAATATAATCTATTCTGATGAGAAAGTGATAAAAATATATTCATGTGTATAGTTCAGAATTGCAAATGGTAGACAAAAAAACTTATGAATAGCACTCTCTAATAACTCAAAGACCGAAGTAGCTGAATGATGTGAATAATGCATTTTCAACTCATTTTTCCTCTTTCTGTTTGTGCATTCTCCTTGAGGAGATAGCTACTTTCTTGAATATAGTGATGATTTGAAATTACTGTCCGATTATATTCTTTGCCTATACCCCATGTTATGATTTTGTTCTTGCACTGGATGAATACCACTTTTAGAATCAGATCTTATCTCCTCCAGAAGTCCTATGATGTTTATTTAATTATTAAGATAAAGTATTCACAAATACTCCTTCTCGGCTACCTACTTTTTCAAGTAGAAAACAAATGTAAATGGAATATCTGATCAAATCACTTAAAAATGAATTCCTTTTCCAGGAATCCATTTTTTCAGGGTTTTCAAAAGTATTTTATTGCAATAAAATAAGTATTGCATTTTTTTAATATTTTGTGGGTGAAATAGCACTCCTAAATGATTCCACTGAAATTGATGCTATTCAGTGATATTTAATGTTAGCTAATCTAGCACAGAGTGTGTAGTGTATAGAACACACCATGCCTGAAGATGGTTTCAAGTGATACATATGCAATTTTATGAAGATCCCTGAAATCATCACATGGATGTTACAAAAGCAGTCATGGTGAGCTATTGTTTCCTTATCAGGTATCTTCATTTCAGAGATTGCAACAGAGGTCTTTTTTTTTTTTTTTTTTTTTTTAAGTTAAATCCTTTTTATATTTTCCTTGCTAACTATGCCTGCCTTTTTCATCACAGTAAGGGGCATTTTTACACTGTGTAAAACTGGTCTGAGTGGTACTTTAGAGCAGAGAGATTCTCTACTCTCTGACTGAGCTGTGGTTAAGACTTCACATTCAACAAAATTTCAGATTTCTGAGTGCATTCTTATTCATATCTGAAACACAGATTAAACCTTTTATAAGTCATTGGACATTATTTGTTTGCTTTTTAAAAGCAAGTTGTATCAAAGTTTCTATTTCCAAACAGGAAGCTTCAGGACTGATTCAAGAGGAGCTGTCAAAATGTCCAGAGATGAGTCACGTAGCAGCTAAGCTACTAAGAGTGATGAGATCAATTGCAGACCACCTTCTTCCTGGATCAAAGTAGCATTAAATCTCATTAACAGTTGAAACTGAGACCCTTGTATCTCATAAATATTTTTAGCAGTCAAATGCAGAACAAGCATTTGGGTTTTAATGGGAACGATTTTACTGAAGTTTATTCAGAAAAGAAAAAAATACAAGGCCAAACAGACATTGCATTCAAGCAGAGCAGCTAGGAGCTATTGTATCACACTGCATCTGCTCCCTGAGAAAAGCAAGAAATATGGCATCTTCTGCAAAAAGATCTGGAAAAGTCACACATTTGGAAGCTCTGTAAAAGACAGCCAAAATATATTTGTACTTTCCAGAGTGATGGATCAGATGGAAGAATTCATTATTTTCAGAGGTCTTATGTGAAGATATGAACATCTTTCTTTTTCTTCCTTGCTCTCTTACATCCTAAAAAAGGGAGGGGGGGAGTCTTTGGTGTTTCACTTCAAAATGGAAACTTCAGAAATAGTTAAGAAAGGGAAGAGAACTTGAACTGTAGGTCACTCCAAGCTTTTCTTTTAGTAAAAACAAAAGAAGGAAGCTCAAAATGGAACATGTTTACCCTTTTTGGCACTAAGGTGATATATGTTTTGGGGATTGGCAAAGAATAGTGTCTTCTCTCAGAGATCAGTTTTGAAATGAGGCATAAAACATCCAGTTTACCTAAAGCTGAGTTAATTTAATTTTACATTTTGTTTTAAGTGAATAGCAATGGGAATGGGTCAATCTTCATTTGGAAAGCAAAATTCCACTCTCTGTCTAACTTCTTTAATGCTTCTCCCTCTGCTGGCCCTGGCTCAGCTTCCAGCAATATCTTCACTTTTTCTTCTGAGTGCACAAGCTATTGGAAGAACTGCTCGCTACCTGGGGAAAGCTGTTAAAAACCTGAACTCCTTCAAACAGCTCTGTGGTCAGAGGTGTGAAATGGGTCATAAATCCCCAAAGGAGACACGTGCGGGTTATTGCTGAAGTATGAAGTCTTGTAAAAAACAGCATGTGGCAGAACAGCCACAGAGAGGCACAAATAGTACCCAGAGGATCTGACATGTAACAAGTCCAAACAAAACAGGTCATACCAATTCACACAAGATGCATAAACCACTCTTGCAAAGCAACATGCTGAGTATCCTGGAACTCCATGATGATTTGACCAGTAACTGTCAGAAATATTTCCAAAAAATTGACTTGTCAGAAAATTGCAGTCTGCTGAAAGTGAAATGTTTTGCAGAAATGCGCCCGTTTGAACAAGTCTGCAAACAAAACCTCAGTAGTTCTCTACCTCTTCTCTTGGCTCGCCCACCCAAATCAGATCCTACCTGAAGGACAGCCTTACAGCCCAGATCCCCAAGGCTTTTAAAATTTCAAGCTACTTGCCTCCCAGACTTGCTACCCATCATTTTATCTCAGGAAACTTGTCTTCATCAGCAGTGAAGGGAGTTTATTCTTTCCAGTATTTTTTTCACATTGTTTAGAGCCTGAAAGTCTGGGATGGGCTTCTGGTCCTCCAAAGGTCATCATCCAGAAAGAACTTTGAGGAAAAAATTCCCATTGCTCAGCTGCTAGTGGCCTAGGACTAGTGGCCTCTTGTGGTCCTGGCTGTAGGATCACTGCAGCTTGGGGAATTAATTACCCTGCAAGTACAGCAGTCATCTGTCCCTATAATACTGTGTAGGAGCACCATGCAATTGGACAGAAATATCCCCACTGAATCAGTAGATCTCAAGAATCTGCAGAAGGAGATTTTACTTTTAATTTTCCTTTTTAGGAACATCAAGTTGCAACATTTCTGGAAAAAGAAAAAAACAACTTCATAATTTGATTTTGACAAGCGTATTTAAATTTTTGGCCTTTTTGTCTGTCTGAAAATTAAAATATTTCTGATGATGTAAAATTTATGAAGAATGAAAATGTAATTTTATGACTTGCTTTAGTCTTTTCTAAAGGGATAACACAACAGGTTGTAGAAATAATGAGTTACTTTACTGCGTTATTGCTACCTCTCTACCCACTGCTAGTTGCTGAGGGAATGAAAACTCCTATCAGCCTTAAACAGAATGAGCAAATGGAACAAACAAAAGGCCTGATTCTTTTTCCCTTGCAGAAGTGAGACTGTCCAAATCAGGACTTTCAGGTCTTTATCCTGCAGTCCAGGGTCAGTGAACAACCTTGTATGGAGGATACTGGAGAAAAAGTAAAAAGCTTTATTCATGAATTCTATTCTCCACTTGAACAAGCCTTATGCAGTAAAAATTGGAATTCTATGAAATTTGGAATTCTATGAAAATTCTATGAAAATTGAAAGTAAACAGGAAACATGGTCTACAACTCTACCACATGCCACTAACTTCTTGAAACTGCATGCAAGTTTCACAGAAGTTCCTGCATCATATATATATGGTAATGCTTATGTTTCCAATGGGAAAGCAAGATAAAGAGCAATCAATACTCACAGGAAGCCACTTAGAATGATTTCAGAAGTTTCTGGTTGAGACTCAATACTTGGAGAGTTTCTGGTTTCATTTCTGACCATATTGCGCTATTTTACTTTACTTTTATAAGTGCTAACCCTTGAGGAAAAGACATACTGACTCTACAGTAATGTATACATATTCCTGAGGAATCCCATTTCTTCCCCCAGTAGTAATCAGTCCCCAAAGTCTCCAAATCATTCACTATGTCTTTGAATTTCAGATTTAGGTTTCAGGACATAGAATAAAATGGATAAGTACTGAGGGAGAATAGTGCAGACATTGATTATCTTTTAAAGTTCTATAACATTTGGCTGGATTCAAATCAAGGACAGAGAAATGGGTTTGACTAAAATGAGATTTTTCTCTTTTCCCTTTTATGTTTTTACTAGCTAGCAAAGCTTTTCTCCCAAATTACTTTCCATTAACAGCTTCCCTCACAGTCTTTCACTGTGCTCAACCTCAGCACAGCCTTGATATTTTCAGGTTTAATTTACAAAAAGGTAGGAGGAAACTCTGCCAAGAAGAGCTGCATTAGGCTAAAGATGAGTAGAAAACACAGATGAAAAGAACTGTCAAAAATGCTTAAAATGTCAGTGACATTTTTGTCAACGTTGTGAATTGTTGTCTCCAGAAAAGGAATATTTTTTTCTAGAAGTTGACTTAAAAAAAAAAATAATAAAACCTTCTGAAATTTTGAATTACTTTATATGTTGAAGTACACAGTCCAAAAAGTATTTGAATAGAGGTGCTTTCTCTTCCTGGAACCTCTTCAGACCTACAGTGCAGTTCTGAATGTCACAGCTTGAACCGCACTCTGTTCACCTGAAAAACTGACATAATTACCACCATCATTATATGCCATTCTGTAACTGATAGGAAGTAAGATCTATTTGGTTTCAAAGCACATCATTATGACTCGAAACTTGGAAACTTCCCAGTTTTACTACTCGTGAGAGATGCCAAAGGATATTATGAAAGATATTACCCATTGATGACTATAGTTCAAATGCCGAACTCTCAAGCCTATTGAGGCAAAGCGTGGGAAGATAGTCTCTGTCTAGGTGCACAGTCTGTATAAGAAAGACACGCTGAAGCAGAAACTTCAGTTTTGAATTCTCTCCATCTATTAAATAAAGCAAGTAGCTCCATCCAATAAACAGCATACAAATATTTTAAGACTGGCTTTGAGGGATTTTTTTCTAAGTAAAATTTATATTGCCACAGAGCAATATATATGGTCATATACATATAGTCTTAGTGCCAGTAGTTTCATTATTTATGCTTTTCTCACATGAACATATAGCAGAACACCATTTAATTTCTTCTTCTATCTTACCACCAAAGGTGAAGGTGCCCTAATAGAATTGACTTGCTCAGTCAGGTGGCAAAATGTTAATTAGTTTTCATAAAAGATTAATCCACTGAATTCTAAGTGACTGAATTTGTTTTCAAGGTACTGAAAGAAAAAAATCACTGTGATATGCTTTGAATTAGCATGTGATGTCTTTGGAAAACTCCAGAAAGTATTAGCAGGATTTCCTAGGCATACTGTTCCACATGTGTTGGAGTAATTAAAACACTTGTGGGTGTCACAGGGCAAAAAAAGATGAAATGCTACTGTTTTTGTGCAATGTGAGCAGAACCCACATTCATACAGCTAATTATCATCAAAATCTAATCCAACAGTTTCTTTTACTCTCTGTCATGGGAGTGTTTCTGTTGGCCATATCTGAAAAATTAACAAATAAGCTTAGAGAAAGGGTTCTGCAAAGATTAAACAAATACAGAAAAGTTGGTAACAGTAAAATTCAGATATTAACAATTACAGAAAATTGATTGGGAAAGGAAAAAAATCAGTGGAAAAATCTGTTGACAAAAAAGTGCAAGGGACTTATGCACTGAGTAAATATTTTTGTTCTCTGCTATTAAAATAAAGGAAGACAGTGTATTCTCAACAACTGATGGCCTTTCAGTACCTACATTTCTGCCAGTAACACAAGAGAATTTAAACGGAGTTACAACTATTAAATAAAGTTAAAGCATCAGACTCATATAGTCATGCACAAGTATTGTACGATAAGAAGTTCTCTTTGACATAGATGTTGATTTATTTGAAGTCTTTGAAAAAGCAGATTTCCAGAGGATACTTAAACAAAATGACCTGAGTCATTGTCAGTCTGACACTGATCACAAGCACACTAATGGGAAGGCTGATACAGGTCTAGATTAAAACAGAACTGAAGGAGGAAAATATAATTAAATCCAACTGCTGTGGGTTTATGAAATGCAGATCCTCTCAAGCAAACATCAGAACTTACTTTGATAAAATTAAATCTTCATAAATACAGTAGATAAGATGTATTTCAATTAGATCTCAAAAGGTGTGGCATGACATTGAAATTTTAAAATCAAATTACATCTATATTAAATCGAGAAGGTACATATAACATGAATTAAAAATTGTCTAATTGGCAAGCTTCAAAAGGTACTCATAAATTACTTTTTTTGTAAAAGATCAGCTATGGGTACAGCCCAGTCAGAATTCATTCTTTTTCTAAGTTATCTGCCTGATTCAGTTAAAGTCTCCTGAAGTCTTATGATTACGGGGATGTGAGCAAACCAAGGGAAGAATCGCCTTTGCAGATACAGTATTGGACTTGATGGTCCACCCTTAATAGTTGCCCTAATGTAGTATTGTTCTACTGGTGGCTCTGAAGAAAAAAAAAAGATTAAAATTAAGGTTTTGAGATAAAAAATATTAAGAAAGGGGTTTAAAAGTGAAATAAATGGCTAATTAGACCATTGTACATATAAACATGTCAGCCCTAGAGCAGCTACATTGTCTTTACCTACACTGCCTACAACACCATGTTCAGCTTTAGAGTCTGCCATCATGTAAAGTATGAAAGTATTTTTATGTAGGTAGATAATGATAGGACAAGGGGGAATGTATTTAAACTGAAAGAGGGGAGGTTTAGGCTAGATGTTAAGAAGAAATTCTTCACTCAGTGGGTGGTGAGTCACTGAGACAGGCTGCCCAGAGAAGTTGTGGATGCCTCATCCCTGGAGAAGTTCAAGTCTAGGCAGTCTGATCTAGTGGTTGGCAGCCCTACCCATGGCAGGAGAGTTGGAACTAGATGATCTTTGAGGTCCCTTTCTACTCAAGACTTTCTGTGATTCTATGATTCTGTGAATTGGAGAAAGCTCAGAGAGTTACTGTGAGAATGGTTAAAGAAATAAAAACATGGCCTTCTAAAAAAGATTTCAAGAGCTCATGAAAAGATTTATGGTATAGCAGTCTGTAAATATCTACTTAAATCAAGGAAAGACACAATAGAAAAAGAGGGAAAATATAATTCAAAAGTGCATTTTTAACAGTTAGTTTATCTAAACACGTGATAAATTTTACTGGGGCTATTGTGGAATTCTCACTTCTGCTATTTTTTTTAATTAGTATCCTAATAGCTATGATTATCTTCTTAAATTTTGCTTCAGGATTCCCCAAGACATTATAAAAAACTGAAATGGAGAAGGGTAAAAATGAAATGTTAGAAAAGATTTAGTAAGTGTTTAAGCTTAAGAAATTCTATCCATTATCAGAAGGAGTTCCATAAAGACTGATTATCTGATAAGGAGTTAAATATTTAAAACATTTGGGAAATAAGCAATTAACTCCAGAAATCCTTAAGGCCTATTACAGGCAGAAGATCAGGTGGGGGTAATCACTACGTCCTTTCAGTTCTTGTAATTTATTTATCTATTAATTAGACCTATGTAAGTGGGGATTTGTTTGCTCCAAGGTACTGAGCTGCAAGCTTAATCTACCTGGTCTACATGGACTTATTGTACCAGAAGTGCAAAAAATTGAACTTAGAGATTTAAATATATGTCAGTGACCTAGCAGTCAGGTTGGCAAAGGGCATGGAAGCAATAAAACAATTAAGATATAGACCTTTTGCAGGTATGAATCAGGCTTTATGCCAAGTGAGGATCTGTTGCTCAGTTTCAAGCCTGAATTAGCAAATACCTTCTGCTGTCATGAATATGGTAGAGGTTGTAACATAATTGAGAATAGCTTCTGCAAATTTAAATCGTCCTCTAATGTTTACCTAAGTCTATTGAATCACATTCTAGCCCTATGTGGCTGCAGAAAGTAGTGATATTCTTTGAAATGCTTGTATTAATTATAGGACCAGCAGTTCAAATATATATGGTTACACTGGGAATATATATTTAGACTATTAATTCAATACGAAGGAAATAAACAATAGTTCTGGTTTTGTTTTCTATTGGCTTTTCTGGAGAACAAAGAACACAGAGAGCAAGTACTAATCTTAACAATTCAGCATTTGTTTCACTATTTCTTAAGTAACTGCTTTGTATTTCTTTTACTGTTATTATTGTCACTCAATATGCAAGTGCTACTTAGTCCTCTAGTACTTCATGCTACGGTAGGCAATGACTCCCACTATTCCTTTAAACTAAGAATAATTTAGTAAAACAGGCAAGGGGGAGAAAATGCTCAGTTTCCCATGATCTTGGCCATTTGTGTACTTTCCTCATGGCTTCTCTCCAAATGGTTTTAAAATTGCCATGTAAAGTGTTAATAGCTAATGAGAATGCACAATAGACCCTGCTCCCCTATACATTATCTTCTCCCAGACCTATTTTTCTTTATCTTCTCCAAAAAAATGAAATGCTATGTGACCATTCATGCTATTAGAGCCTCAGGAATACTGTTGCAGAGCGATGGACTCTGAATGTGAACAGACCTGGCTATGCCTGTTGGAAATGCGCGCTAAACCACTGGCTAGATAGCTTGCTATCTACATCCTGATAGATAGTTTCAAATAATGTATTTTTTCCTATATTTTCTTTCAGTATGTTTATTCATCTCTTTTTCAAGTCTATGGAGATTTTTTGCCCCATGATGGAGGTCGTGTTAGTGGCTTTGCCTAAATGATCCTTGGGAGCCAGAATCTCATCTTTCTGTCTGCCTCTATAACATCATGCACATGTGCTTACTGATGAAAGCGATAGATAGAATTCAGTTACAGTGGTTTTTATTAGAGACTCCAATGTTTTCCGAAGGTAAGGATTTGCATTTTTAGGATTATTTTTAGAAATAAAGCACACTAAACACAGTATGTCTTTAGTATGGTGTACTTTCATAAATCATCATCACAACCTCCCACTGAGCTTTTAATTCTTTCTCTCCTTTTATCTAAGTGAGATTTCCCTCCCTTACTACCCCTCACACAAAATTACTTCGTCATTGCACTTGAATAACATTATGATTTGTTTGGCTCTGATCACTCTGTGATGATTTATCATACCATGCCCTACAAATAACAAAAAATCACATTAAAAGAAATAAAGGAAATCCTCCAGTCTCTGAGGATAGAGCAAGAACTGATTTATTGAAGATAAACAGTATGCTGAAATGTGTGGATCTTAGCACATCTCTCATTTTCAAAATCAATAACATCTTAACTTTATTTATGTTGATAATAGGAGCGTGAATTTTCATTTTGAGGTTAACTTTACTCGACTTAAAAAAAAAGAGAAAAAGAAAGAAAAAAAAGATATTTCCTGATCAGATTTGCATTTTTCAAGATTTACTAATTGAAAAAGAGAAGCACACAGTCCAGGATTTCCTCAGGTAATCTAATATTCTTCTTTCTTCTTGCATTTAGATATATTGTCATGTGGCATTGACTTTTATAGGATGGTAATATTCTTGCTTTGATTTAGATTCTTTCCAAATACCACAGTCTATTAAAAGCATCAGTTCATCAAAGTCCACAGTATTAATTTACCAGGAATATCCCCACAGGATTTTAAAAAAGAACTTTGTATTATGAAATCATGCTTCAAACTGAACTAACAGAAATCTAATTATAAATGGGAGCACAGTGCTAATTAAACCACCCACTTCAGCATTAAGGACCACTTGGGGGTATTCACATTGGTAAATTGCCAATTTAAATTAAATTGGAGGATATAATCTCCAGGTATTGGCTAGCCCTACCATTCTACTCCTCCCTCTCCTTTGGTCTGCTTAATAATATTAAAATGTGGATGGCAAGAAACCCAAAGATTTTTCAACCTTAGAAATATTTTCCGTGAATAGCAATAGCTACCGTAGTAGCAAGGGTCAATCCAAAGCATGAGAGTTCTCAAACCTTACTCTCCACATAGTTAAAAGTAACCTGACATGGTCTCTAACATGCTTGATCTGTCCCACATTCTATCCCAGGTGATTTTTTTTTTCCCCCAAGCAATGCTAAAGGACTGAGGAAGGCAGCTGTATGATAATTCATGCTCAGAGCTTTGCCATTTTCCAGCAGAGAGTCTCATTTCAGGAGGAAGGGATCATCATAGTGGCCCCACCTCTGGAACTGATATGGCCCATCTAGTTTCTCTGCCCTGAAGTTTCATGATAGTGGGCAGGTTCTCTGATCAGTCTCATCTGATCTACAGTATTTGAGGGTATAAAAGACAAGTGTCATCTGGGAAGAGTAGCCCTGATCTTGTTTCCTGTCATCTAGAGACTGAAGATCACCTATGTGACAAGTAGCCTGTGTATCATAAAGCCACCTACTTTGCTCTGACACTTTTTTTCCAACCCTGAGTGTTCATTGTAATGATAAGTGAGACAATTTGATTCACAGCAAATCAGCACCCTGTTGAGAGATTGTGAGAAAGTGATATGACTTACTCATTGATTTCATTTCAGAGAAAGGACAGTGGCAGATATCCTTTGCTCTGAGAGAAAGGTAGCTGCATGATAGGTGCTTTACAACTCTGATTAGACAGGGAGAAGCATGGATGAAGATGTGTCACGACAATCAGCTTTTGCTAAGCAGTGATAAACTGGTGCCTAAGACATAAACAGGATAGAATGAAACAGCTACTGTCTAGGACTGCATACGAATAGTATGTTATCTTTCCAAAAGAAGCTCATTTTTAAATTTATTACACTGAAGTATTCAGCCTATTAGATATCACCTAGGCTACAACAAACTCAAATAGGAATTTCATTAGTTTAGTGGACATATCCACAGTCAAGCTGGAGACTTTCTGGCCCACAAGCAACAGTTCCTTCCAATGACATGCATCTAGAGATATCCACTGGGTAATTTTGAGTGTTTTTTTTTTTTTTTTTGTGGTGTAACAGTAAAAAGACACACTGGACTATGATCTCATACAATGTCTTGCCAACTAAATAGTGTCAAGCTTGATTAAAATTTGGCTGAGAAACGTCTGAAGATAGCCTAGGGAAGGGAGTAGCAGACAGAAAACTCCCATACACAGAGCACTGAAGAAATTCTTAGTGCAGCAGGGCTCTGATCCAGCAAAAAGATACTTAAAACAGCAAAATGTTGACCAAAGCAAACCTATTTCTCCAACAGGAAAATGGACCCTGAATAGGAATAGAAAATTTCTTCTATATATAGTGTTATTTTGTGTTGGATGTAGTAGCCATCACTTTTTCATATGTATCTGTATACCTATTTTATCTCCTATGCTGCTCTATGTTATTAACTGCCATAATTCATAACACATTTTTATCTTTCAAGGAGAAAATCCAATTTCTTTCCTTTTTTTTTTTTGTAAAGCTCTATTGCTTTGAAAGATGCTGTGTTCTTACATCCCTGCAATGGAATTCCTAGGTGACATGAAGCAAAAATAGGTAGGTCTGGCCATACATTACACAACTGGATTTGCTTGGCACAAAGACATTGTTATCAATTTCTTATAACTTTTCTGAATTTTGACAGTCTAAGCTAAGAATTGTTATCCCGAACATTTGTCTAAAACTTTATCAGCGACCTGGAAGAGGTGGGGAGCACACTGTCATAAACTTTGCAAACAACACACAGTGGTTTGCAGTCAAAAAGTAAGAGGGTAGGACTGCCATTCAGAGGCACTTGAGATGGAGCAACAGTCTGACAGAAAATTCAACAAAGACATATGCAAAGTTCTGCACAAGGGAAGAAAAGGCCCCTGTAGTGGCACACGCCATTTTGCAGCTCTGCAAAAAAAAAAACGATCTGGTCAGAGAGCATGCTGAATGTAAGCCAGAAGTGCATCTTGGCCTACAGCATCCTGAACCATATTAAGAGAAAAACCATTGGAATTGTTTTCCTGTGTTTACTTGGGAACTGCTAAACGACATCTATGCTACCGCACCCAGTTTGGGACCCTCAGTAGAGGACAGTCATTAATGAACTGGAGCCATCAGGAGGTGTGAGAGAAGGACCTCCTCTGAGGAGAAACTGAGGAAAAGGGTCTTATTTAGCCTAGAGGAGAGCTAACAGCAGCTTCCTAGTACCTACAAGGTTATCAAGAAAGAAGCCAACTTTTTCTCAGTGGTGCACAGTGACAGGATGAGAGTCAATATTTACAATTGAAAGAAGAGAAATCCAGACTGATTATATGGAAAAAAAAAATGGCACCATGATGATTGCCAGCCAGAAGAGCAGGCTGGCCAGAGAGGTTATGCAGTCTCTGTCTTCAGAGGTGTTAAAGACCACACTGAATAAACCTTGAATAATCAGTCCTGACCTATTTTTTTGCCTGTTTTGGGCAGGAGAACTGGTTAGAGATCTCCTGAAGTCCTTTTAATGTTAATTCCATGATTCCAAGAACCTTTTTTGAAAGCTTCACTCAGATCAACCATTTTCATAAAAATATATATTTTTATACATTAGAATACTTCTTGTAGAATATTGTTTTGGAAACTCTAGTGCTCCAGACTCTAGAAAGGGCAGTCATTTGAAGTGACTTTTGTGCTAGAGATGTTCTTTTTGCTGTTCTATTAATGATCGCTGAAAACAGAATATGTTGTAAACCTCTTCTCACCAACAAAACAGTTGCCAAAACGCTACCTCAAAACATCCTCTCTTTGTGCTGATTTCATAGGAAGACTAGCATTGAGATTCACCTAGTTTACCTTTTTGGTGTCTACACTGTAGATGTTCACTTCAGAGCTAGTCAGCCCATGATCCTTTTATAGCATGAAGTAGGACTTAACAGCTGGTTGACTGAGTCCTGCCCCGAATGACTAGCCTAGACATATAATTTAAATCCTCTAAAAGTTCTAAGAGATGAATTTCATGACTAACAAACAGCTACCTAATCTGTATTCAACTTTTTCCTTATTGTTTTCTTATTCCCTGTTACTTGACCAGAAAGCAGTATTATATTACTTCATCAGATGTTTTTCTGTAGTAACTAAATGCTTCAGAAACAAGCAATGATAGTTTAATATTGTTTTGAGTTGACTATTTTTCCTACTCTGTAGCTGGAGAACTGTACCACCTGCAGTAACATACACACAGGTGTATTTGTCTAAAGACACCTCATATCAAATTCCACATCCTCAGCCTTGTTGGTTTGGATTTTTTTTGTGACCTTACTGGAGACTTTCAAACTTCCTGATTTACAGTTTCTGCAAATTTCTGCTAACAGTGTTTGACACGTATTACACTTCTTTCTTTTCTCATGCACTGATCACAAAATGTTCCACAACTGTTGATCAGCAGGGTTATGCCCTTTTACAAACAGATAAAATGAGACATTAGGATTTTAGAGTGAGATGTGCACAAGTTATCAAAATCTGCTGCGTGTGCCATTTTCTCTCAGATCTCTAAACTGGTTCCTTCTTTGTCATACAACTGCATGTAGAGCATGAGTCAGATACATTCCTGATGCTTTTGGAACAGATGTGTCTCTGATTAAATTGCTGTAAAAAAGTTAAACTTCAAAATTGGTAAAAGACGTAGATTTGGTTTGTTAAATTGCAGGCTGCTGAAATCTTCAACTTAAGCTTACTGTGTTTGTTCAAAGTAATCTTACACATTCTTCCTGTTTTTTGTTTCCTTTTGTTTGTTTTTCTCCCTAAGCCTAAGGGTAAACAGAAGAAAAGGCAAACTAAATTCAGGTGCTCTATACCAAATGCTTTGTCAGTGCTCTGGGAGAACCTGGAACTGTATCAGTTTTCTGGGGTAAAAATAAGCAGTAGCTGTTTACAGCATGTTTTGCCATTGTCCATTTTTATCTTCTTAGTTCCTGGAAACTGAGAAAAATGAAGTGAATAATTCTGATACTTATTTAATGTTTAAAAGAACTGTTTCACAGCTCTAGTTGTCTGACAAAGATACAAGATAAGTGCAATTTAAACCTCTTTTGAACACAGGGGTTACCGGCTGTTCCTCAAGTCTGCTGTCCTGTCACTGTGTGCAAAAGCAGAGCAAACTGAAGGTATTCCTTCTCCTGTTATATCTTGCCACCCCAGCATCACAGTTTAAAGGCTTGTAAGACAGAGGTTGTAACTCAAGCTTTTTGTTGAATAGCTACTGAAAAAAATATTGAAGGTTCTATGCAATTTTCAGGCAGAGAAACAAGAAAAAAAAAACATGAGTACCACCATGCCAGTCTTCTTTCAAGAAATACAGTATGAGCAGAAACCTGCAAGGTGTTGTTGAATGATGCTTGGAGTAACAAGGCAAAAGGCAGCGGTTCTTGTTCATTCCTGCTTGCAATCTGCACTGAAGACATGGCGTAACTGTAAAATCAGATGCTGATATTTCAAAGGTTCTGGCAGGCATTGGTCTCACTTCTTGTTCATCATAGGCTGAAGGTGTGTCACAGACTCCTCCACACAAATGTTAAACTCATTTTCTGAGGAAAGCCAACAACTGAAAAATTCGTATGCAGCTGTGGTAGGAAGCATCTTTGCACTCATAATCTTTTTATTCAGAATTTAATGTAGAAATGCTGAAGGGGGCCATTTTTTCAAGCTGCTGTAAATATCTGACATTTTGCATTTGCCAGTTGGGAACACATGTTTTTTTAGAGAAAATAGTTGTAAAGGGCTTACAAGCATAAGCCTAATTCATAAATAGTAAACAGAGGCAGACAGAAAGGAAAAGCAGTCCCAAAATACACATCCTTTGGAAAACTCTGAGCCTGAAGGTAAGCATCCCAGTGCAGCACACAGGGAATATCACTAGATGCAGGACTTGAATCAATGCACTCCCAGTAAATCACCCAGTTAATGGCCTGTAAAATTAGGTGCTGTTACTCCCAGGCCAGAGTCTTCATCCTGGACCTGCAGATGATAGCAACTTGTAAGAGTAGTAGGAGTGTAATCAGGATAATTGACCCCCTTCCATTGGCCATCAAACTGGAGAATGGGATAGCACCCAATAGCCGTGTCTGTTCCTATGAGACACAATGCCTAACTCCAGGCTGTGGGTGGAATACAAAATACGTTTTCTGCATGATATTATCTACTGGTGTTGGAGAAAGAGTTGTTTTAGCTGTATTTCACTGATTCCTCAGCTAAATCAGATCATTTTGCATCTGCTTTAGGCTAAGTGGATACATCAAGAAAATTACTTCAGACTCGTTGATGCACATAGTATCTACGTATGGTACTTTGTTCATACATCTGAACTATTAGACAACTCATAGGAAGAAAGATAATCTGAAATACTCCTCAACTGCCATGGACTAAAAATAAAAAGATGTCTTCCACATCTTGCATGCTGCATTGTTACTTGTTACCTTAGAACATATCCACATGTCTAGATCATAAGCAAGATTTTCTTAACCATTTGAGAAATCAGTTTTCCGGGGCAAGAAGAGCAGTGTTCAAATCCCACATACACTTGTGCAAAATGCATGCACTTCCTTGTCCTGTCCCAATTCTGAATTTTGGCCACAGGACTTCAGAATCACTGCTAAATAAACTCATGTTATTCAGAGCATCAGGAGTCAAACTGTTCAATACAGCACTTCTCCTGTATTTGTCACAGCTTATACACTGTACTTATTATTTACATCATGATGCTGCCACTGATTTGTGCTGAACTTGCTGCTGCTTCTGGCACTATTTCATTAATGCATTTTTTTTTTTTTTTAAGTTAAGAACAACTAGCTTTTCCTTGTAGTTGATCTTGTTAATCTTGCTCACTATGCAGAAAAAAATAAAGTATTTTCTCTTATTAAACAGCAGCACAGCATTGGCCTCTAAAAAAAATTGCATTTGTTTCAGAAAATAAAAATAACTGAATCCAATTCTATCACTGGACAATGGCACAAACTTAGTAAAACTAAAGGATGAGGATAATTCTGTATTAACACTTCTATAAGTTCAAAGATTGCAGTAGTCACTGGTTTACAGATTTTTTGAGCTATTCTACTCACATCTTCACATTTCAGATATCTCAGTTGACTTGTCTTCCATGAATATATGTATTTTTGAACCAACTTTGGAGCCCTGCAACAATCTGAAGCAGTAAATTCTTCTGGTTCATTGTATGAAGAATATATTTTTCTTTAATTTTAAAACACCCACCTGATTCTTTCAGTTTTACTCTAGTTTGTCTACACTATTCAATCACAGAAGTGTGCGCTTTCCATGACCAAACTGATATGACCACACCTTGTAGTATTTTCCAGCAGGTGACCAGCTTTCCATTAACCCCTTCTTAATGACTTGATACTGCAAATATTTATTATTGTCATTAAATCATTTATAGTCTAATGTCTCTTTATCTGTGTTCTTTTCCAGACTACATCTATTTAGCTCCTCGTGTCTTACCCTTTAATCCTTGAATTGTGTTTCTCCTTAGTATTTTTTTCTACCATATTAGTAGCTTTTATTATTATTATTATTTATTATTACCATTTGAAATAGCCCTCAAAGTTGATCCATTCTATCATTAGATTACAACTTGGCAACCTTTCACTTCTTTCTTCCTGACAAGACTCCTCTACCTCTGGTTTCAACATGCTTTTCTGTTTGACCACTCAAACATAACTGTGACTTCTGCTGTGCTGCCATGTTGGCAGCCTGAGCCCAGACCCCCTCTGATTATCACAAAGGGTGAGAGTTAATCGTTCATGACCACTTAATCACCAGCTTCACTGCTGAAGATGACACCACAGGTGACAATTAGCATGTATTACAGCAGCCACTTGAATGGAAAAAGGTGTCTAGAATACCTGTGAAAGAATTTTAAACTAACATGATCTGAGGGCAGAAAAGCAGCACATAGAAAATTGCAGCATGTCTGCTCCATGAGAGTAAATAGGTATGCACAGCATACGTTTTTTTCCTGCTCTAGCAAATATCTTTGTCACTACAGCACTCAAAGGAAATATAATTTAATGAGGGAAACATTTGTCATTGCAACAAAGACTGGATTTAGAAACACTGAAATCTCTTATTCCTAGAAAAAATACTACCCTGTATCAGAATTAAAAATACAATAAAGTTTTGGTCATGTTGAAAAAGCTCAGCATTTCACCTTCTTATAAATCCAGTACCACAAGTACCACCAGAATTTGGTACAGGACAGAAGGCTTGGTTTTTGCTCGGAGCTCTCCTGTCTAGACTAAGAGCCTTCAAGGAACTCATTTTGAAATGTAGTTACACGGGTATTAGATAAAATGCCAGTGCTCCACTAGCCTAAACTGAGGTAGAAATCTATGATAGAGAGGTATTCTGTGAGTTTGCTGGAAGATGCTCTGGACTTCAGATTAATGCAAGGCAAACATTCTTAAAAAAAAAAAAAAACAACATCAGATGCAGTAAAGCCAACAAGTTCTTGAAGCAAAATGTTCCAAAGTTAATCTGTGAAACCTGTTGTATCATAGAATCCTTAGAGTTGGAAGGGACTTATGGTCATCTAGTCCAACTCCCCTGCAACAAATAGGGACATCCACAGCTAGATCAGGTTGCTCAGAGCCTGAAAATTCAGGAACCCTAATATTTTAGTGGTACTGAAAAATAAGTGGATATTTACAGAGATAAGGACATACACTGATTTGAAAGGATACAAAAATTAAGAGACTTGGAAACCTTCATGGCTTTATTATCAGCTCTGAAAATGGGATAACGCTAACCTGAAGTGCAAGTTGTTTGTAACTGTCTATCATTCAGACACTGACAATACTCACAGCAAATTCCTGTTTCAGAGATAACACACAGTGTTAGATGTACTGCCAAAATAGTCAGTGGTCTTTGTCCATTTACTGAGATCATGTGGCTATAAAGCCTCTGGATGAATGTGTAAAGACTCTCTCAACACATAGATTTGTAAATTTACCTGTAGATTAACCTAACAGCTGACTGCAAAGCTCTATTAGTGAACAGAGGTCAACCACCTGTACGAGCAGATAGCACACAGTGGCTATAAAAATTGCTGTGCTTTCCTGGCAATTCCTTGCATCCACAGCTATACTCTTTTTTTCCTTGTACTGATGGAGACATCAAGGAGAAGACATCTAGAAACTATACATAATGAATCTGGAAAACTCCCACTCCTGCTATGCCTTGCTGCAGTGCAGCACAGATCCACTCTGCTGCAGAGCAATAGACCCACAAGCTTTCTGCTGGTTGACACCTTCGGTAAAAGCAGAACAGTTTATTCTTGTCTAGTCAACAAGGGTTTTAAAAAAAAAATTCCTGAAGGATTAGAGTAACCCACAGGAAGCTGCTCCCTGGAGCTGTACCCCCCCAGAGTCCTACACTTGTCTTACAGTGACTCTCTGGAAGAATTGCAGCAGCTGTGAAATACAGATGCATAATTATTGCTGTCAGGAAAACTGTTGTGAGTGCAGTCCTGCAAATACTGCACTGCAGTTCCCTCCTATTCCTCTCTTTGGCACAGAAGTCTTTTTGGAAGATCTCAAAAACGGCAAAAAAGAAAGGGAGTAAGGAGCCAGGGTTTACGCACTGCTCTCCCATTAAGTCAGATCTTGTGAGGGCTGCACTGAGTTCAGACACACTAGTTTTAGGCCCCAAGATCTGCTTGGAGACTGTTGAAACCACAGTTCATCAGAAAGATAATATTTCTGGTACTCACTCTAAGTTTTCCTTATCTAGATGTTTCCTAAGTACTGCCCAGTGTCTTCCCCTCTTCACTGCTGCACATGAATGTTTGCAGATCTGTTTTATGCAGTTTTCTCAGAGAAAGTAGAAAATGGAAGTAAAGAAAAGTATGGTAATAATTTATCTTCAAGCAGAAGTAACACAACACATTGTATAGCATTCATTTTTCTGTCAAATTCTTCAGATACCATTGCAATGCACTGGCATAAGAAATCAGGCCATATAAGATAGGATACGTAGACAGAGATGAGAAGATCCATTTAGATTGGTGAAGAAAGTCCTTTAAATAATATCGACAGAAACCTAAATCTGTATCACTTACTGTCATTTTTTTAAATAATTAAAAACTGCTGTCCTTACCAGAATCTCTAACTAAATACTGTTAATAAGCAGCGTATACCATTTTCTGGGCCCCATTCTGCAATGAGAACTAGGCTCTAGCAGGAACTGCTAAGACAGATTTAGGCTGTAACAAAAAGAAATTGACTGGTTTTCATGATATTTAAAGTGCATAGCAAACCATCATAAATCCTGCTTTCTCTGTATATACATTGCCAAAAAGGGCATGAGCAGCACATATTTAAAATAGCCCAGAAACTGGCCTATTTGTAATCTTTTATTTATTGGCTATGTTGTAGATTTGTTGGGTTTTTTTTGTTATCATGCAGGTGGGAAATACTTGTTGCTTAGTTCAAAGGAGACTTGCGATCATGTATGTTAAAAGGGAGATGCATAGCAGACTGTTCCTCAGCAGTGGAGTCCTTGATGATGGAGAGTCTGAGGGAGACTTATGTTCAACCAAGTCTACCTTCCAAAGAGAGGCAAGAAGCACTGCCAGGTGCTTTTTATCACCAGCCATCCTCCTCTTTCCCTATCAGTCATGCAAGTTAAAGGGAATTAAAAATGGCGGTTGAAGAGGAACAGTGGTTAATGGAGGAAAATATAGTAAGAAAAAATCCAACAAAAATTAACCCAAGTGCTGGAAAATAATTTTCTTGATAAAACATTATTGCAGTTTCCCTGGTTGCTCTATTAAATAAAATTTAAACATTTAACCAGGGTACTGGCATCACAATCCCTGCAGCATGTGCCATGCCCTGCCCAGGAGAGGGGCAGAGGAAATTTTGCAGAACTAAAGTAGCCCTGCTACTCTCCATGAGGCTGCCTGGTTCCACAGTGTGCCTCACAGTAGCTCTGCTAGGCTCAGACAGCTGCAGATGGTGTTCAAGTGCTGTAAAATGAGGCAGGTGGTACCAGGTGCTTCTGCTGGTACACTTCATATTATCTCAGATATAAGCAAAGGACAATAGGACACCAGTCCTTCAAAAAAGACTACAAATCTCACTTGAAAAGAGGAGTCAGACTAGATTATCTCCAAATTTCCCTTCCAACCTCAACTAGTCTGTGATAACCCCTGGTTTTAAAATTGCTTAACTTCCCCTCATAGTATTCATTGCTTATTAACTGAAATAATATGGACAGTATCCGTTGAAATAAAACACTCTCCAGAGAAAAACTAATACCATCATTCTAATTGGATACTGAAAGACCATCACAACAGTTTTTGAGAAGGGAGGATGTATAGCCAATCACACAGCCAGAAAATACAGGCAAGATCCAAAGGAACCATTTGTGCAGTTAGCTGGTGGGAAGGTTAGTGGTCTGAATTATCTGCATGGCATATAGCACACAATTTGTTCATATCAGCTTTTACAAAGTAATTTTACAACCACCCCTTACCTGCTTAGTCAAAAGCCCTGATACTAAGAGGCAAGAATTACCTCACAAAAACCCATAGCACAAAGAAAACCTCAATTGATAACTATCATGGTCCACTCTGGTATTAATACTTATGACAGCATAAGGTCTCATTATCCATCTTTCTCTGCAGGTGAAAATGTATAACTACTGGCCACTCATTTCACAAGAGAAGAGCGAAAAACAACCTGCTTCTTCCTAGTGGTAAAGTCTATCAAGTAAAATCTGCCTTATTTTTCTTTCTAGTTTCTCTGTCATTTTAATTCAGAAAGCACCCTTTAACTCTGAAAGAGCCACTCAGTGCTTTTGCTCCTTTAAAATCAGGTGCTCCAAATCAGATGAAAGCCCAAGGAGGGAACACCTCAGTTAATGGGCTCTCTGCTCATCAGAACCCTTATCTAATTGGTCCTCTAGGAGCAGCAACTGTTTTTACTAAAGGGATTATGTGTAGACAGCAACAAGATGCTTCTGCATGGCTGAAAACTTCTGGAAGAAGCTTTATCTGTTTGTTTTTTTTTAAGCTAGAAGTACTAAAAATTTACTACAGCAATGATGAGGCAATTCTTCAGCTAGAAGATAGAAAGTATTTGGTGTGTAAGACTTATCTGTTTCTTGCTGATGGTTTCATTCACAGAGCAATATCTCCTGTAGGGTACTGCTATTGGAGCACAGAGCTGCTATTGCTGTATGGGTCAGAACTGGATTAAATATTGAAAATATGATGTCCATTAAGCTACCGTGAAAGGTGAGAAATTTAAGAAAAAAATAAATTGAATGGAGCATGTTAGCAATGCTGAAGGATAAACTTGTTGGGTGGGGTAGGTTGAGAACAGTTGGGTCTAAATTCTTGAATGTACATAAGGAGAGAGAGATTATCTAGTTTCTGAATATGATAACTGGAGGCCTTTTACTTAACAAGCACTTCAATGCAAAGCGAATAGTTCTTTAGGAAATAGACAGCATGTGTGCATCCAAAGCAACTTCTAAATTAGCAAATTGCTCTTGGTCAACTCATAGAATGGCTTAGGCTGGAAGGGACCTCAAGGATCATCAAGTTCCAACCCCCCTGACACAGGCAGGGCTGCCAGTTGCTAGATCAAGTACTAGATCAGATTGCCCAGGGCCACATCCAGCCTGGCCTTAAATATCTCTAGGGACAGAGCATCCACAAACTCTCTGGGCAACCTATTCCAGCACTTCATCGTTCTCTCAGTAAAAAATTTCCCTCTAATATCTAATTTAAATCTCCCTTCCCTTAGTTTAAAACCATTCCCCCTTATCCTATCAATGTAAAATCATATAAAGTGTTGATTTCCCTCATGTTTATGAACTCCCTTTATATATTAGAAGGTCACAATGAGGTCTCCCTGTAGCCTTCTCCTTTCCAGGCTGAACAAGCTCAGCTCCTTCAGCCTATCGTCATAGCAGAGGTGCTCCAGCCCTTGCATCATCTTTGTGGCTCTCCTCTGAACTCTCTCCAAAAGTTCCACATCTTTCCTGCGTTGGGGGCTCCAGACTTGGATACAGTACTCCAGATGGGGCCTCATGAGGGCAGAATAGATGGAGACAATCACCTCCCTCACCCTGCTGGACACCCCTCTTCTGATGGAACCCAGGATACCATTGATCTTCCTGGCTACAAGTGCAAGTCCAATTACAATACTTCTCCAAGAGACAGCACATTCTGAGTAATGCTGAAAAAAGCACAGTCTTCAGGTCACCAAGCTGCTTTCTCCCTTCACACTCAGAAAGGTCAGACTTCAGGTAGAATACAGGTGGATTAATGCATAATGTATAAACTCACAAGTGTAGACCAGATTACAGTGATTATAGAACAACACTGTGCCTGGCTGAGTTTCATCTCTGTTAGGCAACTCTGAGAACCACTTGCTGAGTGATTTATTGTTGGAGTTCCCTAGAAAAGTTTGGTTTCACAATGCCCTGGGGCTGCAAGTTAGAGCAAATGCATTCTAATATAAAAAAAAAAACATCAAAAAGAAAGAAGGAAAGGGGGTACCTTAAATCTTGGTACTGTTTTGCAGAGCTCTTCAGAGAATACAGTGAGGTGACCTTCTGTAGGTATACTAATATAAGTTTGTTTTTTTTTTTTGTTGGTTTTTTTTTGTTTTTTTTTTAGTATTTTTATAGTTAGGGTTTTCCTAGTTTTTTTTTTTAAAACATTTCCTTTTTTTTTTTTTTAAATTAGACCTCTCAATACTTCCTTACTACATGTAGGCTACTGAAATGCTTGGCAAGAAACACCTAGATTATGAAAACTGAATGCCCTCATCAAATAGAGTGCCCAGGTAGAGAAAGCCTAAGGGAAGTCGAAGAAGCTCTGTCAACTTAAGCTATTTTGTACAGAACCCTGTAAACTGAGACGGGGTTCATAAAAAATTTATCAAAAATCTTTGAAATGTCATCAGAAATACCTGATGTCTAACCTTCAGCTCACTCAAATCTATACCTAGGTACCTATTGTGTAGATTTGGCATGAATTCATGCTTTAAAAAGAGATATTTAACATTATTATGTCTCAGCTGCAGGACAGGCACACTTCAGACAGCCTCTGATCAAGTGGGCTTGGCATTTCAGCAAGATAGGGCTTGCTCACTGAACCACAGTCAGAGTAGCTTTGTGCTGAAAAGCTCAGCTGTGCCAGAGCAAGCTTGTGAGCCGTAAGTAGGATAATCATACCAAAGTCAGCAAGGACCACCATGCAAGGAATTAAGGGTTAGCACGTACTTAAGAGTTTTGCAGTATCTGAACAAAAGGGGCCCAATGCCTTAAGGGCTGGAGGTCCAGCACTCAAACAATTAGATTCTTCTTTCACTTCACCCTGATGTAAACCTAAGATAAGTCAGCCGAAATTAGTGACATTACTTTAGTTTATACCACCGTGCAATAACACCAGAACTTGACTGTATTAACTACTTCTTATTGTACTCAGTACTTTTGAAGATACCTTTGATAGAGATGCTAAATTCTTGCAGAATTTCTATTGTTTGAGGGCAATTGAGAGATTTCCATCTCTGTAATATTAATTTATCAGCTTATATCAGCATGGCCCTGAGGAATCATCTTTAATCCCTGAAACAGAGATATAGATACATTCCCTAATATTTATACTGCTCTCCTTTTCAGTGCTCGAACTGAATTGATTTATAGAGCAGATGTTAGAATCTCAGAATGTCTTGGGTAGGAAGGGACCTTAAAGTATATCTAGTTCCAACCCATCTGCCATTGGCAGGGTTGTAAACAACTAGATCAGGTTACCCAGAGCCCCATCCAACCTGGCCTTGAATGTTTCAAGAATGGATTATCCAGTTTCTCTGGGTAGCCTGTGGCAGGGCTTCATTACCATCATAGTAAAGAATTTCTTCCTAATATCAAAATCTACTCTTTTAGTTTAAAACTGTTACCCCCTGTTCTATCACTACACTTCGTGATAAAGAGTCCTTCCCCAGTTTTCCTGTAAGCCACCTCTAGGTACTGGAAGGCTGCTATAAGGTCTCCCTTGAACCTTCTCCAGTCAGAACAAGCCCAGTGCTCTCAGCTTGTTTTCATTGTGCTCTCATGGACTTCCTCTGGACTCACTCTCCAACAGATCCATATCCCTCTTATGTTTGGAGTCCAAGAACTGAACACAGTACTCCAGGTGGGATCTCACATGAGAGGAATGAAGGGGAAGAATTGCCTCCTTCAGCCTGCTGGTCATATTGCTTTTGATGCCACCCCAGATACGGTTGGCCTCCTGGGCTGGGGAGGCAGATTGCTGCTCATACTGAGCTTCTCATCATAAGTACAGCTAAGTTCTTCTCCCCAGGCCTGCTCTCAATCTGTTCTCCACCCAGTCTGTACTTATGCTTGCAATTGTCCTGTTGAATTTCATAAACATGGATATATTTCTGAAGCTTCTTAAGACTGCTGGATGGCATTCCTTCCCTTCAGAGTGTCAACCACACCACAAGTCTTGGTGTCACTGGCAAACTTGCTAAGGGTGCACTCAACCCCACTGCCCTGCCCATTGCTGACATGTTAAATAGCACCAGTCCCAGTACTGACCCTGAGGAACACCACTTGTCACTGCTTTCCACCTGGGCATTGAGACATCAATTTTGTCACATCAACACTTTGTCACCTATTGGCTGGATAGCTGCAGTCACTTTTTTTTAAATTATTCCAATCTTGAAAATATACCCCACCAGCAAACATGTTATCGGTCTCATGGCTTAGCTGAGATGTTGCTTTCTTCTCCCTAGTAACAGTTCTGGTTATTGAAAGAAACGCTGAACCAAAGAGATCTTAGGGCATCTAGTGGTTCTTAAGGGAAACTGCATCTTCATGCCAACGTTCTGTGGATGAACAGGATGCTTTAACAACAGAGGAGGTGATAAAGGTGTTAGAGGGGAAGAATGTCACCCATTCCAACCCAGGTCAGCAGCAAGTCTCTAGTTTCAACCTCAGAAGTTCACTCTTTAAAAGCTCTGCACATCACTTGCCCCACCTTCATCACCACTCTCAAATAACAGTGACAGAATCACAGAACCAAAGAATTGCAGGGTTCAGAAGGGACCTCAAGAGATCATAGAGTCCAAGCCCTCGCCAAAGCAGGTACCCTACAATAGTTTGCACAGGTAGGCATCCAGATGGGTCTTGAATATCTCCATAGAAGGATACTCCCCAGCCTCTCTAGGCAGCCTGTTCCAGCGCTCCATCACCCTTACCTTTATGGTAAGGTAAGGGTGTCTGTACAGAACTTCCTATATTCAAGTTTTAGGCCATTGCTCCTTGTCCTATCACTATACACCTCTGAGCCTGACCTCATCCATTTCCCTCCCACTTCCCCTTAGATATTTATAAACATTAATGAGATTCCACCTCCCTCCCCCCAGTCTTCTTTTCCCCAGGCTGAGCAGACCCAGGTTACTCAGCCTTTCTTCATACAGAAGATGCTCCAGGCCCTTTATTATCCTCGTGGCCCTCTGCAGGAATCCTTCTAGGAGATCCCTCTTTTTTGAACTGGGGAGCTCAGAACTGGACACAGTATTCTAAATGTGGCCTCACTAGGGCAGAGTAGAGGGGGAGGATCACCTCCCTCGACCTCCTGGCCACTCTCTTTTTAATGTACCATTAGGATAACCATTAGCCTTCTTGGCCACAAGGACATAGGTACCAGACAAGATCTGAGGAAACTGATGATCTGATCATTTGTCCACTGTGCCAATTAACAGACTGCAATAAAACAGTCCAATTCTAATTCACAAGTTTTGTAGCTCAATTAGTCTTTTGATTAATGTGATATAAAGCCTGATATGGAATCCTGCCTCAATTTCCCTTGTATCATTAATGACATACATTTAAAAAAACTGAGATTTTACATTATGGAAATGCTGCTTACTCCCAGAAAGAAAACTATCCCTCTGAGTACAGAAGCACAGGAGATGGGGTGTAGCTGCCATAGCCGCATGTGTAACATTCAAGTCCTTATTCTTGTCAATGCAAGTGTAAATGGCTTGGATAACAGCATTCACTATGTAGACTACAACACACTTTTGAGGTTATTTTTTGTATGGCCTACAGCTAGGCTGCAAGGGATTTCTTTCTCAACTCTACATCTTGTGGGAATCTGTTAAAATTTAAGTAATCAGAAACCCCAGCTGAGACCAGAGTTTTGCTGTGCCAAGCATTGGGCAAACACATAAAAAAGCCCGAGGTCCAAATTAACAGTCTGAAAGAAAATGAGCTGAAGGTCAATCCATGTGTAGAGATGGATGTTTTAGTGCAAAAAAAAAAAAAAAGGAAAAAACCAAAAAACCACAGGATAGCAAGTAGTGACTGGGAAATAAATATGACTTTTAAGGGCCTCTCCAGAGTTCCCCATACTTCTTCTACAGAAAATGCAGGGCAACAGTTCAAGACAAGACACTGCCATGGCTGGGAAGAGTACAAGTACACCTCCATCCTGATAGTAAATTCAATCTGTAAACACTATAAGAAGTGAAAAGCATTTTGCACTGCAAAGTTGAAACCTTAGCAAAGTCAGAAAGTGGCAGAATGAATGCAGCACGCAGTTCAGTCCTCCTGTGTCTCTGTTATGGCACACTTCTTTTCCATGATTGTTTGTTATTTTTCTTAGCAGCTCTGACACATACTGCAAACCTGGGCCGAACTGATTAGCAAAACTATGCACAGCAACTAGTAGGTAAGCTGTCAGCAACTGGAGATGCCTATGGTCAATTCAATAATGCTAGCAAGTATATGAGGCCTGTAGCTTACCTCACCAAAGTAAGACTTACATATCAGTGTACCTGCACAATTTTCCAACATAACATTTATGTGTCAGAATCTCTCTAAAGTTAATGAGGAAGGCATATGTCAAACATGCAATTAATGTGCTTATCAGAAAATGGATAGTTTAATATGTAAAGACATTTGGAGCCCTTCAGTGAACGGATCATGCAGTGACAGAATGTATGCTTCTGTATAAAGGAAGTCATGGCTAGCTTATGTTGTGCTCTAGCTATCAGATGAAATGTCACCAGCTGGCATTTGCTGTGCTGCTTTGTGTTTGCCATTGCCAGAGAGAAGATTTCTAAATGGTAGTTCTAGTACTAACTCAAATATGTGCCAAAGAAGATCAAAGATGAATAGGCTGAAAAAGGCTGGCAGAGTAAGTGCGAACAGTGATGGGTAGTTCTTCCAAAGCTGCTTTATTACTAGAAGCTAGTAGAACTCTTAGAGGCTATTTGTTTTTGGAGCAGATAGATTGGAGATGCATTTTTTTCTCTGACATAATACACAAAAACATCCTTGAATTTCCAAGTGATCATGTATTTGCATTTCCAGCAAACAATTTTAAGAAATGTTACTCAGTTTAAGTCTTATACTATCATATTGTTCTTCACTACGTTAAAAACAACAGCTTGAGATGGGAGAGATGGAATTTATGTCTTTTATTTAGACTACAGTGGCCAGGTTGATGGCAAACGATGATACAGTTCATAGCAAATATCTTAGAGAAACAGCAACTCTGAGCAAACCAGAATACTTCACTTAATTTCAAAGTGAAAACATTCTGAGTAGTAAGAATATTTCAAAGGGTTGAGAAAGATCTATTATGACATAGGCCTACAGGAAAAAATGATTGTAGCTATGCATTCTTTCTTGATTCAATCACAGGAAAGGTACTTGAGGAAGACACAGAAATTTAAGATGTTAGATACAGTAAAGAGTAAGTTTATTTGGTTATTATAAAGAATAACATCAACAGCTGTATTTTAATGTTGCGTGTCCTTGTTAGGATGAAAATTAAGAAGGTAGCTAGCATTCCTGCTTTGAGATGCTTAGCAAAAAATGGCCCTGGTAAGGCCACTCAAAGAGTGTTAGTTTAATCAAAAGCAGGATGACTGCTTCCCATAACTATCCATGTCTATTCAGGGATTATCTAAGGGAGACTTGTGCATATCCTTAGTATTAGTATATTGCCCTCTCCTTGCAACACCAGCTTAAACACTCTGCTAATCAGTTTCCAGTAATTTCAGGAAAAAAAAATGAAGCTGCTTCTCTTTATCCATTACACAGATTTGTGTGAGGAGTTTAACTGGGATAAAAGTGCCTATGAATATTCAAATGAATCCTCTGTAGAGACATTTCTTGCTCCCCTGGAGGAGTTGTTTGTATACACATAAGCATCTGTCTTTCCATAAAATTATGAAAACAAACATGAGAAAGGAAACCCTACAATAGCTCCATTAGGAGAAAATAACCAAGAATGATTTCTTCATCAAAACTCTTCTTTTTGTAAAAGCATAAACACCATTATGTGTAGCATTCTAATACTTTGCCTCTTCTAGAAATATGAAACTGCTGATAACATCTAAAGAGTAGAACTGTAAGGGTGAGATCATAAGGTTATTCTACAACAGCATCTAAAAAGGTTGCTTACTAAGTCCTCGACTGCAGAACCTAGAGGGATGCCAGCATTTCTTGAAGGTGGGATAACAGTGCTTGATGACAGGTGAATGGACTGGGTCTAGACTCCTGCACTACTTGCTTCAAGTGTAGGAGCAGGCCTTACTTCGTTAGTTTGCACAGAGATCAGATAGTTGTTGCTTTTGTCTTCCCCCCCTGCCCTCTTCCCTATTTTCTTTCCACAGACTTAATAACACTCATAACAGCAATCCGGCAATTGATCAACAGGGAAAAGATTCGGGCCAGTTCTTCTGTGTATAAACTCAAGCCCAAATTTAACTAGTTCATTCTCTCACTGAAACTTCATTCCATTCCTCCTAAGACATAAAAGTTACTGAAAATGCTGAAAGGAAGAAAGCTTTGCAGCAATGTCAAAACTCTATGATTCTTTTCCTGGTGGTACCAATTTGCTGTGTTACCTTAAAAATAGAGTGGTTAAATTTCTCTGTGCCTTCCTTCATTCTGTTCTGTAAAATTGAAGTAATTAAGAACTCCTATCTCATGGGAATGCCTTACACTGATATTTAATGGATTAACATTTGTAAAGCTCTTTGAAAGCCTCAGATGTTGGTCTCTACAGAACTGCAAAATATTATCTTGCATTATAAACAGTCATTTCTAAAGACCAACCCAGTTTTATTCACAATATGTGAAATATGATAACATGGAGATTGATGCATCAATATAATTCAGATAATATAGAAAAGCCTGCTTATTTGCTTGTCCTTCTAACAATACCATTCTGTCTTCAACATCTTCCATTTTTATCTTAGCCTGAGTGGAAATTCTGGTACACACAACAGAAATAAAGGAACTAATGGCACAAATGCATGTTTTTTGAAAATCTGACAGGCATATGCCAATTAGATTCCAAAACAATTACGTATTTTTCTTTCATATGATGTATAGGCTAAGAGAAAGCCTAACAAGAAAACCTTCTCCATGGCTGCTGATTGATGTTATCCTCTAAAGAACAGTAATGTCTGCTTTGACATACAAAGAGCTCTTAACTTTTGCTATCATAGTTGTCTTTTGCCTCTTACAGTAAGTGTTTGTACACCTTAGAAATAAGGGAAGACCAACCTAATTCTATTTTTCCTCTATATATAGTTTATCTACCAGTTTTGTCTGCCTTTCTGAGAATGGCCAGACCTTCACACCATCTCTCAAGTCCATAAATGAGACCAGTTAACAGGTCAAATACGTAAGTATCACAGTCAAAGGCTTCAACATTCATCAGATCAGAATACTCCAAAAAAGAAGCATATACCCCACTATCAGACCTTGTACCAACTTATACTTTCCCCATACTTAGGTAACTGTCAGAGTGAAAGGTACTCAAACAAAAACCAGGTAATCCTACATATGTTCATTGTGTCTCTTTACAATAGCACCATTCTGGAATGCAGCTTTTATGTTCATCTCTGTTCTAGTTCTTCTACTACTTACTACCTTACAAAATATTTCTTTTCCTAATTCTACCTAGCACAGACAGATGAAATTAGGTAGATCCTTCTTGTTGCTTATTTATAACGTATTTGGCTAAAATGTTACAAGCAATCTACAAGCACTATGAATCTTAAAATGTGTAAGATAGTCGTGGTGAAGAGCCTAAAGTAGGCAAAATAGAAAAGACTTGATGCTGAGAAAATAACACCTGAGGATTTTTTCCAAATATTAGGATCTGTTTTCATCATTTAGAAAAAAGAGGGATATAAGCTTTCCAATAAATAAAAGCTTCTTTATAAGTACACTAAGGGGAAATGAGAAAAATTGACTTCATTTTTAGCAAAGAATTGAAGAAGAGGAATTGCATTCTGTCAGACAGACTAATGAAGCACTAGACCAGGCTGTCTGGATATACATAATTGCCTTTATCTATAGCTTAAAGGAGAAGATAATCTAAGGATGGGCCTCAGCTAGTTGTTCCCTCTTGGAGGTTGGAGTCCATTAGCTGTTAACTCGCCTTCCAAGCCCATAGTTCTATTATATATGCATATCCCTCTCTTGGCTTGCTTTACATCAAGTCATCATATTATTTATGTAACAGCTTTTAGAGGCTTGTTTCATGAAGTAGAAAAGAATCGATATTTTCACAAGTGAAGGTTGGAGAACAATAATTCTCTTGAGGTCAGTCATCAACATATTTTGAAATATGAGTGCATGGAACATACAGAATTCAATACTTTTCAGTCCCTCCCTTACCTTCTATTCACTAAGGTAATGCTGTTTTCTTGCTTGATCATTTTTATCTCTAGCTTTAGACATTCACTTGTATTTGCTTTATTGGAATATTCATATGTCTTTCTATGTGACCTTGTAATGCAATAGAAAGCACAGCAATGCCAGCAGAGTAGCAAGGTCCCAGGCTGCAACAAGTGATGAATTGCTCAAATACAACAGCCACAGGCACAGAAATAAAGAAAAGAAGCTGCTTACCTTCAGAAAGCCTTGGATACACAAGGATCTCCAACAAAATACCCTTGCCCCCACTGCCAACCCTTAAATGAGGTCTGGGAAGGGGTGGATCCTGGCTCCACCTCTTCCGGTCACTCAGGGGCATTGCACGCATCTGAGCTCTCCTAGGTTGGCCCTGCCTTCCCACCTGGTGCTAAATCACTGTTTTAAGCTGTGGCTCAACATTTTCACTACAGACCTCATTTTAAGTCTTCTGTTCTTTTGGAGTATTACATTGTGTTTGTTTTATTCCAGCTTGGTATTTTGGAAGATGTTTTGTGATGCTAAAGCTGCTGGTGGTTTTCTGTTTGCTAGCAGGATTTGAGTTATCAGTAGAAAAGTGATCACAAAAGAGCAGGTAGCAAGTATCCTATTCACTGGGGAGATCTTGCCACTATGGACAGAATTTAGCCTGCTTTTGTGGTGGATTGAGAAAGATCTGTGTCATTGGTTTGAGTTGTTTACTGCACAAAATGAGCCAAATCATCTAGTTCTGTAAAGAAGCTAAGAAAATTTCTACAGTGTTCTTTCCTACCCTTGGCCTGCCACATGAGATCATAAAATGGATTCTTCTATACAACCATGAGATGTATAGCCTCATGTAGGAGGTGTGACAGTTGAAAAGAAATGTGAATCTCAAGATACAAACAAAAATGCAAGTTATTTTAAGATATACTTACTTTTATTTAAATAATTGCAATAACATATTGTCTTTGTGATTGCCTTCGTTTTTGCTTTGGAGGAAATGAATACTGTCAACAATGGCTTTGGATTGTTGGTTGGTTGGTTGGGGTTGTTTGTTTGCTTTTTTAATTTGTTTAAAGTATTTAGCTGTGATCATAACTTCATTAGGTGGGGGGGGGAAGGACATGTAGTTATGTGTTTTATTAAGTTTCCTTTGATAATTTTTAATACACAGGCATATTCAATAATATAATGCAGAAAGTGTGCACCTGTCTGTTACTTTGAGTGACATAGATCTGATTAAGGATTTGCCTGATCAAAGTATACTTTTAAGCATTCTGGAAAGCTCATTTGCTTCAGTGAGGCAAATGAAATCTTTAACATTCATTAAATGTCTTACTGAATTTGAGCCTATAATCAGAAACGTTAGGAATGTTTTCTTTCCTTTTTGAAAATGTGTTCTGTTAATTCTTCTGACTCAAACATATGTGCCCATCACAGTATTTGCAATTTGTCTTGTGAACTTGTGCAATGGTCTCTAAATCAGTTTTGAAAAATGCTGTGTATCAGTCAGAAAGACTGTTACTGAATCGTCACAACTTGAGCTACATTTTACTGATGCCCTTGGACTTATCCCAAAGAGCAATCTGGATGGGGATGTCAACAAATAGCAATACAATGTACTCTGAGATTTTGATCTGATGAGGGAATGACAATCATTAGTCCTCTGGGGTCCTGTTCTGGTTACGTGCTGGTTTTTCACAGGAGTCATTCTATTGACTTCTTTGAATTTGCAACACTGTTAAGCTAATTCCCTCTTTTACAGTGTACTTTAATATATTAATAGGTGTTTGTTATGGAGAGAGAGTGTTGTTGAACTTCATTCACTCTTGAACAGTAGGATTCTATGACTAATGCAAGGTAGATCCTGGTCTCACAGGGCATTAAGCAGCATGAGTTTAACAACACAGTGTTAAAAATGAGTCACTTAGTTAACAAAGGCAGGGAATCATTAGTATAGTCCAGAACAAATGTTACCCAGCTAAAAATATTTTCTCTATTTCATTCTTTCAATTTATTTTTATTTTAAATTACATGGATTAGGGACACCAGGCTGATATATTTCATCATACAGTCCAAGCCTGAATACCACAATGACAGAAAACACCACAACTTAAGTATGCAGCAAGCGAATCTACAAATACTCATTTAGAGTTGTGTTGGCTAGGTGAGGATGTGCTTTGGCAAGGGAACTTCTGGTCAGCTGATAGTAACTCCTAGAATACTCTAAAGTGAACTCTACTGCGTATCTTTCTAAGTGGCAGGCATTTATCTGGAGACCAACAACACAGAAAATATCAGACATATTGACATAGAAATGTATGAAACTATCACATAGTTCATTTCTGACCAAAGCTGAGTATTCTCTAATGATTACCAGAGAGTTTACTTCTACATATTCCAACTATTGTATTCTACCTTGCAATTCTTGTTTTCTGTCTAAATTGGAATTACTCCCATCCCATTTTGTCATGTTGTTCAGCTATCTCTCACACCTTTATTTTATTAAACCAGAAAAGCTTTGTAGTAGCAGATTTTCCTTTTTTGTGTTTTCAGTTTTCATTCTGCTATTTCTTTTACTGATCACCTCATTAATGAGAACAGATCACTAAAAACAATTTAAATGTCAAGAAATTTCTTGTGCTGCCTTCTAGATGGCCATATTTCTGTTACGAAGAAAATAGGATCGATCAAGATATATTTGTCCCACAAGCCAGTTTCTCACTTCCCCTCCCCCATCTCAACCAACGAAGTTTATAGGAACATTCTTGTACTCTCCACCTCTGAAGTGGAGATGATAAAAATGGAGATGATAATTGTGTTCTGTTGGAGGGTAAGGTTAAAGTAGCTTGTGGGTTGTTTCAGGCAGATGACAGGTGCTATGAATGTATTAGAGGTGGGACATAAAACTACAAATCAGAACTGAGGTATGGGAGAAAACCATGGCAGAAATTCCTGAACTCAAAAAATAGCATGCTGAGAGATAAAGATGGAAGTTGCAATATAGGATAACTTGCAAACCTCCCTTTGCTATACAAAGCTGAAGCCATACTGATCTATCCCCTTCTTTGTGTTTCTATTACCACTCATTTACCGACATTGTTCTGCTTCTAAACTACTGCTCCTGATAAGCTTATTGTAGACTCCTATGTATCCATAGGGAAATTACAGCAAAAAAGAATGTGATTAGAGGCAGCTGCCGCAATTGGACAGTAGAAGGAAACAAAACTTCAGAGTTACAGAGGAAATTAGGTGAAATGAAAGGAACTAGCCCAGTTGAGATAATATAATGATGTATGTATTTGCCACACTTATAAATAAAACATTGACTTATTGCACTCCCAAGGTGTACAGACATCAGGGAATTTAACATGATCCACACAAGTGGGCAGAAAGCAAAGCCATGTATAAAAATGGGATCTTGAAGATTCCATTCAAGTGATTTGTAGAGAAGGAAGGGAAAATAAGGAGAATCACAAACAGCCATTTTTTCTTTAAAAACCTTTCAATCGGGACTTGGGCATAGAAAGTATGTTAGACTTATAGTGCAGTCATTCAGATGATGGGAGATAAGTGTCACTTCATTTATTACTGTCTCTGAAAGTTTCCTATGTCTTTTCAATTTTTATCAGCAACTCAATCCACTGGAGCTTGATGTTGTTTTTATTTTCAGCACATTCAAACCTTTCTGATAAACAGCATCCAAATTAAAAAGCAGGTTCTCTTTCTTTAATTCTTAGTATTCTGAAAGGAAGGAAAAACTCAATAGTGTGTGTTCCAAATGGAGTGGGTGACTATTTGATGAATGAATAGAACATGATTCAGAGGTCTATTGCCGTAAATGGGATCTCTAAGTACTTTATGGATGTAAATTGGATGGAAGGATCAAAAAATTAAAAACCAAGTGAGGAAATAATGAATTTTGTTCACCTCAAAACCATTGTATTGGCACAACAGTTGAGAAAGATGGACAGTTGGGCTGGATGATCTTAGAGGTCTTTTCCAAACATGGTGATTCTATGAAAGGTCTTACATTAAGATACCAGAGAGAAAATGAACAAAATCTATATGAAGAGAAATTCTGAAAGTTTATAAGATGTGTGTAAAATTCCCTGGAGCTCCTGCACAATCCACTGGAAACACAGGGTTCTAGTGTGAGGACAAATACAGAAAATTTAATGAAGAGAAATAATTTCCTTGACTCACTACAGGTGCCAGAGAGGCAGAAGAACACTTTCAGGTGTTCCATTAAGATTTTAGAGGTGACAGAGAAGCTGACTTTCCACACAGATTAAACAGCTTTCACTTTTTATGAATCCTATCACGAAAGAAACTTCTTCTGACTTTTTTCAAAATCTATTTATTTTGAGGGTTTTTTTTGTTCTTGTTGTTTTTGTTGTTGTTTATTTGGTGGTGTTGTTTTGTTTTGTATGTGTGTACTTTCCTTCAAACAGGAACTGCTTTTTGTTGAGTTTTGTTTGCATTTTGAAGTACTATGGACATCCTATTTACTGATGTCTCTCCCTCATGTCCATGGTGGGAGGGGAGAATATCCCTCATGGTCCGTTTGTTCTTGAGAATCTTTAACTGACTTACTTTTTGTTGACAGCTCTATATGTACAAATAAAAACCCTTCCAAGCCCGTTTGCAAATGTTAGTGCAAAGCACTACATTATGAAAGACCAGGCATAACCAATAACCCATCCATTTGACTGAACATCTGTTTATATGATGGTGGTGGAAAAACTATTTCTACTGAACACGAGAGCACAATCCTCTGATGAATAATGGGCTACGCTGTTATCACGGTGGCTCAGTAAGGGCTTAGAACTTGATCTTTATGCCATTTCATCAGCTTGCAACATCACAGATGGATGTTTGCATGCCTCTGAAGTGTGTGTTCTGACTGTGCTGGAAACAATCCAGGTAGTGCTGCAGCAGAGAAGAGTAGTGAGACAGCCCATAGTAGCCCAACGATGGGAAGGGCTGCATTCTCTTGCTTGTGTACATGACTTCTACAGAGTCTGGGTACAAATCACTGAGTTTGGCTGTCACTGAGTGGCAGCCAAGTATCTGACTGTCACACATAGCCTGCAAGTATGATTAGGAAAAGCACTAATGGAAACCTTCCTCATTCCTATCACTTGCTTCTGATTGCCTCAGGTTCCCATGATAAAAATAATGGAGTTTCTAATGGGATTAGTAATTTTATTTTTTAAAATTCTAGAAGTTTGGTCTGGTAAAGGCATAACACTAAACAAGATGCAGTACAGATAAGCAGTAGGTAACAATTTTTCGCACAGTTCTTCTATACACATTTTCACTGCAAATGTCACTACAATAAAGAACTGTATAATCATGGCACAAATAGAGTACAGAATAAATACAGCAGCCCTCTTACTGAAAGATATACAATTTATATTTATTGAACTGTAAAGAGTGTGCTGAACATTAAGAAATGGATCACCTGCGGCAAGACTGTTTTTCCTTTGATGCTATGGTTCCACAAGATGTGGTGACTCAAGAGGAGGGAGAAAAGTGTAACTGGAAAAGGAATAAAGAAAAGTGTCACAGGAGGAGCTTGAAATGTAAATGAGTGGAAAGGCATCCTAACTAAGAAATCCTGTGTATGCACTTCAAGTGCAGGGGAAAGTCCCAGATTTTAATCCATTTAATTCATCCAGTGATTTCAAGTGCCGTGAAAATAAAAGTTGGGTTTTACAAGCTCTGAATATAGCCAGCAATATTCTGTTACACCTAGGGCTTCTATTGCCTTTATGAATGCTCTCTTCTGCATATGCATGCACATTATTTTGCTTAAAAGGACTTACAGGAGAAAAGTTTTAACTCTCTGTCTTTTAACCTCATCTACAACTGATCATCATCATGCTCTCTGCTGTATTCTATTCACCAGCTGTGTTTAGGGTGTTCAGAGCATGCCTCAAGCTCTCTGTCAGGGACTTCAGCAGAGTTTCACCACCTCTCCTCCCCACACTTGTGTTGTGGAGTTTCAGACTAGTCTAGGTACACTCCTATTCCTCTGACAGGGATTCTGTGAAGTGTACAGGAATTTAAACTTAGACACAAAGGATCCTTCTTTGGCCCCAAATAGAGGCATAATATTAGGAAGTACTTGAAGACAGCTGGTCTCTAGTTCATTGAAACTCTCCTGAATTTCAGTCTTTGTTCAGGTGAATCCCACTCCTCATCTGACAATGTGTAATTTCCAAAGTGGCTGTGTGACTTTGTGAATTACAGTGAGCTCTCAAGCAACAGAGAAAATGAGCCTGATTTCTAGAAAGATGAATGTAGTATATGGAGAGATTCAAGAAATATAAAGGTTGAGTTTTTAAGATCTACTTAGAGCCAGTAATGTTCTGATATTTAACATCTGTGAAATACTGTACCTGCTGTAAAAATTGTGTCACCAGGAAGCTACATAAACTGGAAGCAATGTAGTAGCTGAATGTATCAGTAGTAAAAAAAACACAGAGGCAGGCAAGAGCCCACCTAGTATTCAACGCTGTTTCCAAGGGCCTGAAGAGGGACAAAGCCAAGCCTCTTTACTCAAATTTTATCTAAATTCAAAGTCTGCGTACTTCTGAAATGAGTAAAGCAATTTCAGACAGGACTTACTGAATTGAGAGGAGAGACTGAATATGCCTCTAGAGGTGAAACGTTGAATCTTTCCTTACAAAGAGAAAAGGTGTGCCTAGCCAAAGTCTGCCTTAAGCTTCTGATTGACTAAAATTAGAGGAGATGGCTCCTAGGATTTCAGACCGTTCAGGCTCTGTCCAAGCAAGATCTGCTATGTGTCTGGCAGATCTCATTTCATTGTCTAGCACTTCTGTGAATGAACTTGATGAAGAACTCATGCAGAGTTGAAGTATGTCTCCTGTCACAGAAGTTCCCCAATATTAGATGCACAGAGGAATCTTAGAGTAATTCTTATTTGCTTTGGGGATGTCACAGGACAGGAAAGAATTCTGAAGAGACTAGAAACAGCAAAATAAGCTATCTGAAGCTATTCTGACTCTGAGATCACATCCAGCTTTCCTACAATATCACATGTAAAATGGAAGCCCTCTTACAAAGCATTGATATTTTTGTTGACATTGCATAAGGCTATGGCACCATCTAGCTGCAAATGCTTCATTTGTGGGTTTTGTTGTTGTTTTGTTTTTTAAGTAGGTGCTTTTTTTGTTTGTTTGTTTTTCCCCACTTCAAGGAGCATCTTCCAGTTTCGCTCTCAGCTTTACTTCATCTAGCAGGAAATATGGAGAGACCGACGAAGCAATTCCTACACATCTCCTTATGGTCTAACCTACTGTCATCCAGATGTGTTCCAGATCTTCTGCATGTGCTGGCTTGTCATTTATCCGTTAAAAGTTGCTGCATGAATGCTTAGTTACGTACACTGACTTGGTGGAGACAACTCAGCTGTCTAAGGATCACCACTAATTGCAAAACTGCACCTAACGTCTACTTCTTCCTTATGAATCAGAAGTAGTGATGTAGTGAACGTAGTGAAATTTTTCACTTACAATGAAATTGTAATTTCATTACATTCAGATGTAGTGAAATTTTTCATTTGTTTAACTACAAAATTGTGTTACTATGCTAAACAGAAACAAGATGTGGGAATCTAAAACAAAGCACACAAAAATTATTTTAGGGTAGGAATATGGCTGCCTTTTAAATGCTGACAAATAAGTGTATCAAACTATGCTACTCTGTGGAAACTTGGAAGTATCTTTTTCTTTGGGTCAAATGTAGGAAAAATTTCAACTTCCCAGAAGATATTTCATATTTGAAGCTGTTCATTTCTCCTTCTACTTCTCAAAAAATGACAAATACATTTTCATTTAAAAATATAACAAAATAATATAATATTCAAGTTTAAAGGAAAAAGTAAACCTAGAAAATGAAACAGTTCCCTTCACAGGGAGCCAAAAGAAATATTCTTACTTAATAGAAAATGGTGTTTTGTCTTTCTTTAAGTAGATAGTAATTTCTATGTTAACCTAAGCCAATATTCCTTCTTTTTCTCCTCTGGGGCACTTTTTACAGCCATCAAATGAAATGAAGCACCATGTTATTTTGCCAGCTGCACGAAGAAGGCTGGAGATGCATCAAGACGTATTAGTATCTTCATTGCACTTGATTTGTTTCCCAGAAACATGGCATAAAAGAAGTAAAATTTGACATTTTAAAGATTGGTCTTTTGTGCACTCAGTGGCCTCGCAGTCAGAAAAGATGCTTGAGTGGTAATGGAAAGGTCTTTGTGAGTGAGTGATCATTGTATTAGGGAACATTATTACATTTGGTGGAAGAACAAGAAGTTGAATTTTTGCTTTGTCAGTGTTCTTCTTAGAAGAAGAATCAGTACATACTTCAGAGTACAGAAGATAGATTGAGGGTTTTCTTTTTTTTTTTTTAAGATAGTATTTTAAACATGATAGCTTTCTTGTCTCTTCATAATATGGATACAAGACTCAGAATTTTCTTTCCATATTGTTATTAAAGATGCTTCAGAAAAGTTGAAATGGCAACCTTAGCACAGTTGGAACTGTGCTTTCTCAGCATGCAGCTACCTCCTTCATATAGCTCAGGTTGGCACTTAAAATGATTTATTTTGGAAGTGGAAGGCAGAAAAAGTAGAAGAAAGAGATCAAAACACCATCACCTTAAATCTCATGCTGCAAGACTCAAAAGCTGCTACCACAGCATGACAAAATGTGCACACCCTCTCCCCAACCAAGTTTTCTCTTGGCTACTAACCAAGGAGAGAAGCAGTTATAGAGTTTTTATTAAGCATACCATAGGCTGCTGTTGTACCAAGGTAAGGTGAGCTGTTTGAACCAGTGAAGTGGCAGCCTTGCATTTTATCAGCTCTATTGACTTGGAAAGTCAGATGTAGATTTCTGAATTCCAAAAACTGCAAATACAGAAGTTTACCAGAAATGATAAGAGGAGAAAATTGGAGAAAACTTTTCAAATAAGTCTTCTGTTCTTCCTGGCTTTCAGGAAGGTTTGGTCCTTAATGGCTCATACTACTTCCAGACTAAGCAGGTAAGGGTAACAGCTAATAAGCAAGCAATTTTTATTTTTTTTTAAATATATATAAATAGCTATATGCTGCTCAGGAAAGATAAAGGCAGAAGAGTAACTTTGTGTTGAATAATGTAAAAAGTTATAAAGAAATGGGGACAATTAGTTGCTGGGACAAGAGCCTGGAGGGGTTCTGGAAATCTCTATCTGTGCTGATTCTCAAAGCTCAACTGAACATAGAATCATAGAATGGTTTGGATTGGAAGGAACCTTTAAGATCATCTATTTCCAACCCCCCTGCTGTAGGAAGGGACACCTCCCACTAGACCAGGTTCCTCAAAGCCCCATCCAGCCTGGCCTTGAACGCCTCCAGGGACAGGGCACCCACACCCTCTCTGGGCAACCTGTTCCAGTGTCCCACCACCCTCACAGTAAAGAATTTCTTCATAATATCTAGTCCAAATCTACTCTCTTCTAGTTTAAAGCCATTTTCCCCTCATGCTGTCACAACAAGCCCTTTTAAAAAGTCAGGTACTGGAAGGCCACTATAAGGTCCCTCCAGAGCCTTCTCTTCTCCAAGCTAAAGAGCCTCAACTCTCTCAGCCTGTTCTCATAGGGGAGGTGCTCAAGCCCTCTGATCATCTTCGCAGCCCTCCACTTGAACTGCTCCAACAAGGGCTCAAGCTTATCCTGGTCTAGGAGCAGATAACCCTAGAGGTCCCTTCAAACACGAATTATTCTGTGGTTCTACACAATAAGTGATAGAATAGTTAACATAAGTTTAGAGAAAGCTGAGAAAAGAAATGCAGTTTGGATAACTTAGCATGTCAAAGAATACAATGGTCAAAGAAGAATAGTACTGAAATACCTGTTACTACTTTCCATACAGAAATTGGTTAGGGAGAAAAAAAGAACGAAAAAAAAAAGGTACCTGGAAAACAGAATAAAATATACTAAATTTAGAAAACACAAATTTTGTTTTTTTTTTAGACTGAGAATATGCTTCAGTAAAATATATACCTTTTTAGAGAAGGGAAATTATGTAAGCTTTCTTTAAAAAATGGTTCTAGGTTAAGAAAAAAAAGAGAAATCAGGGTCTGCAGAGAACAGTAAGTTGGTTAAAAACTATCTAAAAGTATCAAAGAATGTTTTGCTGAAAGAGAAGGGCCAGGAAAAGATGACTAGCAAAGGTCTTCAGGATTTGTCTTCGGTCTTTTCCTGCCAAATATTTTTGGTAATGATGTTGGTTCAGAAAGCTGATACTCTGAAATTTGTCGCATACACTTTGCTTTCATTAGTAAATCAGAGGAGTACTGAATATCAATAAAAACTGGATTACTATGAGGCTCTGTGTAATAGAAATGAAATTAAGTTATGCAAAACAGGTCATGCATGTGCAGTATAAATTATTGCTTGTTCCTTGTCAATCAAATGACAGAAGATCTTGTGTTTACTACTTAGTCATAGCTTGCCTATTACTACCAAGATAACACAGTATCAGAAAAACATACCTTGGGATCACATTCTGAAACACAAATCTATCACCAAATTTATTGAGAAAGGATTAATTTTAATATGTAAGGAGCATTCATATTTGAGATGCTGCTTCAATGTACCCTAGAAGGTACCTTTAAGTAGTGACACAGGTGAAGAAAGTTATTTTCTTCTGTCATGCTTTTGTGATTTTTGTTATTGGTATTCCACATCATAACATCATGTAAAGCGCTGGGAATTAAAGAGTTAATGTTCCAGTGCTGGGGACTGCTGATTTTCTGGGTACCTAGTTCTCAGAAGAGAAGAACTACATGCCCCAGAGGACTTTGCGTTCAGAGGGAAAGATAAAACTGCTCGCTAGTCGCAAGACTGTCTCCTTTTCTGCTGGTCATCCTGGCAGTGCGTGCTCCCCCGTCAAGAGTAAGGGTGCAAGTTTGTGATGTGGCCATCTCCAACAGCTAGTGACTCATCTTCATGACTCTCAAAGTCCCTTCCTGTACTACTAAGTTTCATAGAGAAAATTCTTTAGTCAGTTTTCCCCCTTCTCCTTTTTTCTTTCCCTCTGACAGGTACGTCTGCGATTATTAAAGTCCATAGTTACTGGAAAAGCAGAAAAAGAAGTGCTAGCAAGTAGTGAAACAGAATTATAAAAGTCTCGAAATCATGGTAACTCAGTCACTTGAAGAGATAAGCAGAGTATGAAATGCCAGTGGCTTTTCTTTTGGTCTTAACTCTGTTGCAATATACCTGCTCTTAGAATTACCTTTTGCACATTCTCATTCACCAGTCACTCAGTCTAAATAAAGTTTTTTTAAACTTCCTCAAGGATGAGTTAATATTCTAATCATAAATAACTTAGTAAACCTAGGGGCATATCCTACTTATTTTCCAAGGACAAACTTTTTTTCCTTTAATTTTGCTAGAGAAAAATTGGATCAAAGGGCTCAGTACTCTGTTGCCCTGTTTGCTCATGCAGTCATTTACCAGTGCAAGTTGATTGCAATTTATTGTACAAGGCAAAAGCCAATGAAGCAACTGCTTGGATTATATTTCTACTTAAAGGACTCTCTGTTCCACCCTCAGGCATCAACTGTATTAACAAATAAAGGGAGTTGTTAAATAGTTTAGTTCTTCAGTAGACTGCTGAAGAGTCTTTTTCCAAGGATGCGTTCCAATGAAAATTTTTCTGAAGTCTGAATTTTTAAGCTTTTTCTAAAAAATTTCCCATAGTTGTATTTTAATATTTTTTTTTTACTTTTTCGCAACTATGTAAAAAGAATGAGAATACATATGGCAGAAAAAAAATCTGTTAATACAACATTTAAAGTGTTAATATGGAAGTAAACAGAGAAAATATGCTCTTGAGGTGTTCACATTTACAGACCAAAGATGATAGATTAGAATGAGCCAGAGATTAGAAGATTTCATTAAACATTACAGCTATGTTTTGTCCTAAATATGTTAAATATGCTTAATTTGGTTTTCCTTGCACACTAACCACTTTAAGGGGGATGCTTTATTATATTTCTGTTTAAGGTTATAGTTTTCTATGCTAGTCAAATATTCTGACAGCACAATCAAACTTCACTGAAGTTTCCAGAAAATTTCTTTGTTGTGACCCACAATTACTTAATGATTTACAGAAAGTGGAGCCACTCCTGCTGGGTGAAAATTCAAGAACCGGTACCAAGACCTGCAGGGTTTTTTGTTTTGTTTTCTAATTTTATTTTTATCTCTTTCCCACTTCATCGATCATTTTCCCACCACACATCTTACCAGGTCAGAACTAAGCTCTTCAGGAGAGGTGTTGTCTCCTCTGGTATGGACATGGAGCCCAGGTCTCTGTGGACATAGATTTCTTCATAGCAGAGTGCATTAGCATGAGGACTTCAGTATGATTTTCGTGTGATTTTAGTAGGTATTTCTCTGAACTTGCTTGTATTCTTCTGTTTACCTGCAGGTTTTGCGTGCTGCCACTACCAACCAAAGCAGTCATTCCGTCTTCCCAGAATATGTCAAAACATGTACACAATGGCAAATACAAACCCCTAATTTGAAGACCTACAGGCTGATTTGTGATAGCAGGTGCAGACTGCAAAGCAATGGTTAGATCATTTTCCTAATGCATGGAATTAGGAGTTCAGACACCTGCATTCTGTTCTCTACCCTGCACTCAATCATGTCTAGCTGTTGGAGCTGTGAGGTGTTAGGATGCATGTTGGGGTCTGTGACAGATAAAAAGCTTTTACATCAACGTGCTGTCGCAGTTTAACTGCAACTTTACTTTTTCCTCACCCTTAGAAGAAAAATAAATGAAACACTGGCACAGTTAATAAGTGGGCAGCTGTTGCAGCTGCACTGTGGGCCAGGGCCTGCAGGATCCCACCTACCGAACTGCAAAAATATCCTGATTTGAGCTGGAAAAGAATTGATTTTCCTCAATGGCCGGTATGATACTATGTTCTGGTTTTAGCAAAACAAAACAAAAACAACAAAAAAAACAGCGTTGATAACACACCAATGTTTCAGTTATTGCTGGCTGCTGTTGCACAGAGCCAATAATATATCAGTTTTCAGCTTCTCATATTGCCCTGCCAGTGAGGGGGCTGTTGGGGTACAGGTTGCTGGGAGGGGATAGAACCAGCACAGCTGACCTATGCCGGCCAAAGCAATGTTCCATACCATATGACATCAAAACTATAATACTGTGGGGAGCTGGTCAAGGGGGCAGCCACTGCCTGGGGACTGGTTGGGCACTAGTCAGCAGGTTGTGAGCAATTGTGTCATGCATTGCTTGTTCCGGAAAAAATATACATATAGATATAAAACTATTATTTCTCATCTCCTTTTCTATCTTAGTCGATGTTTTTGATCTTAACCTACAAAGTCTACCTTTTTTTTCCCCCCAATTCTCTCTTCCATATACTTGCAGGGAGAGAGCGAGTGAGCAGCTGTGTGGTGCTAAGCTGCCTGCTGGGTTAAACCACAGAACATCAGCAGTAAAACTGAAGAGACATTCCTATTTCATGTTCTTAATGAGGGCTTTTATTATTAAGTCTGTGTTTCAGCTATCTTGTCATTCCTTCCAAAACCACATCAAAGGCACACAATAAGCACACATTTCTATGCTAGCATTAAAGCGGTAACTCCAGAAGCAAAACAGTTTTATCAGTGCTTTGTGGTGCTCACACAAATGGTCTCTGTTAGGATGCAGATGCTGTTGCACTACCTCTACACCTCTCTTGATCTGAGCTAGCACCTCTGCAGATCCAGGCTACGTGCCATGTGATTTTATCTGCCCCGTTATCTTCAGCTTAACAGGGTCCTGGCTCTGCTGCATTGTGCAGTATAGATACCGTGTTCAACATGAAAAGTGTAGAGCTATCCCCTGGAAACCTTGCTGACACCACAGGCTGCTTTTTAAGCCAGTTATCCTTCTTAAGATACATAAACTGAAAAGGAACTTTCTCTGGACTGCCAACAAACAAGGCACAGAATTGCTTAATATTTATCTCAAAGTCACCTCTGATTCAAAGTTCATTACTGGAGATGGAATCTGAACAATGCAGGTTTCCTGTCCTCTGTAACTTTGCCTAAGTCCAAAGAAAAAGCATATAATGAAGCTCTCATCAATGAGTGAATGTAAAATAAATTAGGATACTATGATTAAATATGAGGATTTAATCAGACTCATCAAATCAAGGTTCCTTTGAAAACTGAGTGAGAAGAAACCACAAAAGAAAGCTATTTTGTTTAGTTATTGCTTCTTGTGGCTACAAAGTTACTAACTGTCATTGGGATGGGTGTATATATTCTAGCCAAAGAAAGGTACAGGAAGAGCCAAATCATTTCTAGGTTGGAGTTAATGCAGACAGCTCAGTCTTCTGAAATTACATGTAACAAGGTTGTAAATAATCCTTTTTCCTGAAGGCAGAGTTGCACACAAGGGAAAAGTTGAGTTTGAATTAACATCACTTGTTCAGGTGACAGTAGAGGGACATCTTGATGCTACAATTAGAGGTGGTAACCTATGAAATACATGAAAATCTGATGTTTCAGATAGCAAGATTTCTAACAAAGGCTGCTGTTGGCACATTGCTGGTGGGTTTTTTTTTTTGTTGGCAGCTGGCCGTTGTCATTTTCTTTTGTGGCAGTGGTGGTGCTTTGTTTTTGTTGTCTTGGTGTTTTTTTCTGTTTTGTTTGGAGTGGGTGAGGGGAGAGGACCTTCCTCCCCATTCCCATAACTGTGAGCATCTATTTCTGCTTACTGATAAATTCTTATGTGAAAATGTTTCTCTCACTCACGCATTTCAGATGCATAGTTGGCAGAAGGGAAGATTGCAATTTAAAGAAGAGATTGGAAACAAGGGCTAGAAAAGGACAGTAGAACAGGTAAGCAGAAGCTGAGTGAGGAATTTAAGAGAATGGAAAATATAAGAAAGCAACTAAACATTGAGGACACTTATGTAAGGGAATGCACAAAGAGCAAGCAGAGACGGATGCCAAAACTAGGGCTACTTTTTTTTCCCCCTAAGTACATGATTTTGCAACTTCAAAACAGGGTTTGGCTGTGGAGGACAATATCCTGTTATCGTGTTATTAAATTGCAGAACAGGGAGGAAGCAAAATAGAGGAAAATATCATTAATCCAGTAGGGTGTTGATTCACAGCAGTGGACACATGAAACAATGAAGTAGTAACTCCATCCTTTAGTCAGTTCAGAGTCCCTCTGATCCTTCAAAGTGATGGTCTTTCCTCCACCCCTTCCACGCCTCTTTTAAGTAATCTGTTTTTCAAAAGGTATTGTGTTGCACTACAGAGAGAGATGCAATTATGTGGAGAAAAATTATGTGGAGCATGCTGGAATCTTATGGAACAATTATATATTTTAACTGAAAAATGCAAAATCCTTCTACAAAGTTACAGCCACTCAAGTTTTAAGATTGTGTAGCTTCTTGAATGTAGGTGCCATTTTCAGTTGTATATGAAATACAAGGTAAATACTAAAATCAAATATCTTAGTCCTACTTCTGCTTTGTCCTCATGCATTTCTTCTTTTTCTCTCCATTTTTTTTTTTTTGCCATGCTGTTTTTACCCAAAGCGCTCAGCCTTCCTCATGAGTATCACATGAGTGTAAGATGCAGACTGACAGGAGGGTGCTGCCAAGCATTTTTGGATGACGCTCAGAAAAGGAAGATTTAGTCAAGATAAAGTTATTTTCTTTGGTCAGAAGAAGAAATAAACTTGTAAACAGCAGCAACTCAAAGCCTCTTTGACTCAAATTTACATTGCCAAAAGAGCAGAGCTTTTGCTGCGCTGATATTGGAGATAACTTACCAGATTGCGAAAACAGGCAAAGCTGCCAAGCTTAACAAAATAATAACAACAAAAAAAAGGCATTCCACTGTCTAAGAGGACAGTCTTTCCAGCAAACAAAAGCCCACTCATGTCAGTATCAAACCAGCCTATTCCACTTCCATGTTTTATTTTATAATTAATTTTCCTTCTTTTGTAACTTTGCACTGAGGGTTTGAAGCTGAAATAACTGGGTTGGGAGACAAAATTCCTAGGGCTGAGAGCCCAATGAATCACTAGCCACAAAGAAATACAAAGCTAACAAAATGCTTTAAATGTGTTTTTTCCCGTGGAATAAACTCATTCTCACTTCCCGCAGCAGTATATTTCAGAGACTCAGTGGATAGCCAGTCACAAGGTCTGAGCAATTACCACCACAGTGAGTGAAAAGCTTTAGAAGAGCAGGTACTATCAACGATATAGCCTATGACCTCTCAAATGGAGTAGGCATAGTTGCTGTAAATTTTGAAACTTCTGGCCTGATGGCTTTGCTGAGGTTAGATTGAGTGCTATTGTTTGGACAGCTACCTCTGCACGGCTTGATTTTCTGTAACCTAATAGACTATTTGTAGTCACTGATGTGAAGTTGAGCGGCAGGAATGAGGAGAGCAGAATTCTCCTAAGATTGCATCTCAAGCCCACTTTCCCTTCATCTATGTGACTAAACAATGCATAAGACGATAACGATCTTCTGTCTGAAAACTGAAGGAAAGCTTGTTCAAAATGTAACAGTGTTTTGCAAATTTTTGGAAATACAGATTACAGAAAACATTGGGAAGGGGAGATCAAAGGAGAGAGTGCACCTGCAAACAGATCCTTCCTGTCTTTCTTTTACAAGATTATAGCCAAAGATGTAAGAGGGAAATATTCAGTGAGATTCTGTTTGCTTAATCACAGTTCTTTATCGTGATTTACAATATCTGAACAGAACTATAGCGTCTAGGGGATGTGAAATGACAGAAATACCTATGGGACATTAAATAGGGAAATACAGCATCTGTGAAAATAAAGCCTTTGATATAAACTCCCACAAAACAATAATACCAGCAGCCCAAAAGATACCCTAATGTTGCTTTTAATTTTTTTTATTTTGCACCATTTTTGTGTCTTGTAACTTTATAATTTGATAAAGCTCTTTTGATACAAATTAACTTCCTCAAAATGCTGTCTGTTACAGTTTAACTTGCTTTGAGGGGATGCTTAACAGACTGGAATTTTGGTTGTCTAACAAAGTAAGCCAAGAAATAACCAAAAAATAAATCCTTTCCTAGGTAGACTAGGACTCTGGCTATTGGTGTGAAAGTTGCAAGGCAGGTATACGTTACAATCTAGAAGTAATTTCCAAGTTGCGTCAAACATTTTCAGCACACACACAAGTCTTGAAGGTCTATGCTCTTGTGGATTGCTTTGTTGGGATGTCAAGAAGGTTTTTTTTGTCAATACTAGCAAACTTTCTTACTTAAAGCAAATGTTGTGGGAAATATCTATCATGTATCATTAGATCAGATGTCAAGCCAAATAAATCGATTGCTGTTCCAAATACAAGGACCAGCGTAAAAGTGTAAGACAATAATGATACAGGATAAGTGGCAGAGCTACCCGGGGTAGAATCAGCCCCCACTAAGTTAAGCTGAGAAAGACATTTGTCTAATCTTTACTTTGATTCTACCTGCATCAATCTTATTTGACAGGGTTGTTCTACATCACCATATTTATTCTTTTTACATTTTCTTGGGACTTAAACATGATAAGCATCTAATTAGACAAGCAAGGTTGCTGTGGTCAGCCTACAAATGACCTGCTTATCAGCAATCTTGCATAAAGGGTGAAACTACAATTTTGCTCCAGATAAACAAAAGCTCAGCAGTTGTCTTTCACAGAACTTCTAGATATAAAACAGGAATGCCAAAAGTGCCACTGCTCTTCAGTTGTGCCAATCTGAAGGCTTGACAATAGTATTTCATTTAAAGGAAGGAAGCCAAAAGAGAAGGGAAAAGTTGTACAGAAACAAAAAGTTCGAGCTCACAGCAAAAAATATTTCCCCTTCCTACCATACCTCCCCCCCCCTTTCTCCCTTTTCTCTCTTCCTCCATTTCCTTCCTTTGTTTTCCTCCTTCTCTTTACCCACTTTTCTACTGTATATCATGATCTTTTTTATGCATTTCTTACTTCCCTTCCTGTAGTGAAGCTATGCAAAAGTAATGAAGAGTAAGTGTAAACTTGCTTTACTGTGAACAGTCAGTTGGATTCCTTGATATTCTACTGCCCATGTACATTATATACTGCTTTCTCAGTCAAACAGAGAATGCTAATGTTTTCATCTTCCTGAGCTTAGTAACATTAATGTTTATTATTAATGTAAGCAGCGAAATTGAAGACATGGAAGAAAATACAGCCAAGAAGGAAGGTCAATAAGATGAGGGAGGAAAGGATTTCTCAAGAACACAGAAGAAAAGGAGAGATAGAAGAAGACTGAGTTGACACCTGTTTTCTAACCAGGCTGGCCATTTCCATACCAATGGTCTTCAGACTAGTGTGAGTAGAATGGTTGGTTTTGCTCTGATTTCTGCATTTATCCGCACTAATGTATGTACAAGTATTAACCTAGGAACTCCACAATGAGAGGCAGCCTTGGCATGAACTTCTTTTAATTAACACCTCTCTGTTCTGACATATACCTATTTCATGGGAGAGGTATGCTCTGGAGAAATGTGTATGTTTTGTTTCAGCTGCCAGGTAGAAAAACTGGAAGGTTGTCAGACCTCTTTCTAAAGAGGAAAGCAAGCTACAACTGAATCTTCTGCTTTATTAGCTACCTAGGATTTCTCAGGTGCAGATAAGAGTAATTATGTAATGGTGTTCTTTGAATTGAAAAATGTTATGAAATGAATGTTATGAACAACTGTGAGATGTCTTAAGCCAGTTCTACACATATGCCCTTATATTTAACTGGGAACCTCTAGCAGTAGTTTCTTTAAAGGAAGGCCTATGCTGCTTATTAATAACAGATGCCAAGATGGGCGATGTTCTGCTTTTGCAAGAAATAGGCAAAACAATGAGAGTGTTTTTTTTTTTTTTAATATTTCTAACAGTTATTCCCTGCTCAAATAGTAGGAAGCCAGACACGCAGGCTTTCCCTAGTCTCGTCCTAGACTAGGCATTTCTGTAGTCTGTCCTTTCTGCAGCCTCAGTACAAGACCTGGCTGTGCTCCAGCCCCACACAAGGGCAGGTTCACATTTTACACTTTGCCCTGTAGCCCAAAGTCTCATAAGGTGTTGAGAAACTCTCAGTGGGTACTTAGTTTGGATAACAAGGCAATCATGATTCAGTGTAACAGATCTATCAGCTCACACGCTTACTTCCCTCTTGACATTTTTACAATTGTTATTCCATTATTAAAAAGTGTTTAAAAATTTGTCCTTATCTGAAGGACCAGAGTAGTCCAGCACTTTATCTTTTGTATTGTTCTGAGATACTCAGAGAACACTAGTATATGTACTGGACTCTGCCCTTCGATTGCCAGTGTAGGTGTGATGCTTCTTGGCCAGCACACCAGCTTCTGTGAGTGGCACAGTACAGCACGCCGTGAGAAAAGCTAGTTACCCTCTGTGCAACTGTGCTGAATTAGATCGGGGAAGTGTTAAGCATGAATTCAGGAAAATCTTGAAATACACAGCAGATTAGACTTCTGTAAATCCAGACTCCACAAAAGTCAGACAAGAAAGAAGCAGCGGGAAGGGCAGGAAATTGCACTCTTGAGAAGTTGGACTATGGAATTACTCTGTACCAAACATAAATGAAAGTCTGCATAATATCTGGAAGACAACAGAAAGTCTAGTGGCAAAAATCTCCGGGGATCCTAAAACTGCCTTGAACAACCATCTTGAGCTTCACTAAAGTGACAGTGCCTTTTTCAGTTTGATGTAGATAAGTATTATTTTGCCATGATAGAATGTCACACACAGTTCTGGTTACAATGCAAGGGTGCCACCCTGCACAGCACCTTGGCTTAAATACATAAACATCAAGACCTTCATTCTTCACTGAGTACTAGTTCTTCAGATAGAAGAAGAGAGAGACAAGGAAAATAAATCTCCAGCTTCTGTCTCAGATGTGCAAAGCCTCTTACTCTTCATGACCTATGATATGACTGTATTCCAGTAAACTTAAAATGGAATTATCTCTTACTCAGGTGCTCCTTACATTTATGTTGTTGACTTTTTTTTTTTAATTTTAGACAAGTGTTTCTGTCAATCAACAGTAGCTACTTCTGAGAGTGAGTTATTGCCTTTGGAGATGTAAAAGCTGATTTTATGTTCGTTTAATGAGAAATGCCTATACTTACACATAATAAAACCTGAAATATACAAGACTTCAGGTATGCAGACATTCCACTTTTAACTTCCCTGATATGCTCATTGTAGCAATCAGAAGGACCAACACAATGGAAATAGCGTTACAAAAGAGGTGGAAGGACTGGCATGATAGCAATGTGCTACAAGGGAAGGGAAGTAAATTGCTCACCTGTATCAGACAATTCTGGGTTCACAGGGAAAGGCTCCCACCAAGGAGAGATATCCAGAAAGAGATTCTTCCTCAGTGGTAGTCAGCCCTTAAATGAGGCCTAAGAGGGATGGAGCCTGGCTCCGCTCCTTCCGGTCACAGAGGTGAATTGCCCTCACCTGTGCTCCCAGGGCTGACTAGGTTTTTCCTCCAGGTGCTCAATCAGTGGTTCAGGCCGTGACTCAGCAATTCCCATACACTCATCTTCATCGTATTTACTGGATTACAGATGTAAGTTAAGCTTAATACAGTCTTTAAATAAAATAAAATAACTCTAGAACCAGTCCCTTCACTGAAGGTAAGAATATTTAAGGGAGAATCCTGTGGATTTTTTAAATGATGGTTGAACAATTTATAATTTTTTTGTCTCTTTCTGAAGTTGTAACTAATTTTGATCTTTATGCACTTTATATTTCATTATTTTTTTTGCAATTGACATGCTCACTTGAACTATTACTGCATTTAATATAAAGCTAAATTCCTTTCTGTATTTCTGCCTTAATTATCATTATCACATGCTGTTTAATTAAAGCCAGGAAATCCTCTCATTAGAGTTATTTTTGTTCTATGGGGAAAGGTAACTCTTCATATATGTAATGTAAATGTAACCATCAAGCTTGCTTCTGCATCTTTTGAAAATTAGAAATAAAATCAAATAATAAAATTTACCTTGTTATCTTCTCCATTGTTTTGATCTGTGTACGTGTTCCTTCGAAAAAATACTGATGAGAATGGTTTCAAGGTAGACATTTGGCCACATCACATATCGTTCAAATTCACATTTGTTTTTCAAATGGCTTAAGCTTTAAAAAATAAAATAATATTGCATTAAACCTTGAGATCTTCCTATCAGATTCCATTCAGTCTAGAGACTGAACAAAGTCTGAATACTAAAGACTGAACTAGACATAATAAGGCATTTTGCTAAAGAGTAAGGATTTAAGTATTACCTGACTAAAGATATGAATCTGAAACAACACATATAACTACGCCCTGAAATAATGGCTGACACAAGCAGTTAGAGGGCCTAGTCATTCACACATGAAGTATTGCAGGTCAAATGCTAAAGGATTAAGGCTGTGGTTACTGAAAGCAGGATTTCTCATCCATGTCTCAGCAAGGGATTGTTAATGTTTTTGCAACCATTAGTTGCCAGTGTGAATACCCTTGACATAACAAATTGGTAATGGAAAATGACATGATTTAAACCGGGAGATTTATCATAGAAGCAGCATGGTGCATAAGTGTGAGTTGTGCTCTCAACAGCTACAGCAGTACAAGAGCTGCAACATTTTGATGCTAAGAGCAGAAGAAACCATTTATGGAAATGTATCTTTCAAAAGTGTAGCAGATATAATGAGGGGAAACTTTTGGGAAACTTTGTCCTCCTTTCAAGTAGGAAAAAAGTTCAGAACAACCTCACGTTCAGTCTGGTCATGCGAAACCTAGGGCTGCCAAGCACCCGCAGCTGGTACTTACCAGCCTGGTGTGAATGGTGGGCCACAGGGCAGTTCTTCCTAAGATCCCATTCTTGTGAAACGGTGGCAGTGGAGGGGAAAGTGTTGGGAAACCAAAACATTAGTTGGTTTTTGTTTGTTTTAATGTCTCATAAAGCTAGAAAAAAAAGTTCAATCTTTTGTCAGGGTTTTACGCAATTTCCTCGAGACTCATGAAAGACAGAGATTGAAGAGGAAGTCAGTGCTTTCACAGGAAATGTTCTACTGCTGCTAACAGGATTTCTGGTCCTCAGCCTGTGACTGTCAGGATTCTTTGGAGTCCCCACTGTGTGAACCCTTCAATCTGCGCATTTTCCACAGCCGTGCCCAGGGAGGCCTCCCATGGCCTGCAGGCCTCGGGGCTGCACACCTTCATTCTAAAGGGCCAGGAAAAAGAAGACAAAGCGGAAAGTTCAGGCATTGCCCTCGCTACTGAGGGACGCGGGGCTCCCGCGTGACAGCTGGGGCCTTGCCCCGGGGCTGGCCGGCTGGACCACGACCTCCGGGCGCCTCACTCCGCACAACCGCCCGAGGGGAAGGGACTACAATTCCCAGCGTGCAGCGCCGCCCCTGAGGCTGCTCTGATTGGCCGCCGCTCCTCCCCACGTGACGGCAGGCTGTGTCGGGGTGGCCGTGCCGGTGCCCCCCTGAGTGCCGCGGGCCGCATGGCGGCGGCGTGGGGGCGGCGCGGAGGTCCCGCGCTCCTGCGGGGGGCGCTCGGGGCGGCGCAGGGCCGTGCGTGCAGCACCGGGGCGCCTGTGCGGGCTCCCACCGGCGCGGCTCAGGCTCAGGTGAGTCGGCGCGGTGCGCGCCCGGGGGTCGGCTTTGTAATGAGAGCGGTGTGGCGCCAGGTGCGCCCGCAGGGGCTGCGCACGGTTGTCGGTAACGCGGTGAGCAGCGGGTCGCCTTCTCCCGGGGGTCGCCTCTCGGTGGGCTCAGGGGAGTGGGCAGGGGAGCGAGTCCCCTCCCGGAACGGCTGTCTGAGGAGGACCCGATGGCAGGAGCCTGCCCTCAGAGGTAGTGGTTGCAGCTGTGGATCCCGGCGTCCCGCAGGTACAACTGAGGGGACGTGAATGGCGGAGGGCTTCTGGTGGTGAACCAGGCTTCCCTCGGTACACTTTTGTGTGAGCGCCTGGTTCTGAAAGTTTCCCTGAGTAACTCTCGGCAGTGTGAGGTCCCCGTGCCTTTACTGGCGCTGCTGAGGTGGGTGCCACGGAGCGTTTGGCTTCACCCGAGGTTGCATTGCAAAAATGGTGTTGAGTAATTTGCATGGGAAAGATGAGCAGATTATATGAATTGAGAGTGCAGTCCGCAAACTTAGCATGATAATATATAGTTCCATGTCCTTACTTTGCTGAGCTCAAATTTGATCTGCCCAAATCAAAATTAAGTGGTGGTTACGTTCTGAGTAACCACATGAGCTGCACCGTGAAGCTTGTTTCTCCAGCCCCTTGTGTGAAGGAAACAAAGGTGTTGTCCAGCTCCAGCTTCTCCCAGTTTCATTTCAGATCTCTCAAGATACGTTTGGTTTCTTGGTGTCCTAATGCAGGAGAAAAAGCTCTGTGTGAAGGCACAGCTGTCTGTAGCAGAAGCAGGGTATGACATCCTGACCAATCCCAGTTGGCACATGATTTATTGATTTTTCTTTTGATTGCATGGCTGGCTTCAGCAAGCACACTGTAACCTAAAGCTGCCAGTCTTGTGTCACCAGAATTGGATGCATTCACTACCATTTATTTACTTACAGGAAGACAAAACAGATTTGTACATTGCTTTGTTGAACACTTACTTGGCTCAATGATCTATGAAAGTTTGTGGTTTTTTCTTTTTTTCCCCTAAACTATACATTTTAAATAAATTCTGATCAGAATTAATTATCATAGAATTGCTTGGGTTGAAGGGGACCTCAAAGATCATAGAATTCCAACCCCATGCCATGGGCAGGGTTGCCAAGCAGTGTCTCAGGCTGCCCAGGGCCACATCAGACATGACCATTTACTTTCTGTAAATCAACTAGCTGTAGCACACAAGAATATTTCTGGAAAAGCTTGATTGCACCATGTAGGTCTGAAACCCCCACATCCTTTGGGAGAGAAAACCACAGTGGTTGGGAGTATGAAAGCGGTTGGGTGATTTGTGCATGTGGCAGTAACCATGAGAAGTGTGCTAGAGCACTTGCTAAAACCCTTCAGGTCACAAGAACCAAACCAATGCAAAAACAAAGGCAGTGCAAACTTCTCAGCTATAGAGCAATAAGCATCTGGGAAGTTGATTGTAAGTTGTTTAGGAGTAAAACCCAGAACTTGGCTGGATTGTTATAGGACTGGTTAGTCTGCATGATTGAACATATTTATGTCTTAGTATTTATGATACAGTTACCATTCTTGTAAGTTTGAGTGTCCTGTTGCAGAGGATAGAATCCCCCCCCCCTTTTTTTTTTTTTTTTTAAGATTAGATAATGGCAGGCAGCAATAGGCACTCCAAGAGTTCCTTTCCGTGCATCTTTGGTTGTATGGATTACTATAGAAGTAGCTGTACAATTAACAATGGAAAATCTAATGCCAGCCTGTTATCTTCTCTACATGTGATATATACTAAAATTATTTTCAAAAATAAGATGTAGGATTATGTATTTCTACTACAAGATAGTGTATTTTCCTATACAGTAAGCATCTCTTATGCTTTTTTAATTGTAAGCTAGAAATTTATAGGCAAAAATACAGAGGAAGACTCTTGACACAGTAGGGCTTCTGGGTAATAATATAATACTATTAAGGAAATATTGCATCTTTTTTTACCCCTTTGTAAACATATAACTTAAGTATGTCTTTGGCATCCTGTTATGAAGTTTAATTTCAGCTTCAACTTCTGTTCATGTAGATCATGTAACTCAAACATAGTTGACTGAAACTTTGTGTGGCCTCACTGGGATAAAGGAAAGAGCCCAGCTAGTCTAGAACAGACCTCATATGGCCTTTCTTCTTGTCCATTCACGCCTGAAACTGTGTCCTGGCACTCCATTTTGTGGGTAGCTGTTCAAAGTCCATGAGCAGCACTTTCCGTGCCAGAAGCCAGAACTGAAGCATGCTGTTTAGGGCCAACTGTTGTGCAGCTGCTGCAGATCCCTCAGAAAAAACATTTGTCTTGGACTTCTCAGCTCAGACCTCATTCTGGCACTTGACCTACTTAGACCCATTTCATCCTCTGTGGTTGTCTAATTTCCATGTTGAACAAGGACACTTCACTGTTTGCCTAACCAAAAACATTAAAGGTGAGGCATGAAACAGAAGAGCTTTTACTAAGTTGCCTCTATGATGTTGGCAGAGTAGCACTAGGCCTTTAGGCTGGGGGAGAAGCACTGGTGCATTAACACCTCCAGCAGGACTGGAGGAGCTAAAGGAGCCTATGTGTTTGGCAGCAGGAGCCATGCTGACACAATTGTGGTGGTCCTTCAGGCAAGGCCAAAAGAACTGTTTGGCAGTATTGCTGTTTTATAGTACACAAATATTACATGGTTAAGGAGCTCTCCACTCTCCCTCTTGTTTAACTGAGCTTCTCCAGTATCTGGAAGTTTGTGGTATTCCTGACCATTATTAATATTGGTCACAGGTTCCAATTTTGCTGCATGGGTAGAAGAGTTCTTTTGGAAATTTTAAGTGAATTGGCAGGTTTGAAGGGTTGACAGCTTGTCAAAATACAAGAATCATCTAAGCTCTTTTCTTTCAGTACTATTTAGAACATAGGATTGACATCCCAGAGGGTGACATTTTTTCATAGATCAGATATAGCTCACTCTGTGACAGGGCATAATCCTATGTGTAGAAGCCTCTCCTGTCAATTATAGAGAGGGGAGTAGGGGCTAGGGGGTTATAACCATGCCTTTAAATTAAAAAGTTATATGGTTGGATATCAGTAGGTTAAAATAGCTACAACACCCTTCTTTTCCAACTGTAGGGAACTGAACGACTGTTTCTCTGTAGCTTGGGAATGGTAGCAAGCAGCTTTTGCTGTCCCATGGCTCACTCAGAGGCTACAAGTACCTCAAGGTCCAACCTCACCATATTCCTTCCCTTCAGAAAATTCTACTTGCAAGACTGGCTGAGAACAGGCTTCTTCCTTGCTCTGAGTTACCAGGAAAGTATCTGAGTTTCTGCATCGGACATTTGGCCTTCCCTAGGGAATGGATTAAAAAAAAATGAGTCAGTGTTGGCTGCCATGGCAGATTTAGTAATCCACCCAGGATCCACTCCTTCTGGAGCTCAACCTGGGTACTCCTGAACTCATGGGTGTCTCCTAATTCCTCCTTGCTGACATCAAACTGGACAGAAATTGAACTAACAGCTTAAAAATGCCCATCAGTTACTCTTTCCTCCCAGACAAGCCCATGACTGGCACTAGCAGCCCTATGGAACTTTTTGTTTAATCATTCCTGCATTCATAAGTATTTTTCAGCAAGAGAGAAAAGTTGGTTATCTCCACCAGGAACTTCAAGCAGTATTAACACTAGCTGCCTGGAAAACACCTGTTCTTTAAATACTGCTTCTTAACAGTAAACTTTGGAGTAATTAATGAAGGTCAGTGTTATTCCTCTGTAAATCCGCTTTAGCTTCCATGCCTGTAATATTCACCCTACCACTCACAGTGGATGACAGACCCAAAAACACAACCATTGCTTCCTTTATCACATGCCATTGATAATTTCATCCTGAAAAGAATGGGAAATTACTTCAAGCACATCATTATCCTTGAAAATGAAGTTGTTATTGTGGCATGCATTTAATGAAATACTAAAGTTCACTTTCTTGACAGACAGAATTCAAGAGAAGATAGCATTTTGCTTCTTCCTTTTTCTGTAATTCTCACTCTAAAGTAGCAAGACAGAAGGTTGATGCTGTTCTGTCTCCACATGCTGTGGATAAGGAAGCCTCATCCTACGCAAGGTGCAAAAATGAGTAACTGAGAAAGAAGCAGCAGGGGAGTGCTCCTGCAAGAATGATGAAAATAATAAGCATGGATGTACTTTCCATCTCAAATATGGACACATTCCTAGAATAACAGGAGAATGTCAGAAATACAGCCTGAACAGAAAATAGTGTGGCTTCCAAAGAACAAACACCTCTGCATTATGATTTTTGTGATCAGTAGTATTTAAAACATCTTCAGATTTGAACTATTCAGGGTTGAATTTTCTAGTTGGGGAATAAGCAGAGTTGAAGTCTGAATATTTAGTTAGAAGACCAGCAAAAGAGCTTAAGAAATTCTCATAGTAAGTGAGAAAGAGCAAGCATTTCTAACAAAGTAATCTCCCAGCTTTTGATTTCTTGGGGAAAATAAAGCTGTACAGAACTTGCAAACAATCCGTAAGTGCTCAGGCTGCAGCATTTCCCCAGTGAGATTAAAAAAGCATGAGCTCTGCCTATGCACTTGGGAGAAGATTCCTGTGTAAGAAGGAGTTTGGGCAGTGTACATGCCTGTGGATTAATCAGTTTGTACAGCTGTTGTCACTGTCATCTTTGTTACTGCAAAGGAGGGAAGGACAGGCCTGTGGAGGACTTGGCTTTTGCCCTCTGGAGGTCTCCATTTGTGGTTGTTGTGAAACAGAAACTGAAAGAGATTTCTTCTGGCAAATAAGCAATTACATGGAAACTACTATTGTTTTATCAGGGTTAAACAGATGCTTTCAGAGCTCAGAAGTCACTTACTTCATATCTCCTTTATCTTCTCTAACCCCTCCATGACCAAGGAGGAGAGATCTTCTTAACTAACCACAAAGCCATTTGGATCAGGAAGTGTAGAAAGTTATTTAAAGGCTAACGGGAAGATTACACTGCCTAGAAAGACTTCTCCTGTTTCTAAGTTCACCAGCAGCCATAGAGTTGGCCCAGCTAGATTCAGTTGCTGGTGGCTGAAGTTGATGCTGGCAGTGCAGGGCCTGTTGCACCCCAGGGTATGATTGACTTTTTTAAGCTGCTAGGGCATACTGCTGACTCCTAGTGACAGCCCAGCCCCTATATCACACACAGCACCCCCACCTCACCTACCCTGCCTGTCCCTTCTGAAGGCCCAGAACTATCCATTAGGACACACCAGCCCAAGGACACTTCCCACCAGGTTTTACTTATGTAACCTGATGGAACATGCAGTAATGACAGCAGAGCAGCAAGGTCCTAGGCTAGAGCAAGTGAGGATTTGCTCAAATACAACAGCCATGGGCACAGAAATAAAGAAAAGAAACTACTTACCTTGAGAAGGCCCTAGGTACACATAGATTCCCCAACAAGCTGTCTTTACTTCTACTGCCAGCCCTTAAATGAGGTCTGGGAAGGGGTGGATCCTGGCCCCACCCCTTCTGGTCACTCAGGGGCATTGCTTGCACCTGAGCTCCCCTGGCTTGGCCCTGCCTTCCCAGCAGGTGCTCAATCACTGGTTCAAGTCATGGCTTAGCATTTCCACTACAGCTTATCACAGTGATATTGTAGCTCTGGGACTGAGTGAAGGCTTCTAGGTCCCCTTGCTTTTTCTTCATGCTATGTGCATTGATGCAGAAACATTTCAAATGTTCTTCATTGCACCCAGCACCTCATGGAGCAGACTGAAGGCTCTCACTAGTGTGTTGTCCTTCAAATTTTGGCACCCTGTCCTATAGCTCATCACTTGCATGCCTGATTTTATTCTTTTCCTCGTCAAGTCTAGTTTAAAGCTCTGTCAGTCAGCTCTTCTAACTCCTGTGCTGAGCAGTTCCTTGACTTGGGTGCACCTCTCCCAGCGTGCTTAATGCTGCCATCAGACACTGACAGAAGGTTTAGACACATCCTGCAGTCTGCGACCTAGATGGCCATTTGTGTCATTTTGTCCCATTCTTCAATCTGCATCTTAGATTTTTGTAAAAACTTTATTTAACCTTTTATCTGCTGTGGCCTATCAAGACTAGGCAGCATGATTTTGAATGGAGGTGCTATTTTGCGGCTGAATTTTCACCTTCATTTTTTATTTTTTTTTAATTTTGCAAATGCCACTGTATCCAGAAGTGGTTTGGTTAAGTGCTTTCCTACAGGAGATTATATTCACTGTGCTTCCAGGAATCCTTTAGCTTTTCACCCATTTTCTGAGGTGGCTCTTGTTTGGTGTCTGTATGTGATTAACAAGGTCACAGTGAAGGTAGTTCTTTTATTTTGACCCAGTTTTCTCTGTTTCACTTTGTGTTGCAGTGCAGTTGATTCTTGTCAGAATTATTAAATTGGCCACTTATAAAATGTTAATCTAACTGATAGAGTAGATGAAAAGACACTGGACTTGACAGAGTTTGGATGTTTGTGCTTGTGATTGTTTGTACACAGTGCCTAAACAATGTAGCTATTATCTTGTTAAAGTATGTTGGTGAACTTTTGCTTTTCTGCAGTACTGCAAAGAGTTGGTTCTGTTACTGCACATTTCACTTAGGTTTCATTTCACAAAAGTAACAAAGTTATTTCAGCTGTGTTTCATGTGTAGAAAATAGAGATACAGTGTGGTAATTCAACAATCATGGGCTAACAGCAGAAGTGGGACTCCCTGCATTTGGACCTTGGTACAACCAACAGTTCTGGTTGCAAGGAAGTTGGTATAATCTTGAATTGTCTTATTTTCCAGTAGCCACTAACAATTTGGGATGAATTTAGTTGATAACTAAAGTTATCTGCCCTTGTTTTGGAAGGCAAATACTCAGTGGATGCCCTATCCCTAGAGGTGTTTAAGGCCAGGTTGGATGGAGTCCTGGGCAATATGATCTAGTACGTGATCGAACAGCTGGCAACCCTGCCTGTGGCACAGAGGTTGAAACTTGATGATCCTTGAGGTCCTTTCCAACCCAAGCCATTCTGATTGAGTGCTTCTCAAAAGCTGTGTTGCTCCAGAATATGGTACTCTGGTTTTAAAAAAAAAAAAGTAGAAATCATCTTAATATTTATTTCATTAATAAAAACATTATTAAAATTCTGAATGTTTTTTTTTACAGCTTGAGCAGCTAGAGTGTTTAGGATTGTATAATACCTCTGTTCCAATCCCACTCACCCCATATTTGTTGTCTTCTATCAAAGACAAGCATTGGTAATATTATCTTATTCAGATTTGGACAGGAAAACCTCTCTGGAAATGTTCTTGAAGCAAACATCATGAAACATAACTATGTACAGCAATAATTTGGTTTTGCTATTGACAGGATGTTACATCTTGCATTTGGAAGCTGGAAGGGACACAAGCAGAGATGCAGAGTTTCATCAATTTTTGTTTATTTTGCACTAAACTGCAGGGACCCTTATATACCATTTCAGTTACCTGAGGGCTACAGTGAGATTGGTGGTGTTCCTGGAATACTGGTTCTCAGATATGAAGAGACACAATTGAAAAACAATGCCTCCTATGCTATATAAAAAGTCTGAAGCACCTGTGGCGAAGTGGCTGTATCTTAAAATGGGAAAGTCGATAGTACTCTTTTATAGAATTAAGAAAATTAATCACTAAATGGCCAATTTGAGCCATAAGGAGAAACCATCGTTTTTTCTTGTGCTGCTGTCCTGGTGGGGGAAAAAGTAAGGTAATAATTATCTATTGAGATCAAAGTTAAAATCTACATGGAAAGTATATAGTGAGGATTGCTCTTCAACTATTTAGCAATTTCTTGTTTTCTTTACAGGAACTGCAAAGCTCAGGAAGAGCACGTTTTCTACTGGAACATGCTGCTCCCTTCTCTGCTTTTTTGACAGACAGCTTTGGGCGTCAGCACAACTACTTGCGAATTTCTTTGACAGAGAAGTGCAATCTCAGGTGTAAGTGTGTGCTTTCTTGCACAAAGCTCTTATTCACCAGTAGGTAGAAACACACTGTGCAAATGCCAAGAATAGTGCTAGAGTACTTACTGCTATGTTGGCCCTGTGTTATGTTTCTTGTCTTGGCAAAGCGATGGCACAGGATAGTTAGAAACTGATCTGGGGCTGAACTGATGGGATGGGGAAGCAGGAGCAAGCCTCAGGATCTGGTAAAAATGGGTCTTTTGTTAGACTTGGCATGGATTACCCAAGGGAACAGCATGAAGATGTATCAAGGCATGTTCAGATTGGTGGTTAGTAGAAGGTTCTTCACTGAGAGGGTGGTTGGGCAGTGGAACAGGCTTGTGGGACCCTTCCAACTCAAGATATTCTACGATTCTATGGTTTGGATTAAAGTGCTTTGGGGTGTTTGTATACATAAGTGTGTGATAACCATGAAAGCTTGTACCTAGGCATTCCCACAATTACATCTATGAAGTCTGTGGCTATGTTCCCGTGCTTGCTGGGAGAGTTTGGTGTGTGTGTCTGAATGCAGGTTAGATAGAAATAAGGTCAGCTTTTCCTTTTAAGTTGGTCCATTTTAATTTTGAGATCCATCACATGAGTTGTGGGTTTTCTTTTGAAGGAAACCAGGAAATTACTTGTAAGATATGGTGTATGATCTGTATTTAAGAAAGGCAGAGTCAGTTGACTTTCATTAAAGGCAGTTGCACTTGATGCATTTTGCGTATCAGTTTTAGATTAACTGCTGCTGAGTATTTTTTGCCATGTTTTTCTGTATTCTTCATTTCAGGTCAGTATTGTATGCCAGAGGAGGGTGTTCAGCTGACTCCTAAATCAGAGCTACTTACTGCTCAGGAGATAATCACCCTAGCTGGACTGTTTGTGAAAGAAGGCGTAGAGAAGATCCGTCTGACAGGAGGAGAACCACTTATCCGGCCTGATGTGGTTGATATTGTGGGTGAGTTTCTAATAAAGAAAGTGTATTTCAAAGTGACTTATTATGTATTGAACCAAGAGCTACACTTAACAGTTATCTACTAATAAAGTCCCACAACCTGAAGAATAATTGCATATAAAATGATGTTGCTTTCTCCTGGTGTTGTGAAATGTAAGGCAGTTCCCTTCAGCAAACTTCCAGTTCTGTTCTCCTGCTTGAATAGAGTTTGTCATTTCATATTGTAACAGCTGAATTTGGTACTGTCTTCATATTCAACATCTAATAGAATAGCATGCAATTATGCACTCTATGGGTGAAAAATCAAGAACTGATTTGAGGAGGTCCTCACTGGGGAAGAAGAGATGATATTTGTTTACAAACCAGAGAACAAAACAGGTTTTCTTTTTTTTAGGGGGGAGGGTGGGTTGTTGTTTATTTTTGATGTCATTTGCTCATCTGTGTTTAATCAGGAATGGTGGGAATGACTATGCTTTTCTAGTTATTGATGAAGACTGTATTACTTAAATGGAAGATAAATTGCTGGCTAAACCTTTCAAGTCTATCTCCTTTTGATTTACATTCTGTTAGTTTACTGTGCTCCTGTTTTAGACTTGAGCCAGTTTTTTTTTTTTTCCTTATCCAAAGTTTCCTATGTTATGGACATTAAAATAGCTTGAGATAGTGGTAATGTATTAGATTAAAGCTATGAAGGTAAGGTGTACTTCAGCACGTTGCTAACAGTGGAACTTCTATTTCTGGAATTATACTCTTAGAAGTACTGAAGGTAAGGAGGGATTAATATGGCACATGAAGGTCTTGAGAAGAGTGCCTACTGATAGACTGGGCTTTGCTGCATGAAATAGTCTCTGTTCCTGCTTTGTTTTATTCAGAGTAGTGTAGTCTAAAGAGGTGGAAAAAGTAAGGTTAGAATGAGGTGGCTTGAGATCTGCTTGTATCCTGATTGTGAGGAGCCCCCAAACTGTACTAACTTAATCTTTTTGGAACTCCATGGAATAGCATTTCCTGGGGTATTTACCACATGCATGATAGGTTATTTGTATTTAGGGTTGAAAGTGTTATGTATCTTTCAAGAAGCCTGGCATGTGTGTTTCTTACAATAAAAGGTACAGTTATTTTTAGCTGTCTTTTTTCAGCCAACAAGGGAGTAGATTTATAAAAGTAGGTGTATTTGAAAATATGATAAAGCATGTTTAGTTGTATTGTATACTATTGGCATGAAAATGAATTGAAATCAATAGCGTCATCAATTTAGTGCAGAGTTTTCTTTGCTAGTTTGTACTTTTTTGTTTTATCATAGTAGCTGATGGCTTTCTATACCCACACTGATACTTCAATGTTGAGGGTGTATGCTGAATAGTTAGTTCACTGAAAAATAATTCTTTTGTTGCAATAATTCTAAGCATTGATAGAAAGCTTGTTTTGTATGTTCTACTGCTGTGACTGAATTCTGAAAGGCTTATATTTATGGCTATTGGAGGGAGGCCTCATTTTGAAGCACTGGATTTACATTATTCTGCTTATGTTCTTGTTCACAACTAAACTTGGATAGAATCATAGTGTTCTTGAGAACCTTTACAATTTCTAACTAGTCATTTTAACAGATGAGAGTACTCATCTTGGTGTAAAAGTGATGGTGTTAAGATGATTGTCCTGTTACATTACTTCTTTCTGTAATTAATTTGTATTTGCCTGGCTGTTTTTTCTCAGCCATGTTCAAAACTAGAAAATTAAGTCCCCATATACAGTTTTTTTTTTTTTCTTCTAAGATTGTTGTGTTACTGTATGTTGCACGCATTTAGGATCTGGAGACAGTTGTAAAAACTAAGTAGATTACATATAACAACTAGGAGAAAATTCACTGAAAACAATTCCAAAAATATTTCCTGCAATGTTTGAAGTATTCAGCTTTATTGAAGCCATCTTATTACAAGGTCATTACGAAATTGTTCCAGAAGCAGGCATCTCAGACTTCGAAAATTTCAGCTTTGTAATAGTATTTCAAGAAATAAATTCCTTATCTTGTAACCCGAAGTTGCTGCAGCATACTGCAAAAACATGTGTGATCCATCCTTTGCCCAGCTTGCAAGAGTTATATTTCTCTAGAACTTTCCATGGCAGTACATTCCTTATATGACCTACTGCTGTAGGCTGTAAGCTGTTTTCCAATTCTTGGGCAAGAATCGAAAAAGCAAAAATTGTGCTGATTCAGGAGCAAGAGAATTACAGAGACTGTGATTACTTCAACAGGCTGGAGAAAAAAAAACTCGGCTAGCAGAGGAGGAAGGTGAGGCATATTCAGAAGTTCTGTTTTATCTGTGTGATTCTATGAGTGTATTTGTCTTCAGTGTTTGGTCTGAAATATGAGCTACAGTAGATTAAGCAGTTGTACTGTACTTTAAAGAGCCTGCTCATGATTACATAGCAAGAAACTGTTGGGTTTAAGATCCAAATGCTTTATTGTCAAGAGTTTGATTTCAGGTTTTCTGAAACAGTCTGAGATTGAAAAAGTTAGTAGCACCTGTTGAGTTGCTATTCATTCTCATTTCTGTGCTGTAATGTTCATATTTCTACCAGTCTTAAGTCTATTAATTTCTTGTTTAGTGTTATTTTGCCCTTGTGGGACCGTTTTGTTTTATAACTGTCCTCTCTCTGAAATATTTCTCCATTGTTACAGGGTCATTACAGTGGTCAGGTCCTTCTGACTGCAGCAAGCCTGATAATAAGATCAGTATATAGAGGTTTGGGACATCTAAGTCTGTTTGCAGCTTTTTGTGACTCTGACCTAAGTTTCTTTTTTGTTGAGTTCCATGAACTGCAGAATACTCTACCCTATTAATTGTATGTTGGAGTACGTGATGGCTTTTGAATACCAGGCTCAATGCTCTTGTATGGAGGTGATCTAGCTAGTTAAATAGTGTTAGATGATAAAATTTTGAAAATCTCAAGACTCATTGTATTGGCAAAAAAATACAAACATTTAAAAAAAAAAACAACAAAAAAAACCAAAAGCTGGTTAGTAAATGTTCACTGTGGTCTTCATTTATTTAGTATTATAAAGGAAAATATTCCTCAAACTAATGTAACAGAAGCTCAAGAATTCCAGAATGGTTTAAAAAACAAAATCTAGTCAAGGTAAGGTTGTAGCAACACAATCGCTGGCTATTAACTGTCATTAAAATAGCTGTTCAGATGCCAATTGATTTAACAAAGTAAGTAAGCTAAAACAGCCTTTCTAAGATTCATGGGGTTATTGCCCACAAGCATACATTAGATTATAAGAAATGGAGGTTTCAAATTGTGTCATTGACTTGGAATCACAGAATCCTTAGAGTTGGATGGGACCTTTAAAGGTCATCTAGTCCAACTCCCCTGCAATGAACAAGGACATGCGCAGCTAGATAGAAAAGGTAGGAAATAAAAGCAAGGAGTCTTTGTAGGAAGCAAGAGAGATATTCACCACCGTGGGTCCAGAGTTGTTTGTAGTTCAGACGCTGATCTTCAGTAGCGATGGGTCGTCGGAGATTGTGTTGTTCGGTTGACAATGACAACCATTTTTTTTCCAGTGACAGTACAAACTTATAAATAAGTCCAAAGTGGTCAAGTCAGCTGTCTTCCGGAATGACAGCTTATGGCTTTTGGACCTCAGTAGGAACTCCTTTCGTTCCTATCTTCCGTGCCTTGCCAGCAGATAAGAGGGAGCAGGGAGGTGCCCACTTGTATCTTGCCTTCACAGGATACAGTGGTATCATCCCCCAATCTCCCATACCAAGCTGGAGTTATTTGGTCACAGGCCAGATCTTCTGCCAGTAAACATTCCCTTTCAAAGGCAGACAGCCCCAAAGAAATGCTTTCAAAGGTAAAACTGCCCACAAAGCAATGCTGACTGCCACACCACTGACACCCACCACTCACCTCTTATCACAAGAAATGCCTTAGAAAGTGAGCTTTGAGCTGAAGAGAAAAAAAAGAAGGGTTCAGACACCCTGCTAAAGAGTCTGTCCCCTTCTTTCCTGCAGCTCCCCTTTAGATACTGAAAAGCTGCTATCAGGTCACCTTGCAGCCCCAGCTCTTTCAGGCTGTCCTCGTAGGAGAGGTGTTACATCCTTTGGATCATTTTTGTGGCCCTCCTCTGGACACGTGCCAACAGGTCTATGTCTCTCCTGTACTGAGGAATCCACATCTGGATGCAGTACTCCAGGTGAGGTCTCACCAGTGCAGAGTATAGGGGCAGGATCACCTCCCTCGATCTGCTGACCACACTTCTTTCGATGCAGCTCAGGATACAGTTGGCTTTCTGGGCTGCGAGGGCACATTGCTGGCTCATGACTAGCTTGCCGTCCACCAGTACCTCCAGGTCTTTTTTGGCAGGGCTGCACTCAATCCTTTCATTCTCCAGCTTGTATTGGTAGTGGGGGTTGCCTCAACCAGGTGCAAGATCTTGCCTGTTGAACCTCACGAGGTTCACCTGGGCCCACTGCTCAAGCCTGTCTAGGTCCCTCTGGATGGCATTCCATCCCTCTGGTGTGTAAACTGCACCCCACAGCTTGGTGTCATCAGCAAACTTGCTGAGGCTGCACTTGACCCCACTGTCAATGTAACTGATGAAGATATTAAAGAGTATCGGTCCCAGCACCGAACCCTGGGGGACACCACTCATCAATGATCTCCATCCAGACACTGAGTCATTGACCACCACTCTCTGGACTCGATCCTCCAGCCAGTTCTTCATCCATGACTTGTTTCTAATGTTTCTTTGAGCTGGGCGACTCAAGTCCCAGCCCCGTATTGCATTGTAGATGGTTTATAGAAACTGGATACACTACATCAGGGGATGAATAGGGGTGAGGTTTAAGCTAGGTTTGTTTTCAGCAAGCATTTCTCTTAACCATAACTTGTCTGTGGAACACCAATAAAGGTCATTAATTTTAATGATAGATTATTACTACCATATTTTCCTAACACTCATACATAAAATTTTTACTGCATGCACACACACAAACTGACTCAGCAACTAACACTAGCAGAAAGCTCTATCATGTCCTAGTGACTGCCAAAACTATATATTTGAGACTTTCCTGAAGCAGATGGTAATGGAATATAGAATCTATCTCCTTTGTGGTACTGTAGGCTTAAATTAGAACTGGACTTAAAAAGCATGATAGCTGTTTATTATTGCCTGGGAAGTATAGATCTCCACTAAGAAAATATAGTTTAATGCTACTGAAGCTAAAATTGAATCATAGCATCTGTTCTGTTTCCTGTTCTACTGCATAGTTTTATCAGTTGCCTTGGCTTGTATTGATGTTGTCTTGATGGTAAAGCAGTGACCAGAAGTTGGCATGCAGTTAATATGGGCACACAGTGAGTTCCAAATTTATTAAAACTCTATATTCCCTTTTTAATTTAGAGGTCATTAAAGGGGGGGGGGGGGGGGGAGGAAAGAAAGCCAAGCGACTCAAATATTCCACTTCTTACCTTTCACAAATAACACAGTGTACTAACTGGTCCTTCTTAGTTTGTTGGTCTTAGTGTTAAGTCTCCATCTCCAGTTTCTCATAGTTGGGTGTTATCCAAATTGTTATTAGAAGTGGTTCTGCATATTAGTGTATTTCCAGAGCCTCACCCTGTCTCTTGTCCTGGCACAGGGAGAGAAGATGACGCATTGACAAAAGCTGCTGCCTGCACTTAATCACCTAAAGAGCTTCTGCCTTTTTATTAAAAACAAACAAAAAAAAAAATCAAAAAAACTTTTCCATTTTAGACTATGGCTTGGATTTGTTTCTATATTTGTTTTTATTCTATGCCTTTATGCATTTTACATTTCTAGCAATGAAACCTGTACGACAGCTAGTTTGTTCTGTGTTAGGAGCTCTGGGCCAAGCTTAGGCTGAATAATTTGAGAATAGCTGAGAAATGAAATAAAGCAAAAGTAAAATCTTTAACAGCATGAACAAATAGAGGTAAAATAGGCAAGAATGAACTGTAAAATGTTTGTACTGTAACTAGAACTACTCCAAGAATAAGAGTTCTTAAAATATTTTCCAAGAAATTAGGGTGGACGCTCTGGCTTTGCTTTGGTTCTGCTTCTGCAGATGGTGTATGTGGTTTTGTTTGTTTTCCTTATTTGTTCTTGTATTGATAACCGGAGGCTTGAAAGACTGCCCTCTGGAAATCTAATACGCTGAGGATTTCCTCATTTAGCTTCCGAGGAGGCAGCTATTTTCTCAATTTTAAACCCACTGTATTATCAGTTTCTTATTTGGTTTTCTTTTGTTAATGATTGAACATCTTGCATTAGCCCTCTTTAACCAGCTGGGATGTCGCTGTGAGTAATGGAAAGTTTCCAGTTGTTAAGTGCAAATACTTTTGTTCATTGGATGTTGTTGCATCAGATTCTCTATAATGGTCTGATGTGTTGACCTTTTTCTCTCTAGTTGGGAGCATGCGTATTTCTTTTGTCAGTTTAAAGGCACGATTTCTTGCAACTACTACTGCTAGGTTAGAACTGCTTTTTTTTTCTGCAGTACTGCAGGGTAAGTGTTGCTTGTTCAGGTGCCAGATGTAAATGGGATGTCTTGCTGCCACTTACTGTTGCAGAACACAGAATTCAGTTTGCAATGCCAGATTAAGGAGAAGGTGGAAAAGGAGATCAGAGGCCTTCTTCCAACAGTAGAGTAGCTATGGAGAACAAAATTAGTTGTGTTTTCATTGTTCTTCATAACCAGTTTTGCATGTAACAAACTACTGTTGCTCATACCTTTTCAAATAGGTTTATGCTAAAATGGATCTCCTAAACCAGCATGGCTGGAAGAAGGCTGAAGCACTAAAGTGTCCGTGTTTTCCTCATACCCTTGCTGAATTTTGTTTGTTTCATGAATCTTTTTGGGGGATTTTTCTGTTTAACTCACAGTTGAATTACTTTTGTTTAAAAGTGTTCTTATTCTTTCTGCTTTCCTAGGTCAACTGTACAAGCTAGAAGGGCTGAAAACCATCGCTGTCACTACCAATGGGATCAACTTAGCCAGGTTATTGCCCCGACTGAAGGAGGCAGGACTGAATGCCATCAACATTAGCCTGGATACTTTGGTTCCAGCTAAATTTGAGTTCATTGTCCGGAGGAAAGGTACAGATTTGTCTTTGAAGGCGATGTTAATACCTGTAGTAAAGTGAATTGTTTGGAATGTGTTTCATAATCAGTTGTTTTTGAAAAGAAATGAATTAGTATCCTTTTGAGACTAGGGAAAACAACCTACACTAGCAGTTTAGATAGTGACTGACTTTCTTTCTACAACACTAAGAGGTAGAACCTTTAGTTGGAGTTAGAGTAGAAGAGGCTCAACTCACGAACTGCAGTCAGTAGAGACTTCATCAGCAGCTACCAGTAACTGTTTGAGTACCAGTTAGTTGCAGAAATTAAGAGAACTCTCCAAATCCAGTGCTGGACTCACGTGCTGCTGTTCTGTAACGGTTTTCAAAGAACACTTTTCACTGTAGCAGCCAAGGACCACAAATTAAAATTCTTGTGACAAATAACAGCAGTTTCTGAAAGTTACATTTGGGACATGCCAGCTGTGGTCTCATTTTTGATTAGTGGTGTTTCTTACAGCACTACACTTTAGCAGCAGTAAAAATAAGCTGTTCCTGAGTTCATTTGAGGAGAGATGCTAGCTTTGTAACTTCTCTCCAATTGAACTAGTAATTGCAAACAATTTCAGAAATGCTTAGATGTTTCCACTGTTAAAGTTCTTGTTTAAATGAATTCTGAATTCTGTCATGAAGTTTAGCAGAAATGTGTGGGCTTCCTTCCAACCTAAAACTGATATAGTTTTATATCATTCAGTTTCAGTCTATGTATGTAGCTTTTGCAGTCTTTGAACTTCTAATTCGGACAAAATTGCCAGGTAGCCACTAGATGGTGCAACAGCTTCAGCTAAATCTGGGATAAAACAAATCTGGGATACTGTGAGGAGTAATTTCAACATTTGAATCACTCCACTATCAAATTGAAATTCTCTTGACAAGTGTAGAAAGGTGGTTTTGTCTGCAGTCTCTCTGGAAGTGCTTCTTCAGGTTTCTACATCACAGTGCAGATATCTCTTCCTGTCACAAATCTGACTGTTTTATTAATGTGGTTGTGTCATGGCATAATTGGCACGCAGAGAAGTATCTGGAGTATCTAATCACAAGCAGGTGTTGACTGTGCTCTTTTTTTCTGCTCTCTGCATTTGAATATTACCTGATTTGTGACATTCACTGGAAATAGGCTCTTCCTTTGCAACTGAAGGGGCAAACCTCATCCTGAAGCTCCCTGAATTATATGGCCACAGCTCTTCCAATCTGATTGGAAGCTCTTCGGAATGCACTGTTTATAACTAAATTAAAAGTTAGAGGTGAAGAAGGATAACTTTTATTTATATAAATTTTCTTTTTCCCATCTTTAAATGAAAAAGGGCCTTTAACCACAAAGAAATTGCTCACTAAATAGCATAAAGAGTGAAAAGAGAAACTTCTGTGGCTTCCTTTCTAAAGAGGAGAATAAAAACTCCAAATCATAGGTATTTTTTTAATCAAGATCACATTAAAAACAGCATTGCTGAGTGCTCTTACGTTTTTTTGTTCCTTTTGTTAAGGGCTGAAATTATGTAAAAATACTTTTTAAATTGTTTTTGAGGGTTTTTTATTTAATAGGAGATTTCAAAGTATGGAATGAGCAGAGAATAAAGCGTCTGCCCTACAGTGCTACCCTGACTCGTGTGGCAGTTCCAGAGGCGACAAGATGTAGCTCTGTTAAGGTGAGAGGGATTCCTGGTCTTAAGACTCCTACAGTCTGGTAACTTCCATGGAAGGCAAAGGTGTCATCTAACTGGAGCTAGCCAGGAGCTCAAGAAACTTGAAAATAAATTTTCAGCTCCTCTGGAAACTTATTCTAGGATTTCGATTTCGTGCCTTTAATGCACGTGACATATAATATATCTGCTTTTAATCCAAAATATTTGGGTTAATATCAGAGATACCACTGATGAGTAAAAGCACATTAGAGGGCCATAATATTTCTACTTCTCCCTATCTACCACATTCCAAGGGATGAACAAATAAATAATATTTGGTGCTGCACATAGCCAGTCTAATCTGTTTCACAGCCTGCACCTTCTTTTTTTTTGTTCAGAACAAAGAAAATGAGATACTATTTTACTGTAATTGAATCATTAAACACTGGCTTGAAGCCTATGTTCCAGCAGGGATGAAGCCAAGGTGTCATCCCTCCCGTATGTGATTGTTCTGGATGTGTTGAAGAATCTCTACAGAATCCTACTCACAAACACTATAACTGTGCATTAAAGTTGGCTAAAGTTGTGGTTTCTTAAAAGATGAAAATATTTATTTTTTTTCGTCGTCTGGAGGAGAAGGGTTGTAATCTTGAAATGTCAAACAAAACGTTGAAAATTTCTGCTGCTTGACAGTATTTCCTGACAAAGTGGCACTTCATTTCTGCTGTAGCGTATAGAAATATTTTGGTTTTGTTCTTTGCGCAGTTCCATTACCACACAAGGATTTTGATCTAGAAAGGAAGTGTCAATAAGTACCTTATGGCATACAAATGTACTCTAACAGCTTTCCGTAAAGAAAAGCAGAAAACTGTTAACCTGAAAATATGAAATGCAGTTAGAGTTATATATTTTTTTTTTAATGCAGTGAGTTATTTTGAATAATTACCCTGCTCCCAAGCTATTTGAGCTTGTTTCCACTAACAGTGGTTGTTAATCAAAATAGCTTCTTTTGTCTATTTTTTTTTTTTTTTTGGTCTGTGCGTAGATTTTTGATAGCTTGTGCGGGAGTGGCAGGAGGTAAGAGGTAGAACTGGTTAGAACATTGATTTAGATGCACTGCAAGCTGTAATCTTCTTCCATACGCCTATATGCATAGGTTTTTTTAAAATCTGTTTCTTACTCATGATTGCCTCCTGTCTCTTTTAGCTGATTTTTATTACTGCATTCCTGAAGTCACACACAAGGTTTTCTTAGCTGTTGCGGAACTTTTTGATCAAATTTGAGGCTCTGGGTTGTGCTTACAGCAACGTATCATTATCTCTCTTGCCACATTCAGCTCATAAACTTAATTGGATGGAAAACTACCACCATGGCTGCAAATTTCCTGGGTGCATGCAAAGCAAATAGGTGATGAAGGAGAAGAATGACAGGTTCTAACTTCAAGCAGTTGCTTGCCAGAGTTAGGTTACTATCCCCTCCTTGCTCCTCACATTCTTTTTGCAGCCAGGAGTTGTACTGGTTATGCATCTCCTGCATTCCTGTGCTTGATGAGACCAGACAGGAAATGGTTAAGTAAAAGTTTCATGTCTCTCCTTTCTATTCTGATCTGGCGCACATTCAATGTCAAGTGTGCAAGAATATTATTAAGTAAGCTATTACTTGTTTCTGGCAAGCACCTACAGATAATTAAGTTACAAACTTTTCACTAGAGAACCTGAGTTTCCAGTAGATCAGAGATAGGAAAAGAAGGCTGATGAACTTACCCAGAGACAGGTGTAAGTAGGAACAGCACAGGGATTGTCAGCACAAACTTTTGGAAGATATTGCCCTTTTGCTAGCATATGTAAATTATTTGCTGTTGGAGGGCACAGCGTAGGGAGGAGTTGCTCAGCCTCATACAGTGGCTTGTCACCTGCATTTAGAGTGCAGAAAAGGAAGGGTGCTTAGTCTATTACCCGACTGGTTAGGAAACATGCTCACTAACACAGTATTTGCAGCTGTGCACATCCACTCACCAGAAATGTGTCAGTAGTTTTCTGTCTTGTTCTCGCTACTATCACCTTATTTCTCTGCCAGCTGGTGAGTGTGACAGGGAAGGAGTAATATGTCAAATCTAAAAGTGATATCCTGATGAAATGTCTTAACTTTAAAGTTGGCATAAGGTGCGATTTGAATGAGATGATTAAGAAGTTTTCATAAAGGTCTCTGAAATCACAAAATTGCATACCTACTTTTTTTCTTCCACATTTAAGAAGTACACGTGGAGGGAGAAAGTACTTGCCCTTAATTAACTCTGTATCTGTGTCTGGGAGCCGCTGACAAGTACAGACCACACTAAAGGCTGGGGGTAAATCTGGGCACTTCATTCCTTGGAGTCACTGCAGCTTTTGACATATTTCATTTCTTTTTAAGGGTCAAAGGACAACTGATTGCTTTTCTAAATGCTCTGACTCATGCTCCCCACGTTGTAGTCACCAAATCCACATGTTCAAAGTAGTCATAAAATGATAGTCCTGTAAAACGCTGCTGCTTGTGATCTTTAATAGCTTTGGAAACCAATTAGGTCTGTAGCAAGGGGGAAACAAGGGGTGTTTGTTTGTTACAAAGATCCTTTTAAAATTCACTTAGCAACACTGTAAATATCAGATTTGGACCAGTGAGATTCTGCTGTTTTAGAGAAGGCATATGTGCTATTATTATCAAATAAACATTAATTTGGTATTTCTTTGTTCCATCCGGAGGCAATTCGCAAATATTTGCCACTCCCTTTAAGTCAAACATAATGCAAAGCAAAGTTGAAGTATGGAGAACTGGACAGTCAATTGGTAATGCTATATGAACGTCCAAGGATGCAGAAAAGCATCTGAATATCTTTGACTACCCAAATACCACTTTAAAAGATGTATCTCACTAACTTGACAACAGTAATGCTGGCAGCCTTTAGGGGAGGGATAGAACTGAAGTCTCTTTACTTGCATCTCTTCTTACTTAATCCAATTCAGAAGATGTGGCTTTGTTTTGTATATTTTTTTTTTTGTCATCTTTTTGTCCTGTATCTCCTTTCATGTTCTGTTTATAAACAGGAAGAATAAAATTTTATCTTTTCTATATCATAGGTTTTCACAAGGTAATGGAAGGAATCCACAAAGCCACTGAACTTGGCTACCGTCCTGTTAAGGTAAAGGGAGTGTTTCTTTACTCTTTAACTGTTGTTTCTTTTTTTTTTTCCATAACTTGTGATAAAAGTTGTAGCTCACTTGCTGAGGAATTTCCCCCCCCCCCACTTCTTGTCCTCACCCCAAATAATTTTTGGTAAGTCTGAAGATCGCATCAGGAGGTAATCGGGGAAATTCATATCTCCTTGTGCAGCTCAAGGTACACTTCACACTGCTACAAAGCACACTGATTGCCTAGCAGCAGGCTGCCGGGTGGTCCTGCTCTGAACTTGCCTCCTCCTGCCCCCTGTATTGTGTTGGCATTTGTCTGACCCAGCTGTGAACTTGGACAAGGGAGTTAACCTGCAGAAAACAACCCCACAGAAAGACTTTTCTTCTGGTTTATCTCCTTCATCTGCTCATAGCAGACTCTGATGAGGGCCAGTGTTAGAGACAGGCAAAGGGAGTTCTCCTTCAGAGGTGTAGGTAAATCAACTTAGCTGTAACATGAAACTTCACCCTAACTCAGCTTACAGTTTACAGTTCTGTAGCAGTTGTTCCCTTCTGTTTCACTAGTGTCGAATAAGTGTAAGTGATTGAGGCTATAAAGTTCTGGAAAACACCACCCAAAATTCAGACCCCCTGTCTGCAAGCACTGTTCTGCGTCAACAGCTCTTCTCAATTTAGAGTCGTTTGCAAGCTTACTTAGTATCTTTTCAAGTCCTGCAACGAGGTCATTTATGTAGACATTAAAGAGAACTGGACCCAAAATGGAATCCTGAGGAACCACATTAGTGAATGGTCATTAGCACGCCATAACTCCATTTACTATCACCCATTTGATGCCAGAGTTTGACAGAAATGATCAGCTATGCCATTTCAGTCCTGCCAAATTCTCTTTTCTTTCAAAATAAGTAATTCTATCTACTGTAAGTAGACTAGGACCACAAAGTCTTGTGTAAGAGGTAAGGAAGTCATACTCTGCTCACTAAGTTCAGGTGTCTGCTTTTCCTGCAGGTAAACTGTGTGGTGATGCGAGGTTTGAATGAGGATGAACTGCTGAACTTCGTGGATTTCACAAAGGATCTGCCCCTTGATGTGCGGTTCATAGAATACATGCCCTTTGATGGTAACCATTCCTTCTCTGAGATTCCTGGTATATTGTGTGCCTTGAACATATGTGAATCTGGTTGGGGTTATTTACTCCTTGGGCTTTTCTCCAGAAGTTCTGGTGAGCTCTTCTGGGGAATTTTGAAATTCCCTTATGTTATTTCATTTGCACCTTACCTGTCTTCTGTGGGTACGTTGTTAAAAGATTAGTAGCAGGATTAGTTAGGACTGAAGACGCCTACAGGGAAAACTGAGATCTATGGGGAATGTGGAGGTAGTTCTTTCCTTACTAAAAAAATAAAATCCACGGTCTACAGTTGTGCTGGTTTTGTTAATTTTAGGCAATAAATGGAACTTCAAGAAGATGGTGAGCTACAAAGAAATGCTTGATACAATTAAACAACAATGGCCTGAATTGGAGAAATTACCCTGTGAAGCTTCCAGCACAGCCAAGGTGAGGATAGACAAAGAATATATACAGCATATATTACTATATATATATCACCTCCCTTTACTCCACATCCCCAGAGTCTGGTAAGTTCAGCATTTATATTTGACAAAAAAAAAAAAAAGCAAAAAATACTCTGTATTAATTGTGGAATTTTGGTCAAGCTGCCTGCATGTGGTTTTACGCTTATTTAAAACACTGGTCATAATCTTTCCCTTTAGAAACACAGTATGTTTACTAAATGCCTCAGTGAGGTATAAAGAATGACAAGCTTGTATCCTGTATTCACAGATTTTGAAACTTTCCACAGTCTGTGCCTGTGTGTCTGACTGCACATTAATGAACTTGATGAAACAGCTGTTCACTAAAATAACAGCATTGCTTTAGAGTGTGCAGTGTCACATGAGGAATTTCTAACCCACATGAATCTGTATCTCATGTCTGTCTGAGTAAGAACATTCATACTAGCATCGCTTGCAAGTCAACTATAGTGGCAAACATCTAACAAGTTTATGCATACCCAGGAATGGAATAGAATAGGCTGGAACTCCTAACAAAGCTGATTTTGCTTTTCTATCTGGTGTAACCTTAGCACAGATTTTCTCTGGTTCTAAAGTGTCTTCTGATCTTTGGACACGTAGAGGTCTTAAAATGAGACCTCTAACATTGACTCCTTTTTTTTTTTTTCCTCTCCATTTCTTTAGAGTTACAAAGTGCCACATTTCCAGGGACAAATCAGCTTTATCACCTCCATGTCAGAGCACTTCTGTGGATCCTGCAATCGGCTGAGGATAACAGCAGATGGGAATCTAAAGGTTGGTAGTACAACAGGATTCTCTTTGCTTTCATGAAGCTAAACTGGCATTGAAATATCACCCTTAAAAGTAGGTAGGTTGAAGAGTAGGATGGAAAGGTGCTTAGTTACTACCAGCTAACTTCTAGATTATCTATCCTTGATTTTTCTGCTGTATGTGTTGTTCAAGTTTCTTGGGCTGTTAGGGAAATGTTACAACACCTCTTTTGGTTTCTCTGTTTTGCTAACATAGTTCACTTCAGCTGTAAAATATCGGTTTCAAGGCCTGTAAGTATAAACATTTATTTTAATCTTTGATATAAGAACATCTTAAACATGTGACAAGCAGATGATTTCCCACTGAATTGAGAGCAGGGAAAAAATATCTAAGCAGTGCTTAGGGCTTGGCTTTTGTGTTCCACAAGGATCCTGCCCTGTTTCACTAAAGATCTCCTTGGAAATCTTCTTATTGAAGAACAGCCTGCATATTTGCTCAGCAGCTGCAGAAAGGGGAGGAATAACTATTTCCTGCCACGTTGAAACTGGCAGATTCTAGGGGAAAATTAAAGTTTTCAATTAAAAATTGGCACTTACACATTGTCACCTAGTATTGACAACAGCTGCACTGCTGTCTAATGTCAGATGACCGAGGTAGCCTGAAGGCCCAATGGGCTTAGATGTTATGTAAGCTTCTCAGGCTGTCTGTGCATGTACGTGGAAGAGAGAGAAAGAAAATCATCTCCATAAACCTTGTGTTTCTTCAGTATGCTAGACCTCTACAAAGCGCTTTACTCTGAAGTCACTAAGAAATACTTGTAAAAGATGGCCTGCAGTAATGATAGAACTGAACCGTAGCTGTATGAGAGAACAACAGAGTCCTAAAAAAGAGAGCTAGAAGGATGATGAGCTGAGGTTTGTATGGAAAAGTGGCTCGAGGTCTGGGAAAATTTTGATTGAGGAGGGTAAGGAGAGCAGCTATCTTATAAGTTATGAGAATTGATAGTCAAAAAATGCTCTGTTGCATAGTATTTGCAGTTAAAAAGGAAATTTGTTGACATGGAATCTGCTCAGTTGAAGGAGGAAAAAACGTAAATCTAATGAGAGCTTACTACCTTTTTCTGGTAGTTTTGTGTGAGCCTGTTTTCCTTTTTGAGGCAGTCAGGCTGGTGTCCTTCAGCAGGACTGCTAAAGGAAGCCATGCTTGTTTTTGTCTGTGTTACTGTATCAGATTCCTGTCAACACTTTAACTTACAAGGTCACTTCAACCAGACTTTATATAAGGGCTTATGTCTTAAAGATAATAAATAGTATATATGAAAAAACATTTGTCTCACTTTCTTAAAATAATTGAATTGTCTCATGTGATGAGCTCAAACAGCAATTACTAGGCTGCCTCACCACCCAAAAAGACTCTTAAGCAACGGGTGAGTGATGTTTAGGGATTCATAACTCCCATTTAACTTGCCAGTTATATTGCCCCCTCTTCCATCCCCTCCCCTTTTTTTTTTTTTTGCCTTATACCTCTTAGAAGATATCATCTATTAATTGTGATTGGTTGACCCATTATTGAGCAAAAACATATAGCCACTTGTTCAGTCTTCTGTACAGGAGGATGACCTACAGTTTTGATGCAATCATACTTTTCAAGCTACAGAAGACACATCTGTTCTGTTTTATAACTGCAACTCTAATTAAAGAAAGGAATCCACCAAGTTACGTAAGTTTTGCATAAGGATCAGTATAAGCTTGTGTTCAGAATTACTCAGCATCTAAAATCTGAATCCAGAAAAAGACATGCTATCGTTGTTGGCTTTCATTAGTAAGCTGTTTGCCATGTATCCACGGTTTCTCTTCCCAATATCAGACTAGAAAAAGGGAAGAATACTTTAATGGTGTTACTTAATGATAGCAAAGTGTTGTGCTGACTTGCTAGCATAAATCTTCCAATTGGAATTGAGTTATGTATCTGATAGCCTACTAAACCACCATTTTATGTTTTCAAGTGGCAGTTACACTTAGTCATACTAATGGTGAAATGTTTGTTTTATGGGTTCGGCTCCTGCTGCTCTTAGCCACAAATAATCATTAGGGTATGTCTTCCCTTAAAGCTGACTGTGGAGAGCTGCTTTGGCTCATGGCCTGGCTAGTAAGTGAGACAACTATTATAACAGCTTTATGTTGTCACCTTCAGAGACTGTAGAAGTCTGTGAAATAAGATGGTGTTGTCTTGAGGCAGCAGCTGTGCAGCTGACTTTCCACTTCACAGAAATCTCTTGTCATTGACCCAAGCCTGTCCGTTATAGGAGGACCACTTATTTTAATCTTTCGCACTTCTTTTCTTTTGTTTCCTTGGGTTGACTGCAGGTGTGCCTGTTTGGGAGTTCGGAAGTGTCCTTGAGAGATCACTTACGGTCAGGTGCCTCAGAGGAAGAGTTGGTTCAAATCATTGGAGCAGCAGTGAGCAGGAAAAAGAAACAGCACGCTGGTATGTTTATTGTACTGAAGGAATAACAGCAGTGACTAGGGTAGGCAGTGTTATTTTGTTGCAACGGAACACATTGACTTGCCAGAAAAGGAGAAGGAAAAGGTTCTTAAATGAAGCCGCATTAGCTAAAGAAAGAATTTTCCCATCTGATAAGAGCATTTTCTGACAGAAAGTTTGTCATTTACTGGTTCTACAGTCACTCCAAACCTTGAATGTCAGTTTAGAACTTCCTAGTCCTTCACAAGACCTGGAACCCTGACTGTCTAGCAGTCTTTCAGACTGCCTTTGCTCTTCAAAGAGGTGCAGGTACTATTGTTAATGATCACTACAGCAAAGTGTAAAGCTAAGGAGAAATTGATCAAATTGTACCAGATCCCTTTTTTTCCTGAAAGTTAATTTGCTGTAAAATAAGCACTGAAGCTAAATTGAGCCATTAGTACAACTACTTCATTAACATGTTTCTAGAAGTGGCAAGTCTTTTCTGAGTATGCAGAAATATGTTGCCAATCTAGTGCTCTGGATGAAGTAATGACACAAAGTCCATGATGACACAGTTATATCTGCATGCTGTATTGGTCTTTTCTTAATTTATATCGACATAAACTATATTTAAGTCACATTTGAGCCTAAACATGTTGTGGTAATCTGACTGGATGCAAGTGTGCTGACCTCTTACATATTAACTGTCTTCATGAGCACAAAATAATCACCTTTATGTTGGCCCTTTTGTTCTCTTGCAGGTTCTACCTGTTTGCTAACAATTAGCTTTACCTTTTTTTGGTTATATGTCAAACAAATTTAAAAAGAAACTTAAAATTCTGACAATAGACTTGCTTGCAAAAGCACATTGCTGTGATCCAGATAAAATAGTGCCTTGTAAACTTAAGAGTAGGAGGGGAAGACTGATTCCTTTCCTCTTAGACTATTCATTTTTAAGTTTCTGATTTTGGAAAGCAAGGCAAGTGTTTTCCCATCTAGTAAAGGCATTTCTGCCATCAACAGTGTTTACCTGATGCTTTCTTTCTTCTTCTGCCTTGTTAATCTCAGTACTATCCTTGAGGATTTAGAAGATTAGACTTCCTTGAACTGGAACATTGTTAACAGTTTACCCCTAGAACGAATACAGTTAAATGCTATTGTTAAGAAATAAGATTGTCCCAACTTGTTTTAATTCTGTACTAGGTAGACTGTAATTCAGATTACAGAAGGTTTTCTGGAAAAGCTTCTGCAGTGTTATAGACACATAGCAGCTGGATGCTTGGAGACTATGGCAGCTATTTTGTTTCAATTTTTAATATCATGTTAGATTCCTCCTCCCCCAGCTCCCTCAATCTTTATTGAGCTTTGGTTTTCCTAGCATGCAGGATGCACTGTGAAGAGCAGAAAACTAAACATATAAGAACCAGATGCGTGACTTACAACCTAAAAAGCTAGAATTTTTATGTGTTCCTTATTTTATTTCTAGGCATGTTTAACATTTCCCAGATGAAAAACCGTCCAATGATCCTGATTGGTGGGTGACAAATCAGTACGTAATAAACATACCATGATTTTGTTTGGTTTATGTCTTTTTGGAGCAGAGCGGATTGGGCTTTTATATTGAACTTGTGTACACTTCTGGTTTAGGTAGAGAAACAGGTTTCTTAGTTTTAAGTATAAATGTATTTTAAGCCAAATTTGAAAAGAAGGAAAGGTTTTTATGTCCCCATCCTCTTTCTGATTGACAGTGCTGTTTCTGTTTTCTAATTTTGAAAATCACTACATTTTCCAAAGGAATCACTAGCTTCCTCTTACCTATCTGCTTTCTGAGTACCTAACAGTAAAAATATACTAATGAATCAGGCGGTTTAGGGATGAGTTTTATGAAACTTACTAAATGGCAATAGAAGCATAAAGGATGCAGGACTTATTTTTATTCCTGAACTAAGAAGTTCTCCTTTGGCTACATTTTATAGAAGCAATGACATGACATATGCAAGGCTTTTCAGCTCCCTAATTCTTTGCTTTGGAATCTGAAACTTGCAGTTTCATTATTTTGAAATATCTTCTTAATGTTGCAAACTCTCAGAGCATAACCATTTAAACTGTAGCATCTAGTGTCTCACCAGTCCTATAAACAAGAGCTTTTCTTTGTGTTAGGTCCACTGAAGACGTTTGCTAACTTTCCATTCTTTTTGAAGCTCTGACCACGAATGATGGGGCACTGCTAGGGATTCTCTCACAGATTTTTCACATATCCTTCAGCATGGTAATGCCTCTTCCATGCCAACACTTCCTTGTTTTGTAGTACAGTTATCTTTGGAAATACTTGTTGTTGGTCCTTGGAAGCAGTGAAATTGCTTCCGATAAGTTCTTAGCAATACCAGGCAAAGCGCCATTAGGAATATCACTAATCATATATATGAAAAAGTTGACTCACCCAACTGGCGAAGAGGATCTCTGGCTATAGAACACTCCTTCCCAGGAAGAGGCCTTCATCCAGAAGATGTTCTCCCTTTGGAGGCTAGCCCTTAAAAGAGCCTGGGGGGGGTGGACTCGGGCTCACATGGGAAGCACAGGTGAATTGCTTGCACCTGTGCTCCCTGGGCTAGCAACCACCTTCACCAGGTGCTGGATCATCAGCTCAGGTTGTGACATAACAGTTCTCTTACACCTGTCTTCTTAAAAAGATTAAGTGGTTCTGAGAGTCAGCGCTGCAACATTTGTTGGATGTTGTTATATTGCCTCTTGTCAGTGAGGGGAAAAACTGTAGCAAGGGTGGAAAGAGAGTGGAGTAACCGGTAACTCTCACTCCCCCACTGATGCTGCTTAAAGCACAGCTTTTAAAGCAAGTTCCCTTGCGTGGAAGGGTAAAGTGCACTAACTTGCAGGCTTTGCTACAAGTGGTGCAGTAACAACTGTATTTTAAAGACCCTAGATTTTCCTGCTGTTGCCTTTGTTGAAAAACACATTCTTCAGAAGTCTCTTAATACTGTTACTGTTTTCACTGGGAATATTTTTCCCTTGCTGGATCATCTTTTTCTATGTTGAGTTTTAAAGTGAATGGCTTTGGTGAGACTATCTAGCTAAGTTTGCTTTTGCTCTTTTGTATTTGTGTTCCAAGCAAAGGGGAAAGAGGAACTATTGTCTGAAATCTACAGTCGTTACAAGAGAAAAATATTTTTTTCTTTAAAGATGATGGAAAATACTAAACTTGACAGTGGGCTGGAACCTATATCATTTTACAAAATGCTTTTGAAAGCGTCCTCACTCCAAAGTTAACATTCACAGTAGTGTTTAAGTATGTAGAGATCAGATCTATCTTTAATTCCTTTTCAAAAGTACTCTCACATTGCCTGACATACAGTAAAAGAGAGAGAGCCTGTCTGGATCCTCTCCAAGCTGTTCCATGTCCCTTTGATAATAACTGTTGTCAGTATCTTCATTAGTGGTATAAGGTCTGTAACTGGAGATGAGTAGAGACACTCTCACTGCTAGTACATGGAGAATTGCATTTTGAATGACTAGAATTAATCTAATTTAATTAATGCCGTGGAAATCAATGAGTGGTTTTGCTAGTCTGACAAACCTGGCTTCTCCTCTGCACTGAATCTTTGCTGTAATATGGTTTGTGTGCTATTCCCTTTACTAAAACACTCCTTCTGGCAGGTTGTTCTCACAGGTTCACTTCAGTTGTGGAGAGTTCTTTTTGGTTTGAAGTATCTCCTGGCTTCTTTCTTTTCCCCCATCACCGTGCTAGCTGGAAGCTAACTCACTTAACTTTCAGGAGCATCAGTAGGGTTAAAAAGAGAAACAGTTTGTCACATAGGTTCAGATTGCTGTATAATGCATAGTGCTATAGAAAACCATTATCCATTTTTTTGTGTTTGTATGAGCAATGTGTGAGCACAGATGACTAAACAAAAGGAAAACAAAGATAGTTGCATGCATTGCTGTCTATTGCTATATTTTTACTTCCCACTTTACTTGAACTACCTTTACTTCCCTTTCCTCCCTGCTGCCACAAAATTGTGCTTACCTGCCTTTACGCTTGTCTGCCTTTGCAGTCCAGATTCTCTTGAAGACAAGACATTCTGCAGGGGATTAGCTTTAACTTCAAAGTTAATCAAGGGAACAAGAGGAATAATTTGAGTCCCTGGATTTTTGAGGGCACATTCACATTATACAGCAAGGGCTAAAGAGAAAGGGAAAGAAAAGATCACTAAGCAAAATTTTCCATGCTATTCTAAAGCGGAGTATTGTTATATTCAAAACAGTTATGTCCACTTAAACCCACTCCTCTAAGGGTAAAGACATTACCATTAAAGTTGTAAGAATTGTAATTTTAGTGGATAAGCCATCAGCTGTGGATCTGAAAGGGCTTTTGCTTGAATGTGGAGTATTATTGGGATTATATTTAAAAATATATATATATGCATATATATATATGTGGTTGATTAAACTTCAGTTAATCAGTCTCTTGTTACAGCAGAGGCTGGGACTAACAAGGAAGACTAACAAAAAGCTAAGGAACACAGCTAGAGCATTATCCATCCTGTTACTGTAATGTGGACAGTTCAAGGCAATATCTGTATGTCTGGGGAGTAAAGGTAACTCAGCAAGGTGCTCCAGGTTTCTCACAGGTAGAGCAAAAGGAAAAGGAGCTCCAGGAGAAGAGTGGTTATCAGTGAGGTTATTAAAGTAGGACTTAGCCACTTACCTCTATACCACTTTCTCTATACTTACAATACAAATCTCTTCTTTTATGTGAAAAAGACTTTCTGTCTTGATACTTGGCATTAGTCCCTCTGCAAATGCCAGAACCAAGGGATTAAATGTGAAAGGGGCAGGAGGGTTTATTACCTCTCTGCCAGCTGGGAGCTACGCCAGCTCAACTTGGAACATAGCTCTTAGTAGATTTAAAATCTGTCTATGAGAGGAGTGTGATTTTTTCCAGTGCTTAAACTTCAGCTGTCATTAATGTGGTAAGAGCTGGCAGTAATAAGGAAGGTTCCCATCGCTGAGCCACCCTGCGCACTGTAGACAGTGCAATTGTGGATGGTGCTTCTGGTCCTTGTTGTCCTCAAGTGCTGGCATGACCCCTCTCTGCAGGAGATGAAAGCAGGAAAAGTGCAGCTGCCTGTGCTAGGAGAAGGCGTTTGGAAAAGAGGAGCTGAGAATCCGAGCCAAGCTTTCAAAAGAAGACTGGAGCTGGGAGAGTCTCAAATGGGTGCTGAGGTTCTCTGACTTGCTCATCTTTAGGCCTGCTGTTCTTGTAAACTTTCTTGGCTGCTGTTTTTCAATAAGCGTTGATACTTCTTAAAAGCAAGTCATTTCCTTGTGTCAGAGACTCCTAAACAAGTGTTTTAAGTCCTGGGGTTTTTTATTAACAAACCAGCAAATGCTGGTGCATGAGTGAGGGGGAAGACAAAGCTTGAAGAGAAAAGGGGATGTTTGCAGGGTTCTAAAGTTTTTTGTAATATAGAAGGTCCCAAGCAAGGCTCCAACAGTGTTCTCAGCTACTGCAGACTTGACTTAGCTTTCTGGCTAGTAAGACATATCCTCATGTTATTCTCTCTTCTTTTTCAGAACCTGCATTGATTTCATGCCCTCTATGCCAAGATGCCCTACAGAATCCCCCATATTCAAAACAGTGGGGCCATGCATTTAGCCACTGGCTAACTTTGAGAGTAAATTTATCCAAGCAAATGGGAAAAGCATTAATAAGACATAAACTTACAAAACAGCTTATCCTGCCAGGATTTCACCCAGAGCAACAGTGGCACCTAAGGACAAGAATTCTACAAACCCAGCTGAGAGGCTTCTGTGTCTTCCAAAAGGACTTGAGCTCCACATCTGACACAAAGTGCCTTGAGGCTTCTCCTGTTGCCCAAGTTTCTGTGGACTGTCAGTCCAAAGAAGCAAGTCCAGGATCTGAATTCTCTAACAGGAATTCGGGATCTTGCACCAAGGTCCGTCATGCCTCTGATAACTTGACTCACACGGACGAGGAAGGACGGGCCACAATGGTGGATGTTGGAGGGAAACCAGATTCCAGAAGAAGCGCTGTTGCTGTTGCTATTGTTCGCCTGGGTGAGAAGGCATTTGGGATGGTGCGGCAGAACCAAATGAAGAAGGGGGATGTGCTGGCAGTAGCACAGATTGCAGGAATTCAGGGAGCTAAACTGACCAGCCAGTTGATCCCTTTGTGTCACAACATCCCTCTCAGCCATGTTGAGGTGTCCCTGAGCCTGGATGAGGCCAGATGTGCAGTGGTGATTCGCTGCTCCTGCCAGACCTGGGGGAAGACAGGGGTGGAGATGGAGGCTCTGACAGCTGCCAGCCTGGCTGCCCTGACTGTGTACGACATGTGCAAAGCAGTCACTCATGACATTGTGATCGAGGAGGTGAAGTTGCTTAGTAAGACAGGTGGGCAGAGAGGAGACTTCTCTAGAGTCTAGATCATATCCAGACACGTCCAGCCCTCTAGATAACCACTGCTAGAACACAGCCTCTTACAGAACAGCTTTTGCTCAGCTGTAGTAAGCTTGGAGACCTCAGTAGGTGTACCATACAACTCTCATTTTGCCTTACCCTGTCACTTACTTCTGAATGAACAGAGGAGCTGCTTGGCCAGCTGTTGAGTAAGCAGGTTTTTTAGAGGACAGACTTCTCTGCTCAGCCAGCAGTTTCATTTTAGTGTCCTCCCCATGAGGTTGAGCAAAGATTTCTAGCTATAGTACAGAAGGTTTCTTTTTCTTCTTGCTGTGAAATATTCACAGCTGCTGTCATCACACCATGCAACTGGTGAGCTCTGGAAATGAAACAAGTGTTGAAAGTCCTGTTATTTGGCAACTATTCTTAAGTCAAGGATTAGGATTTCAGAACTGTTTCTGTCTGTCTGTGCCCCCATCCCCTCAGATGAGTTTAGATGGTGACAGGGAGAAGAAAACAGCTCTGGGAATTTATCGTACATCAGAGATTATAGTTATGGAACAGTCAGGGTCAGAGGGGCAGCTCCTGTCCCTTTTCAGTGCTGCTGCTTTCCTTGCCCACAAGCGGGAAACATCCACCTCTCAGTTTCAAAACAAAAGGAGATTGCAGCTCCCCAGCTCTCTCTACCTTGAACACTGTGAAAAAACGTGGTGCAGAACATAGGGTTTCTGGTGTTGGAAGAATTATTTTGCTGATCTGAAAGGTAACTTTTGCGATGTTAGAAGCATGTTCCAGCATTTTGACCTTGTCACTGAAATACATTGAGGCACTGTGTCTACATGCATGTCTGCATTAAGGGTTTAATTATGCCACGCGTGGAAGTACATTTCAGCTCTCCCTGACTTTAGTTGAGCTGTCACATCAAGCCCCAGAAGACTACACTTGTTTAATCTTACAGTGCAGCTCCTAGTAACCAGCAAGCTGCGTGATCCTGACAGGTGAAAGTCTGTAAGGCCAGCAACCACTTACTTGGAGGAGTGGGATTGTTGCTGTTGCCTCAGCCAGAGTGTTTTCCTGCATTCCCAAGTAGATTGTCACGTAGCTCTGAATAGCTTTCATAATGGACTATCCTAGAAAAGAAATTAATCAGCATTCTTTTTTTCCATACTGGTGGATACCTTTTAAACATTAATTTATATGCTCTGAAGAAGACATTTTCAACTTCGGTTTATTTGTTTTCTGGTATTTCTGGCTAGCGTGAAGCTCCATATGATTCAGGGTGCTCCCTCTCAATACGCACAGAGAGCTGAAGACAGCTCTAAGTTAAGGAGGCTACTGGGAAATTGTCTTAAACTTTACAAGCCATTGCTTCTCATGGAATAAGGTTAAACTGTGAGCATAAGTAAAGCACACAGCACAGTCACGCACATCCTGCTCCTTTAAAGTAAGCACAGGTCTAATATTAGGAGTTGGTAGGAGATACTACAAATGTATTTGCTTATATATTACGAATCTCATACAGTAGTTAACACAGAAAGCACTTTTTCCATTGCAGGTTAATTAGATTATTTTTTTCATTGTTATTGGGGTCAGGCACACATAACAGCTACAGCTGAGCAAGCTTAGAAAAGCAGAGGGATTCTGCAGAGCTTAATAACAGAGATGCTCAATACTACAAACATTTGTATGCCTATATTCACTGTTATACTCCTGATTCCATCAATATCACTAACCTGTCTGTAAACAAATAGTGAGTCAGCTTAACGTTGTACAAGAGATAGTAGTGAGTTTTCTCACTCAAGCACCTTCCCCAGATAGGCACCAAGAATTCCAGCTGACCCTGCAACCATGAGAGCCCATGTTCATCTGTGGAATTGCTGTGCACATCTCCCCTAGTTCAGGGCACAAACAAATCCCCTGGAAAAATAAGTATGCCTGTAACCTGCTAAGTTAGCTGACTTACACAAGCACTTAACTCCCCCCACCGTGCACAGCACAGCTGCCCTCCCTGCCTTCACCCAGCCTTGAAAAATTAATACTACATACTTGGTAGTAATAAAACGATGCCTTGGGGTATGCGATCCTTTGGCTTCTGAGGAGTTTGCTGTCATGCTGTAAAGCTCACAGAAAAGACATAAGATCACACCAGGGACTACAGAGCACATGCATGATTGCCATGCACATCTTACCACTTACGCACATCTCATTACATACTTTCTTGGGTTGAGTGACTAGAAGCTTTGGGCAAACGGACTTTGGTGCCATTTTATGCTCATGTTCTATTGTCAAGCCTTGAAACTATGCACATTTACAGATGATGAAACACATGCTTCAACGGAACATTTTGCAAGAGAAATGAGCTGGTATGTTTCAGTGGTACTGGGTGGGCAATGGGATAACACGATGAATGCTTTTTGAAAGCTTGCTTTTTTTGTCCACTGTTTTTAATAAATGCTCATTGTAATTGTTTCACGTTGCTTTGAATACATTTTTTTCCCATTCACTCATTCAAAGGAATGCTTGTTTTTAAGTCCTCAGCTTCTATAAGTAGTTAACTTAGGATGAGCAACAAGACAGACTTTGAAAGTTACCGTGATTAGTTAGCAATTAGGAAGAGATCAGTCAAGATAACATTACTGGAAGGAAGCTACTATTTCTTTTTTTGTTGTCGAGTGAGACTCGGCTCTATCTGGCTGTTCTTAAATAGAGTGATCTTGTAGGCTTAGCAGCATAATTTTATCATTTCATCTTTAATCCTGCTGTCTCCCACTTCCCTGTTTACACATCAGTGGATGCATATAACAGCACTGCTCTGTGCTGCAGAGTCATGTAAGGAAGGAGAACCTCGCCCATTCTCCTTCTTAGCCTAAGCGGCCACATGCTGAAATGAATGCCCACAGAACTGCCCGTACACAGATCCTTCCCTTCTGAACAGTGAAAGTCATAAGGGAGGTTCCCTTTCTGATTCAGCTGAGCTTCCAGGAGAGATCTCACCTTGTTTGCCATCTGGAAGGCCTGTAGAAAGTAGCATCAGTGGAGCAGCTTGCTGTAACTTGCTACTCAGTGCAGCCCCACAGGAAGCCAGGCACTGCACAAGAGGGCTGAGACTGTGGCTGTACTGCTGAAGAGCCTCCTGTCTGGCACAGCCTCAAAACGCTGCTGACCCTGGGACTACAGCACAGTGTACATCCACTTCACATCCACTTTCTGGTTCCAGATTAGGAAACAGGTCCTAGATTTTTGACAATTTAAAATGGAGTAAAGCAACGAGCTTACCACATCTTTCTGGAAGACACCATAAGAGCAAGTCATGCTGCTAACGGTCTACATGCCAAATGCAACTGGAACGCAAAGCAAGCGTTGCTTGTCCTTACAACACATCTTTTATCCTCTCCTGGAAACTCATTTGTCCCAGCTAATTTCCCATCTGTGTTTTATTGTCCCTTCCCTGCCAATCCAGCCTGTGTCTTTTGCGGCAGGCAAGCTTCTTTCCTTCCTGGCCACATCCTGAGGCCAGTCACCCCACCCTTAGACTGCCCTGGAAAAAAATTGGATGCAAAGTACTAATGGAGAAGCCAGCAAAAGCTAGGGCCTAAGTAAAATAGGGACGTCTTTCAGAGTGACAATCACATAAAACCAGACCCTAAAAGCAACAACAGCTGAACACTAAAAATGGGAAGAAAATTTTAGCTATTCTAAGCCACTGGTGACCTGCAGTAATTCTTCCTAAGTCACTGAGGATACTCAGCTTCATGTGGGATTTGAGTGAACAGAATCTGGCCCTCTGTCCCACCCCGCCCTGGCCCATAGCTGGCAGCTCCCGGCTCAGCAACAGCTAGGCAGGCATGTAACAGCTTAAAAATGGCTGTAACATAGTGTGTGCTTTGGCCAGGACAGAGGACTGCTGATTAGTTCAATGAAAACATGGTTTACCTCCCTCCACTTTCTACAGCCTTGTTCCAAGAGCAGCTTAGCATTTCAGCAAATGTGAAAATGGGAGTTGCTGGGTGCAGTGGGCTGACTAAGCTTTTTTGGGAGACTTCAGGACAAAGCCTCAATGTAGGTCTCAAAATCAAGTGATCTGAGGAGCACTATAAAAGCTATGATGATGGCAAACCCCGTGATGTGCTTGGCACGCTCCCTGGGAAGGCACAGGGTGGAGTGGCTGAAGCCTTCTTCACAAGCTGGGCCTGAAGGGCTTTGGGTGAACTCAGTGCACCCTGTCATAATAAGAGCAGATTTTCATTTGGATCACCACAAGTCTGTACGGCAGTAACTGAGGAACAAATCCAGCTAGTTTCACCTTCTGTGCCACCAGTGCTGTGTTTAGAAAGCCTCCAGTTTAGCACCTCTATTTTTGATCTCATCCTATTTGCTCCTTTGATGAGGAGAAAGCTCCCAAAATAGCAGTGGTTAAGTATGGCCGAGTGCAAGTTTAAGGGCCAGATGCCCCAAGATGCTGCTGAGACATGCTACGAGCAGAGCTGCGTGACAACCCAGGCACTGCTCAGCTTCACAATCACAGCCTGACTGCAATGGTGTGGCCATCATTTGGATTCTGGAGAGCCTGCTCAAAACCAGAAAACCTCTATACTTCTACTAAGCTCTTCTTGCATAGACTTAGTCTCAAAAATAAACACAACAGAAACACTCTCTATACCCATGATACTTCCAGGGTACATAGCTGAAAGGACGCAAGGCCAGCAAAAGCAAAGTTTCTGGTTCCAATGTCAAGGGCAGCTTGGCTGCAAGGTGCACAGGAGTGACAGGAGGCAGGGGAGGAAGAGGGGGAGACGGCAGAGGGTCGGGCAACTGTAAAGTTGTGTTAATATTATGCTTGGAAAAAACATATGCTAGCAGATACACAGCTGCTCCATTAGCTGTGCCCTGGGCCAGTTACCAGCTGGTGCAAGTTGTGGCATAGCTCCAGCTGCAGCAGCAGAGCTGCATGGCCTCACACCAGGCAAGGAGCCGGCGGGCAGCTTCTGCTCCTGGGAGCAAGGAGAGGGGTTTCAGTCACACAGACCTGACCCCTTCTGCCACTTTCCAAGTCCTTAAGGAATGCTCTGATTAAATAATGGTGTCATTTCATCACTCGAGTCTCCCCCTGTGCAAAGTTCCAGCTGAGCTGGAATTACTGCTGTCCCGGGGCAGTGCGCCGGGCTGTGTCCTCCCTCCCCTGAAGCCACCTCCCGGCTGCCACCCACAGCCTTTGTGCTACAGAAAGCTGAGCTTCCCCACCCAGGCTGGATGCTGAATGAGAATGTTTCAACTCTGTGTGGCTCACTTGGCTTCTGCAGATCAGCTCCTGGGGCCATCCTGAGCCCAAATCCAAGAAATAAGTAGAGCAGAGGGGAGGGAGTAATTTTTGCTGTCCTCGAAGCCTCATCTCTCCTATTGCAACTGGCAGTTCCAAAGGCTCCATCCTGCCAAGATTGGATCTTAATTGGGTACAGTGGAAACAGAAATTGCTGCCAGGGCTGCTGTGATCCATGTCTTACAGTGAACATGGGCAGAGCTTGCCTGGCCCCTCAGGAAAGGGCCTTCACAAGAGTTTAAGGAAAAAAATAATAATCCCTCCAAACCAGTGATATCAGTGAAAGCCTCAAGCCGAGGCCAGGGAGGAGAGGAGATGGCTCAACCAGGCAGTCTGAGGAGGAGCAGGCAGCACCACGTCTGTGGAAAATTCTCCCTGCTCTGGCAGTGCTTGGGGAAGGGAAGCCACCAGCCAGCCCAAGGGGCAGCCAGCAACCCCCAGGCCCTGCAGCAAATTTAAGTACTAAACCCAAATAGGCACCCAGAACCTATCCCAATTTTGCCCAGAAACACTCCTGCTGAGGGCTGTGGAACAAAGCACAAGACATGGGAAGACCAGAACAAAGCCTCTTCAAGCATCCTGTCAGCACATGACATGAGGATGCTACACAATATTTCTTCCAAGCCACAGACACCGATGTCAAACCCAGCTGCTACAAAGGCTGCTGCCAGAGCTCACTCACACCTCTGCGATTAGGCACAGTTTATCCACTCCTTTGGCTTTGAGGAGACACTCGGTTGCTGCCAACTCATAACACACCCAAGATGGATGCTCCTGACCTCATTTCCTTAAAAGCACAGCATCCTGTCCTCTTAGCTGCCATATTGTCCCAGCAGCAGGAGGAAATCTGCTGGGCTCCCAGCAAAGCGAGCAGACAGTCTGGATAACTTTGACACCATTTGTTCCATCTTGCAGATTTTAGGTCCATCAGAGGAAGGCCATCACAGTAAGATCTTGCTTGGACTGGGAGCCTGAGAGAGCTCGCCTTGCTGATTCAGGGACATGGGGCTACCAAGAGCTTATGCAACAGATGCCATGCAGGCATCTCAGAGCTGCTGGACCTGAACAGTGCAAATGGGTTCTTGCTCTGGTAAAATGACTTTAACAGGATTTTCCAGCCAGCGAACCAGCTTTGACAGACACACCCAGGACACTCAGCCATAAGCAACACAACTGTGTGCTGAAGGCTCTTGGCCAGCCAGACTGGGAGGGGTATTTAAACACAAGTTTCTTGCATTCATCTTTATAGCCTGCTGTTTTCCTCAGGGCTCACTAAGGATGCCTCAGAGCACATCCTTATGGGATGTCCCAGACACAGCTACGGCATCGACAGTAACTTAGCTGATCACTGGTAAACCATAGCTTTTGCAAACCTCTGCCAGAGAACTCTAGCTGAACCCCAGCAGCTGGAGGGGTTTTCATTTCTACTTCTCCAAGGTTGATATTTCAAGGTGTTTTTATTTCTTTTTAATCAATGCACATGGCCAGCTCAGGAGGGGGTTGCAAGAGGGGAGAGGGGCAGAGCAGCCACTGTATCTGTACAAAGTAGTTCCACATGCAAGAGGAACAGGGCTCAGCTCACTCGGTGTGTGTTTTGCAGTGCGGTTATGGGCCGTCACTCCACCTTGACAAAGCTGTTATTTATTTACTTAAAGACTTGCATTCCGTGGAAAAAGATGCCCCAAGATAGTACTGTTTCTAAAATTAAACCCAGCTGGGTGGACAAGGAGCAAGCAAGAACTCCCATGCTTCACCAGCAGCAGGGCTCCCTACATCCCAGGGCCTTCCCAGCCCCACTGAGCTGCTGCAGAGCTCAACAAGATCTCCCCATACTCTCAGGCAAAAGAGAGGCAGCTTCCTGGGACTTGGATCACTTCATATGAGAGCTGCGGTGCCACTGTGTCCTACAGTATGGGATGAGGCCTTAGTAAGAGTGATTGCACTTGCTTCTCTAGAGCCCAGGGAATATTCTCGCTCTGCTGCTGGAGAGGGGACATCCCACCTGTCACGGTATTGTCTAAGGGTCTGCGTCCGTGACAAGGGGGACAGGCCCGAAAGAAAAAAAAAACGAGAGAAGAGGAAAGAAAGAAAAAAAAATTGCCGGCGATAAGAGCTAGCCCCCGGACGGTCCGGCGGCTAAAGCGGCAGAGAAGCCGCGGAGCCGCAACCTGGGAAGAGGGGGACCCGTAGACGGATTTAACACAAAAAACAGCGGCACCGATCTGAGGAGGAACAACTAATTTTACTAAATATATCAAAATGAGGCTAGTAGAATTATGATAGAGGGTTTACAGGCTGAAAATCTTACACAGTAAAATGCAGGAGGACCATGTGCTTTCTCCGCCGGGCTGGGAAGAACAGACCCCGCGTCTCCCACGTGGCTTCACCACCCCCTCTCACGCAAAGACCCCTGGGGAGTGCACCTCCTCCCCTCCCCCTCAGAGGGCCACACCAAAAAAGGTAGTTTGCAGTAACCGGGGAAGTAACTCTTTAACTGCCCGTACCTTACATGATGTAATGATGTGGAATACCGACAACAAAAAATCACAAAACCATAACACCACCAGATATCTGACACAAGTCAGAGTGTGGCATAGGAGAAGTCTTTTCACACTGCATGGGGACAGGCTGCTTTCCTGGTCCTCATCTTGTATCTAATCTAGCCAAGTTCTTCCTCCAGCTCACGTGTCCCTGGAAATTCCCTCTTCACAAAGCTCATCCAGCCCTTGCTTCTGTAACCTAAGTTAAGAAACCTGAAGAAACCATTTATAGAAGGGAAGAACTCAAGTGTTCCTCCACCCTTGCCTTGCACCAGTAAGAATTTCCCCTGCTGACACGCTTTTGGCACCTGTTCCCCTGCTGACACACGTGCACAGAAGCCACATTTACATCAGCAAGGAGCTCAACTGGGAAACAAGTACATCAGCCATAGGAGCAGCTGGTGCTGGAGCTGCTGTTCAGAGGCTTGACAGGGGCCTACATTTAGCCTCATCCCTCAGACAAGATGTCTCCACACACACGTGCTGAAGCTTTCCAAAGGACAGGCCGGTCTCTGGTTGAGGCCCCCATGCCTGCCAGGGCCAGGAGTGCTTCCAAGGCACTTGGGAAGCAAAGTTCCTGGAGATAGCAAAGGCAGCTCTGTGAGGGCCATGGGGAGGATGGCAAAGTTTGGCCCCAAACCTCACTGCTCTGCACCAGACAGCTCACAGAGTGAGAGAAGAGAAACCTAACCCAGATCCAGAATCAGCAATGGAAGAGACAGGGACAGCTGGTAGGGACTGAAGAGAAAAAGAGAAAATGGTGGAAGTGCTAGGATGCTGGGAGTGCTCGTGGAGCGCCTGACCCCCAGGTGCACAAACCAGTTCCTCCTCGGCCTCAGCACCACATCCTACCCTGGGCACAGGCAGGCAGGAGCTCCTGCTCCTCAGCTGGGAGCAGAGAGATGGCTCTTGGCATCACATGTTGCTTGTTGTGACAAGGCAGGAAGGAGAGCACAGTTCTTCCACTACAGGCCTGGACTGAGATCCAGGAGGATCTGACCACAGAGTGTTGGGCCAGACCAACATGTCATGCTTACTAAGTCACTTAAATCATTGTTTGCAGATGGGAACACCAATCCATCCTTCCCATTGTTCTGTGCACTCAGCAGTGAGCAGCTGGAGACAGATCTACAGGCCTAAGCGCTCTTCATGTCTGACATGCATCCAGAGAAGGTAATGTTTGCCATCAAATTAGCAAAGTTGCTCTTAGCAGATATGGCTACTGCCCCTCAGTTTGTCACAAATGCTTTATGTAGATTTCACTTACCTGCCTTGGAAGGAGAAAAATCCACCTGCACTGGCAACACCTCAGTTCTCATTTCAGTGATGGTAAAGTTCCTTGCAGAGCTGATGGAAAGTGCTGACACAAGTAAGAGGGAAGAGTGCTGGCCACCATTCCTGCAAGAAGCTCTTAGAAAAGAGCCTGCCCCTCATCAGAGCTCAGCTATTTCTGTGATTATGTCCATTTGCCCATAATTACACTGGTTCTGCTCTGTAACGCACTGTCAGGACAACTGATCCCTATCCAAACTCCTGCTGCCTTCCTGTCTGGATTAGGGTGCCAGCTTCGGTTAAAAATTAGAGAGTGAAATTGCTTCAGTATCTGATTTGCCCCTTCTTCCTCCCATCCCGCTTTTGGTTTTGGGATGTGCTGGTCAGCATCCCTTTGGGAGAGGATTAATTAGGAACAGATCAGCAACTGGCAGCTGTCTCACAAGGACAAGATCTCAGATACGGGACAAGCTGGAGTCTCCCACTTTGACCCTGGTGCAGGTCCAAGGCATGCTTGCTTTTGCAGCCCAGCACTGACACTCTGGAAGCTGGCAGGAGATCAGCATCCCAAAGGCCTCAGCTAGCTTGGGTCCCGATGTTATATTGCTTCAGCTCTAGAGCTGCTTCTGCAGTGAAAGGCTGTGTGTCCCTGTTGGCTCCAGAGGCAGTTTCAGCTCCCCAGCTGCAGAAAAGGCCTTCTCTGTATTTAAGGAACAGTTTTCATTCTAGGGACCAGAAGAAGGGAAGGTGTTCTGTTACCGTTATTTTAAAAAAGTAATATTTTTATGTGCAAGAAGGTTCATACCAAGGATGACACAGAGAAAGGGCAGCACATCCTCCTGAGGTGAGAAAGCTGTAGGCCACCATGAGGCCTTCCCTCTGCCTCCTCTGCTCTGGGAGGAACATCTTTTTAGCCCTGCTTTGTATGCTCTGGTCCTGCAGAGACATATGGCTGCCCTGGTGCAAGAGCACTGAGAGCAGGAATGAGGGGTTGTCTGGCACCCCTTTCCTCACCCCAAGTGTCCACACACTGTAGGAGACCCCAGGGAAACGCAGTAAGCGAGATGGAACTCCTCACCACATTCATGTCATTTTTCATGCTTTGGTCATGGCTAGAGTTTTTTCTTTTGAACTAGTAAGATCCTCTTCATTAATTAAGCATAGGAATAAAGAGGGGAGCTCAGCTGTGGGAGGAGAGGACAAATACTTGTCCTTAAAAAAGCAAAAATTTACCCTTTAGAAGAATCCTACTTGTGTTTCCTTTCAAAGAGGTTTTTTCCTTTCAAAGGAGCACTGGGAGGACGATTCGTATTTCTATTACTAGATCATTTTGAAGCCTGGATTCTACCCCAATACAAGATCAGGACCCTTTTGATTTATAACAGTAAAAATAAAAATAAATAAAAACCACATTTTCTGAAACAGACAGAAAAAGAATCACTTGGGGGTGGGGGAGGAATATTTTAGCTCTCCCTGTTAAATGTTGACCAGCAGGGCAACAGCGGTACTGAGAGGCTAGATTGTCAAGCACTTTTCTGGCATTAGAGCTGGTACCGTGCACAACGGCAGCACTGCAAGGAGATCCTTGGGGACCTTCACCCAGGTGTAACAGGCATTAGAAACAAGGGCTTTCTAATGAAGCTTTGTGGATATCTCGAGAAACTCAAGTGCCTACGAGGCACAGGGCAGTCAAACTGATCCTAGATGAATTCAGGAGAGACCCTCAGCCCACCATACACAGTCCCATTCTCCAGCTGGAGGACATGTTAGGGATGCTTGTCTCACTCTTCCAGGTAAGAAAGTGATATGTGAAAGAAGAAGAATGAGCTTCAGACAAGACATACTCATCAGCTTGCTTTCAAATAACAGTGAATACTCAAGGTGACAGTTTCCTTTCATAGGCTTAACCTGAAGTTTGATGTTTGAAATCAAATTAAAACCACAGTAAACTTTGGTTACTCTCCCTACTGTTTTAATCAACCTAGTTATGCATTTTATACCTTTTTTTCTCCTTGCCCAGCAACATCAAGATAAAAACCAGGTATTCCAAACTGACATCCTACCCTGTTTTACTCCTCCTCTGTTTCTTTCCCTCATCAAGGCACGTTTGAACAAGGCATTTAGCTTTCTTAATGAATCTCTACATCGCTATCTTATACGAAAATTCAGTCTGCCAGGCTGAAGTTCCAAAGAGCAGAGCATCCCCCCCACCTTCCTCAAAAAAATTTAGTAGGTATACATAGGTCTACAAGCAGCATCACCCTCATTTTCTCTAACCAATTTGCACTGAGACCAAAGAGGAAAGGAAAAACAGAAAAATAATAATAAAAGAAGACCCTCCCGCTGAAAGTCTGACCAAAGCAGAGATAAACAGCAACTGTGTCTCAGAGACAACAGCAAGAAGCCCCTTAGCTAAAGAAACATGAAATGAATAGACAAAATCTAGCATGACAACCTCAAAACAAAATTTTTTGACTTGGGAGGGTGGGGGGGGGGTTGTGAAGGGGGCAAAAGTCTTTCATTATTTTGTTACCAGGCAATAGAATGCAGTTTCCAAAAGGCCAAGCAGATTTCTCCCAGAAAATTCCATATCTGCTGTGGCAGAGATAAAAGTCATATTTGTTTAAACAGAAGCCAAAGGTTAAAGAAAGGAGAAACCAATGAATAATAGATCTTCAGAGTTTCCCAGCACGACAGAAAAGCTCCCCTTACCCTCCTCCTCACTGCCACTTATTCAGGACAGCAAAACCCTGACCCTATTTTTGCTTAGAAAAAAAGCCAGAAGGCACTTACCTTGCTTCTATGCAGCGGTGATGAGGACTGGCAGTCTACAGCCATAACAAGAAGCCAGATGGGAAGATTAAAGGAGGCTCCTGTACCAAAGCCATCCTGTAGGGCAGAACAGCAGCTCCTCACTGCATGCTCCAACACCAATCAAAATACAAAAGAAAGAGAGATCTTTGTATAATTTGAGCAGGATACCTCTTTGCTTGTTCAGTGCAGCCAGAATTCAAATGCTGCTGGGCTTGACCTCCAACAAGAGCAAAAACAATGGTTTTGCCTTCTTTACTGAAATCCAGCTGCTAGAAAAGCAAAAAAAGACAGGCAGTTCCCTGCATTGTCATCTTCCTTCTGCCACTCATGTCCTGCATGGATTTCAGAAATGTCCCTGCCTCTGCCCTTGCATCTGTAAAACAAGAATCTTGTAGCCATGCTCAGCCAAGTCTGAATCAAATAGATTGAAGACAGAGAAACCAAAAGCCCTTTCAACACATACAGAATGAGTCTTTCCACACAGCACCCCCACCTGCTGCCTTTTGGCCCTCAACCTGTGCAAGCAATTATCCCCTATTTGCTTTTGCTTGCTGCCATAGTCCTTCCCACCTGAGCCACAACCAAGAGCTGGGACTTTGAAGTCCCACATACCGCAGGAATATACTGTGCAGCCTGATCAAATCTAGGCATGAGATTTGCCAGGACTCACAGTTAGAACATCACACTTTAATGATAGCAGATATCCATGAAAAGTTGTAGCTTAAGGATGAATTTTGTCAGCAACCTATTTATGATATTAGAGACAGGGAGATTCATGTGTAAGTGAAACAGCTGCATGCTGCGTGTCTAAAATGAAAACAAGGTTCTGCCCTTGAGCTCCAAGGAATTCCGTAGCTTGTCTCTTGATTCACCCACTCTTCAAGTGCACACAAATTAGCCCTAGCTCTTACATACCTCCTGATTGCACTGCTGTGCTGTATCTGACTTCTCTCCCCTCTCACCTCCCACATCCCCAAAGCACTCCTGACATTGGCTTTCCTGGCTTCTTTTCATCCAGCCTTACTGAACTCCTTCCTTTGAAGCCATCCTCTCCTACCCCCTTCTCCTCTCACTCACACTCTTCCTCTGAGGATGTTGCTCAGATAAGCGAGCTTACAGGCAGTACTTCAGCCTTAGCTGCTGTTCTACGAGTGTGTCCACGTGTGGATTATGAGATGATCCTCTCAGACAGCAGGAATGATGTGGTGGTTTTTTTCTTCTTTGTTTAAGTGAACTCCAGTGTTCCCTATGCTCTTCCACCTTCCTGCCACAACTACCTCTGAAGTTTCTCACCAACTCTGCAGAACTCTGTCACTGCAGAACTACAGGCTCTTGATCAAAGAGAAAGACCCAGAGCCAAGAACAAAATGCACCCAGACTCCAACTCACCTGTAACACTGTCCAGCAAAAGCACAGAAAATGCAACTGCAAATAAATTTACGGAGACGCAGTGGGGGCAATATATCTTTAATTTTTTTGCTTTTGTTTTTTTAGTATTACAGTATATTCTTATAAAAAGATACAGATAAAAAGGACACTACAGGATTTGTACATTTAATTCACTTATAGTCTTAAATTGACTAAGAAATGAGGATACGCCAAGGCATTACAGCAGCACACAACCTCCCACTTCAGTAAGCAGCACTATACTTCCCAGCTCGGCAGGCAGGGACACCTCCAAAAATGATCTGCAAGTTTCAAACTGAGCAGGCTGGCAGAGGAGGAGAATGGCTGAATACAGTTTGGAAGGGAGAAGCATTGAGCGTGGCTCAGCTACCTGATGTCCTCTTACAATTCTAAAACAGCAAGAGTTTAGGGGAAAGTCTGAAGATAGGGAGGAGTGCAGAGGGGGTGGGTTGTCAGTAGCGTATCATAGAGGCTTTTCTAGATCAGCTGAGTGAGAACTCCAACTGTTGGACAGCTGAAAGGACCAAGCCCCTTGCAAGCTCTGTAGAACATCTTCTCAATAGCTAAAGCTGTTTAAAAGGGGAGTTTTGATCTAGATGCTGCTTTAAATAAAGTTGGTGTAAAACACTGTACTGCGTATACTGCATCTATTCCACATTAACACCAGTAACAGAAGACTGGTTTGGAATATCTGTTAAGCATCCAGACTAAAATGAGGTGCCATAACACATTTCTATGCTAATGACATCCTTCTCAGCATAATCTGGCCAGCTTTAGGAAATCCTGGTCATCCAAACTACTTAGAGCAGTAAATAGCTTTAATATCTACATCTAAATTCTATATTGTAAGTTGGCCAAATTGCATTACCCAAGATGGCCATTTCCACCTTTGATAAGGAAAGTAAGAGTGGCCAAAAGCAGCTAAGTGTTTGAATGGCAGGCAACCAGAAATCTTCCTAGTTCAGTACAGAAGCGGAAGAGCTGTGGCTAAACATGTGATTATTGCTAGAGACTCCTCAGAGAGAAAACCAAACAGCCAAAAAATGTTGCTTACCCTGGATACTCTGAGGAAGTAGAGAGGAGGAGGAGAGAGGGGAAGCAGAGAAAATCTTTCTTCCTTGGCCTTGAAGATGGGAAGGAATATTAGCTCTGAGGAAGAAGAGCTGTCCCAGTTTGTCTCACCAACATGCAAACTCCGGTGAGGGTATGATCCATACCTGTACACCTATTTGAGCTTCTCTGGCGTTATGTGCAGAATTTGAGTTGGAGGTTGAAATTTGAGTTAGCAGCTGTGTAGCTTAACCCTTCTCAATATTCCCACAATGATTAATGACAAGAAAACAGTTGTTTTCAGAAAGTATTCTGAAATAACCTACTTGCATCAATTCACCACACGATTTAAAAGACATGCTTTCCCAAGTCCATTATTATTAGGGCAGAGTGATTCCTATGAAAGCAAAAATGAAGTTCTTCCTTGCCTCCCTTCCCACACCAAGGCTGCTCCCACACCACCCCTTACCGGCTCAGCTTGCTGCAGAATGGCCATACAGGCTGTCTAGCTGGTGTAATGCCCTGGCACGGTCTCAATAGTCTTTGCTGTAATGCAGTGTATACATACAAACATAGCAAACTAAAATAAGGCAAAATAAATAGAGGTGTCAGATTTACAGGTTCCCCTTAGAGATTCCTAAAACCATTTAAAAAAAAAATCATTTAACCCCCAAACAAAAAAGAAAACAAACAAACAAACACAAAACAACCAACCCAGAAACAAAACTGCATATATCATGTACATCATCAACTGTACAACTGATCTTCTTTCCCCTCAAGGAAACTCCTGACACAAGCTTCTCCCGTGCAACCCAGCTCAGAGTGCGAGCTTTCTTAAAAAAGAGGGAAGATTCAGCCAATGGAGCTGACCATTACAGAAACACCTGCTCCACAGCCTTCCATCAGGGCCCCTCACGATGCCTTTCCCTTCCTCAAACATTGTGAACACGTTACAGAAATGCTTCTGAAGGATGCCCAAGCTGTCTCTCTAGTGGAGAGTCTCTCATCCCTGAATATTATTCCTGCTTCTGCTCTTGTAGGGAACCAGTGCCCGGACCACAGCTGTGCTGCAGAGCATGGAAGGGCCTTGCTGCCCTGAAGTCACTTTACTTTGCAGCGTTTTCAGAGACTTATGGACAACTGAGAAGAGTGACAAAGAGCAAAGGGAGTGGGGTGTGTGTGGGGGGAAGTTCTGCAGTCTTTTCAGAGGTCATCCTAATGCAATCTGCTTAAGAACAATGCAAAGACACACAGGTAAGTGAAGAACTAGATCTCTACAGACAAGGTTTGGAGAATTAGAAAGTACCTCCTCTTCTAGGTGTGAAGAACTTCATAAAATTAGCAACAACTACATTTCTCTAGGAAGAGTATAAAGTAGAACAAGCCCTCGATTATAACCTTTTTCACATTTCTTCCTCTTCTACTTATTTCCAAAGACAAAGTGATTTCTACTTAAAATGCTGGTGCTAGGCACGGCTGTGAGGACACCAGCAGACCTTAGTTCTTCTCTGTCCCTCAGAATATGATAGAGGTTTTGCCTTAATGTTATGCCTCATGACTGCTTGCTATGCCCGCCCAGGCTATAGAAGCACTAGAGGATAAGGATTAGATTTTCCTGCCTTCAGCACTTAGCAACTCTATCACAACTGCATATGAGGAACAGAACACAGCTGCACTCACAGCACGCCAGAGACTCCAAGCAAGGATGAACTTCGCTTCACAAAAAATCTGAAGTCGGGTCCTAGAGCAAAGCCAACTTCTTCCTTATCTGCTGTGGCCAGCCTCATCTTTTAGAGCAGACATATTAATAGGTCTCTCTGCTTGTCACCACTTAGATGAAATCACTGTTTCTCTCAGCGAGTAACCAAGCTTTTCCAAAATGCTTTTCATGAACATTCACCATGGAGTGAACAGCCAGTGGAGACTATTCAGCATGCTGAAAGAAACCTTCAGCCACCATCACCAATTCAAAACAAAAGTCTGGGGCCCTTGAGAGCTAAGGAAGTTGAGCTTCAATGAATCAGGGGCATGACTCTGGGCTTTCTGTCAGTTCCAGTAATGTATCTCACAGCTGATTTATTGGAGTTGCACAATCTCTTATTACTTGTGTATATATTGAGGGTGTGGCAAAGCTACAGCAGCTTTCTTTGACTGTCACTGAGGCTGGAGCACTGCGTACCATCATATAACTTTTCAAATCAGGGCTGAACTTTGTACACAAATGGACAGGGAGATTATCACTCTCTCTGCTTTTGCTACATTTATGGCCTGGTGAAGTGACTTCAGTTTCAAAAAGCACTCCATGAACCTGGTTTGAAAAATACTGGGGTGGGGAATGCTGTATTTATATTCAAGAGTTTTGCCCTGAGGTGTTTCTTCTATAACAGAACTGCCTTCCTGACAGTCTGCCATATTAAACAAGTACCTGGGGAGCAAGCAAGCAGCCATAAGTTGGACAGAGCCACAGGTCACATCTTGCACCAGAGCTGACCTTGGCACTGGCACTACACCTGAACTTCTGAGTGAGTCCTAAAACCAAGGAGAACAAAGAGGAGGGAAATCTACAATGTTCTAATCCCTAAAAGCATCATCTTTGGAATTCAGGGATTATCAAAATCTAAACTCAACTGTATACCAGTTTGGCACATATTACCACCTCTCATATGGCTTACATGGCATAGGTTATATGGCATGCTTTAAAACAAGACAAACAAAAAAAGGGCAGAGATATGGCATGTCTACTTTGGGGAGCAGCAAGGAGCTTGTTAATATAATTTACAAGAGACATTTCTAAAAATCCATTTTGTAATTTAAAATAAAAATGCTTATAAAAGTGAGAGTTAAACTTTCAAAAACCTTTATGAAATACAGTCTTTCTTCTACAAGGTGCTTGTGTCTGCTGCAATGGATATTGCTGTTAATAGCTAATACCAGAAGGGCAATGGGATGATAAGGGAGGAGAATGTACCCAGCTCTTGTAAGATACCAGCTCTTTACGATGAGTATTATACAGAGGCACGGCAGTTTGGAATGTCGTAAATAGGGAAATTGTAGGGTGGGAGTCTCAAAATTCAGTAAACAATGAAACATTAGAGTTTAACAATTCTAAATTTTTTGCTTCTTTCCATAGTTTAGATAATTATTTTAGTGTTCAGAAAACCGCCACTGTTGGCTTCTCCAATATTGGTAGTGTGTAATACTGATCAGGCAGCGTGTATGGCAGAAGAAGTTCTATTCTGCAGACTCAGTGCTGAGCCTGAGGTTAAGCGACATTCATAGAAAAATCAAACCAAAATATTAAAGTGACCTAATGGAGTTTTTTCCATTTCCCTGGGATACCTTGACATTTTGTGCTGTTTACTATTGATATATTGTTTGTAAATGGTAGGCCTCTCTTCTCAAATGCTGTTTTCTTCTTGCCTAGGAGGAAGAATCCATCACAATTTTTCTTTTCCTTTTACCCTCTCCAGAGTTGATAATCAAAAGGTTTGACAAGATTGAAGACAAAAATTATGACAAAAAAAGGGCTATAGCAGCCCACAGAATTGAATCCCTTTCCTAGAGCCATGAAGATATACCAAATTTAGAATTCATGCATCTTCTTGGGGTTCTCTGCTTTTTCACTGTGTGCTTCATAGGTGCAATGTAAACACAACTTTCTTTTTTTCTTATGAATTAACCCGTTTCCAAAGCCTGCTTCGCTTACATGATTTTGTGTCCTCCTGGAAAAAAAATCTCAGTTTTCCTTATGAGACCTTCCATCGGTTCATGTAAGTAATCCCTTCCAAATGAAAAAGGCTGTGGCCTGTACAGTTCTCCTTTGACATCACTGATACCTTACTGAACTATGTGATTACCCTAGATGGGATTGGGGTGCATGCAATAAATCAGCCTCTTATGCAGAAAGTCCAGTCCATTCCCAAAGCAGTTGCAGCTTGTATCAGCTGGAAAAGAAACCTCATTTCTTGCAGCTTGCAATCCCATTTGCTTTTTGCCACTTGTGAACTGTGAATGATACTCAGGAGCTTCCTATTTCCAATGGGCTGCACTAAGGAATCTTGCAGAAACGAGTAAGAAATGTTCAGCTGTTTCCTCCCACTCTCCAGCAATCACAACAGGCTCCACAGTCATCTAGGTGAAACCCCAACCTGTTAGTGGCATAGTTTTCTAAACAAAAGCCAGAACTTTTTTCCTAGAAGATGAATTTCAGAGCTTTGAAGCTCAACCATCAATAAATTCCAGAAAATTGTTTCTAGAACAGCAGAATCCAAACGACTTTGGCAAAATATTTTATGTTGATCCCGATTTTCAAAATCCATTTTGTTCCAGAACTGACAACTTCCTTCTGAACATCACGTGCTTTGGACAGTACAGACCATACAAAAACTCTATATAGAATATGAGATCAAAAGCATTTTTCAGATGCTGATCAATGGCTTATAAAATCCAATTCTGAGTGGGTACCTGTAACCTCAACAACCACACCTTGACAAGACCCTGAAGGCCATTCTAGTTATTGAAGAAGCAACAGGTTTTTACAGAGCTGTTGTGAAATTAGTCTTGCTTATTATCAGCAAGATGGAGATCATAGTTCATTTTTACTTTGGCACGCAGAAAATTATCTTTCTCCAGCTGCAAGGCTGTCTGCAAGGCCCAGTAGTTTCTGTCATCATCATGAGGCCTTTCATGACACAGTCAATTCCCAGAAGCAAATCTGTCAGCTCTGCATGGCCCAGTCACAGACCCTGCTAGCTCCACAGAGGCACTTTTATAATGGTTCAAATTAGGAGTGCAGAGGAGGGATGAGAGGAAAGCTGATCAATGGAAAGGTAACGTCTCTACCCACAGACCAAAGAAATCCTCTGGGGCAGCTGTCAGCCAGGCGCCATCACACACATTCATCTTCCTTGTTTTGCTCTTTTTCTTCACTTATTTTGGTTGATTATTTTTCTCTCTCTTGTAATTAATAATTTAGTTTTGTCACCACCCGCTCCCGGCTTGTCTCTAAGCCTTGGTTCCCCGAACGCTTGCGATTACGCTTGAGCTTGGATAAGTCTTTGTCAAAGACTTCTCCTGACCTTAATGCTGACACCAGATCATCAAACTCCCCGGTCTCTTCAGAGATGCTTCCTGCTTTCGCTTTCTTTTGACGCCTCTCTTTTTCCCTCTGCTCTTTCAGCTGCGGAGAAAGAGACAGAGCTTTAGGATTCACTGACGGAGATGCTAGATCACTACAGACATTGTGTTAAGGAGAATCTAAGATGTGTTAGTATATTAGTACAGTTTGGGAATAAAAGGATCAGGATCCTATCCACAAGGCCATCATGTGTTCCAAGGGCAACAGAGACCATACTGTGCTTCCTTTCTTTTGCACAGGTGAGCAGAGAGCATGAGAGGTGAGGAATAAGCAGCATCTTCTGCTTGCCTCACAAAGCATTATTGCCCCAGAGCAAAGAGTACCTGCTGTGCTCACAATACCTAACCTGCTGAGTTTAAAGTTAGTCTGAATGTTGCTGCACAAACCAGTCACCACTAGAGTCACAAAAAGCTTTGCTCGTAGGGCATGGGTAGTTATATTCAAACAGGTAGAAAGGTCACATTCCTTCAGAAGGAGAAAAATAAGAAGGGGAATACATCAGATGGCCACAAGCTAAACATACTGGACAAGGAAAATAGTGTAGCATGTTGCAGAGATGGGGAAAAGAAAGAATATTGCCTTGACTCCAGAAAGAGAAACTGGTTATAAATAGAAACAGCAATGAAACAGGACTGCTGGTTTTACCAGTCATTGGATAAGTCTAGCTGTTGGTGTGATACTCTCAGTCTCCCTATGGTAGCACCAAGGAGCTCAATTATCCTCCACGCTGCTCAACTCCAAGATTAGTGGAAATACCAAGGCACAGCTATGGCTCCCGGATGCAGGTGGCTCACTGTGTACTAGTCCCATGTTGCACGATTCTTCTCATAAGCAAACTGCAATCTCTCTCTCAGTACATCAAGCCTACTAAAGCTTCTTACATCTTTAACAGTGGGCTCCTGCACTTTCTGTGCTGGCTGAGAGGGAAACTTGAGCCTAAGTCTTGGCATTTTATCTCTGTGTCCAGCATTTCCAAGAAGCCTGCTGGCATCCTAGAGTTTTACCTCTCTCCTCTTCTGAAAGGAATAAAAGGGTTCTTTTGGCACAACGAACTTTGCAATTAGCAATTGCCTTCAGTGAAGTTAGAGCCCAGGCAGTGGCCAAGGTTAAACTGCTGGCAGGGTGGAAGGAGGCAGTGAAAAGCTGGGATGTTCTCATCTCCAGGAAAGCCTGAGATCAGAAGGGGAGGCTGGTTCACATGAACCCCTGGGGTTATACACGTTGGACTTCAAGAGGCAAAATCAATGAATCAATGATGCTCAAAAGCTCACTTGCCTCATCAAGGACTAACACAGCCCCAGTAATCAAGGCATTAAGGCCTGCCAGCACAGACTACAGCAGGGCAGCATTTACTGTGTTACCATACACTGTCAGGAGACAAGAACACAGCAGATGATGATAAAGCCTGAGTGGAAGCTGCCCAGCTGGCAAGACCTGACTCCAAGAACTTTTGCACAGAGCCAGCAGTCTGAAAGCAAGGCAGACTGGCTCCATGCAGGGACAGTATCATCTTGCAAAGTACCTTGACAGAAAAGGTAGGACTAGATTTGGGTATCTGAACTCAAAGAAGAGAGACTTAGAAGCCAAACTTGGCAAATGTTCTTTTTTGACAGCCCGTGAAAGCTGACAGAACACAACCAGCAGGAAAATGCCACCATTTGTGAAGAGAAGGATGACAAAAAGGTGGCAAAGAAAAGGACATAAAACAGCGACAGGACTGAACTGTCTATGTCAATGTTTCTCTCTTGAGAAATGAACAAATGATGAAGTGAAATGCCTTCTTTTGCCCAAGTTCTCACCATGGCTTCCATGCGTGCCCTGCGCTCCTCTTCTTCCTTTTTCTTCCTCATATTCTCCAGATCTTGCTTTGCCTCTGCAAATGACTGTAAGAAAGTGTCAAAGATGCCAAAAAATTCATCTGGCTGCATCTTGCCCTCATTCTCTCCAAAATGCTTCAGTGCCTTGGCGTACTGTCAAAGGGGCAGAAAACACAAAAGCAACAATTAGGCAGGCAGTCCACTGAAGACAGCGAGGAAAGCTTACGCGTAACTACACACTTAATTCAATACCCCCTGAGCATTCACGTGCTGAGGAGAAACTGCCTCCCCATGCAGCAACTGAAGTGCCTCCCTTACAGCAGGTGCCTCTGTCCTGGAGAATCTGCTCTATTAGTTATTCTTCGGGCAACACAGGACAATGGTGCTGGGGAGCACTATCTATCTGTTCATGTTAAAAAAAAAAAAAATTCAGTGCCTGAGGTGATGGAGCTATTTCAGAGAGCAATTGTCTGGCCACATCTCAGCTGCAGCTGTGGGTCAGCAGGGGCATGAAAGGCAATGAGCTAGCTGGGGAACAACTACCAAACAAGTAGTACTAGCTCATGCTAGCCCATCTAACCCTTTCACCTTCTCCTCCCCTTTCCCCCTCAATTTCACTTTTAAAAGAGCTGGATTTAGAAGTTTTGTGTACTAATGTTGTAGCCCATCCTTGCAGGAGCCTTTTGCTATGTCATCCATCACTCTGAAGTACTCTGAGTCAGTGTTGCCTAGGAGAGAGGAGACTAAGGACAGACACGGCATGAGAGAGGGGCAAGGAAAGCAGCCAGGGCTCCAGGGCAGACTTAAAAGAGAGTGAATACATCACAAATGGCTTTTATTTTAATAGGGAAATGTTGAGACTGCAGGACACATGTGGAGAGAGCCAACTGGCAGGACTTCAGTCACAGGGCTGTCCCGATCTGGATATGGTAAATTCGCAGCAACCCCTGGCTCCTGGACACAAGTCTTGCAGTACTCGTACTCTCTTTGCTCCCTCATATACTCACAAACATGCCCCTGTACTCACCCAAAATGTACTCAACTGCATGCATAGATAGTCTACATACAGCACGTATGCCCATGTCCACTAACTCTCATATAACCAGACACATCCCGAAACTGCATCACTGTCCAACCATCCTCCCTCATACACCTTTGCACTGCAACTGACAGAACTAGTGATACACTCCTGATTCTAATGGTGCCCTGATGTGCAGCACCTTCGTGTGCCAGCGCTGGGAAACACAGCATGCTCACAGACATCCCTGCTCACCAAAACAAAACCAGCCTCTCCCAAGCAACAGACTGATTTCCAATCATCTTGCGTGCCTATTCAGTTCATACCACCACAGACCAACTTCCCTTTCCTTAGGTGCTCTTGCAGAATGGAAAAGAATTAGAACAGTCCAGGCTCTGATCCCAAGCATAAAATGAATTTGGAAGCAGGACTTATAAAACCCTCTGGCTCTGTACCAGGTAAAGCACAAACAATGTTTCCCAGTTAACTGCAGGGGAACAAAACCTCCAAGGAAAGCAGCTTCCTTCTGGCACAGCCTGAGACATCCAGCATCTCCCCTCCTCTGCTTTCACTGCCAGGCCCACAAAGCAGTTTGAAGAAATAATTTCTTTTTTTATTTTTTCTTTTCTTTAAAAAGGCTGTATTCTCAGCCAGAAACAAACAAAGAAACTCCAAGTATCTGGAAAAAAAAAAAAAAAAGCACTGGAAGGAATGCAAGTTGCTTTGAGCTACCAAACATGGCAGAAGTTGAAGGAAGCACTACAGCAGCAGCAAATCATGGAGGGATTTCAGAGTATGGAAATAGCAACAGACTACTTCTCTGTTTAACTCCTTTCTCTGAAACCTCTGAAGACAAATATATACAAGTGTACAGAACTGCTACCTTGGTCTCCCTCTCTATATTCTTTCAATATATATCTACTTAAATATATTGCCACAGCTGCCTGAGCACACAGAGGTCACAGTAGGTGTGCTATCTGGAATCTCTTCTCACTTAACTTGTGGTTAATCCCTGTGAAAACTGAAGAAAAGAGACAAATTAAGAGCAATGACTGGAGCTAGCAGCTAGGAGGAAGGCTTGTTGGCCTCACAGGGGTTTCCCAATCTTTTAAGTTAGGAGGCTGAGGAGGGGGGTCCTTGCCTGAGGATCTTGGATCCTACACATATGGAAGTCTCCATTAGAGGGTGGTGTCGTCTGCAAATGCTCTGCACATAGTCTGCCACCCAACTGCTAGCACCAGCTAATTCATGCTACACTGGCTTTTGACATTGTGTCCTCCCTGCCACATAAAGGAGGTAAAGTGTTGCTGTGCTGGAAGGACCAAGCATCCTGGGAGCCTTCCAGAGACACTCATGAATTTAAAGTGTTTACAGCAGATCCCTCTGCTTTTATTCCTCCTTATGTTTCTGTCATCATGTGTGCTCTGTCAAAGTACCAGTGCAGGGATGAGGGGCAGTGTGCTACCTGGTGTTAAACAGCTGCCTTCCTGGCTCAGGGTGCTCCAGGCAGAGCAGCACAGAGCAGCCTTAGCAGTTCTGAGCCTCAGAACTATTTTCTGCTACCTGCCACAAGTTTTGTGTGACCTTGTATGAGTCACTCAGCTAGCGGGTGGCAACCCTGCCCATGGCAGGGGGCTGGAGCTCGATGGTCTTTAAGATCCTTTCCAATGTATGCCATTCCAGGATTCTGTGATTCCCAGAATTTTGTGACATGCTGTAATATCACAGAACAGAGTTTGAAACTTGCTTATTCCATAAGTCATTTGGGGACAGGTAACGTGCAAAAGCAAGATGGAAAACTGTTTCAGTGGGTTTTCCAATGTAATAAAGGATGGTATCTCTTTTTTTCATTAAAAAAATTCATTTCCACGCCATTAGGGCGCCCAAGCTCTATGATATAGCAGGTCCATAAGCTTAGTGCCAGCTCTGCTTCCTCTGCCAAGCTTTCCACTGAATTTATCCTCTTGCCAAAGCAAATCGTTTAGACAGTTGTTTATTTTAAAAAGCTATTTCATCAAGGACAGGGAAAGCGGGACAGCAGTGAGCACACTCTTGGCTCTGCTTGCCAACGAAATGTTAAACAGTGGCAGAAGAGCTCTGGAAGTGGCAGGAATGGGGCTCTGTGAGGAGAAGGAAGAACAGCTACGATAAAAATTTCCTGCTGTCTGTGCTGTCTGCTATCAAAGGAGAAGCCATTGCAAAAATGAATTATATCATGCAACATGAACTGTCCTCCCTTGACAAGTAATCCCAAGTTTGCTGTTGCAAAGACTCCAATTCTGTACCGAGGCAATTCACATAAAATTCTGCTCTCTTTATGGGACAGAATCAGATCAGTTAATAGAAAGAGATCTATTAATCTCAGGTAGGACAGTGCCCAGCTCTCTTTGCAACTTTAGAGCTCTAAAAGGATTCTCCTAGGAGTGACTCTGGAAGCCCTACAATCTAGATACAAGTGCTATAGACATTTCTGATGTGTTAGATACCATCCCGCCCTGAAGCATCTGCAGTTCTACACACAGGAGCTGCACAATTTATTTATTAAATGGCTGTTTCTGATGGCAGGCTGTAGAGCCTGCCTATACACATACCCTGCCCTGACTTCCTCAGTCTCCAACCCAACCCCTTCCTTATTCACCGGCCTCAGAGGCTGACAGAAAACACCAGTCTCTGAAAATGAATGACTGAAGTGCACAGTAACTGGCACTTGGAGTACAGTATTTCTGTATTTTCATAACATTCAGCCATTAATGGCTATTTTCTTAAACAGATTTTGGCTTTCACTGCCTTGCTGCTCTTCAAAACAGTTACTACATGTGCTAAGCTTATTAAATGCACGTGCAGATTCTGAACTTGAGTCTCTCCCATGATAAATATAAACACTCTGCCTCACAGCAGATGTCATGAGAAAATCTGGAGATGGACACTTTTCCTACCCTCCTCATCAGCCCTGCCTGAACTGTGGCTTCCCTTGTGCCTCTGTAGCGAGGCTTAGGCTTGATTTTCAAAATGACACCCCAGCCCCCTTTGGAGTCATGCAGCTATGACATGACTACTGACTATATAGGAATGATATTACTTTACTAAGCTGACTTAGTTCTTCTAGGAGGATCCAAAATACTTCACAAATGGGTTTGCTATAAACTTCACACAAAGTAGAAGAGCTATAAAGCAATAGTTAAGTCCATATCTGTCAACATTCAAGGATATTGTAAAGTTTCATATAGGGCAAATGTCACTGTATTCAAGTAAGAAAATAAAGTTCACACAATGGGAGGACACTGTTACTCCCCTTGGACATTTTCTTTGCTTCCCCACAGGAAACTAAGGGAAGAATTTTCACAAACAAAATTCAACCTTTTCTTTTTTTTTTCTGAAATGAAAAAGTCAGCTTCTTGTTCGTTAAAACATGTAAAAACTAGTGAAGAATTCCAGGGCAGAATTTCACTTTCTCCTGCCCACAACTTTCAGTGTATGGGAAATGGCAGAAAACATTATCCCTTGATCTAATCTATATATTCCCTTATAAAGTGGTACTGAAAGTGAGAAAAATACAAAAAGAACAAGAACCAGCTGTGCTAGAAAGCCTATTTAAAACGTTGGTCTAAGTTTCCAGTCACTTCTGAACCATGCCATCTGTTTACTGCATGAAGATAAGTACAGCTACAAAGCTTCCTCTGCAAACACGGATGTCTGCATCTGACAATCTGGCCCTTTAAGTTTAAAATATCACTTCTTCCCCATGACCACTAGCAGTAAATAATCCTGTTTAAAAAGAAGGCCAAAAAAAAAAAAAAAAAGTATTGAATGGGATTGTGATAAATATCCTCTATAGAGAAGGTCAGTACCACACCTTGTAATGGAGCGTTTCCAAAACTTCAATACTGAAATGATTTTTGCCTGTACTCAAGATATTCCAAAAATAAAAAGCTTCCCAGGTTTGAAAAGATAATTTGTATTGTTTTAAATGTCAGCTGAGGAAACACAGCTCCGATTAACTCACGGCAATCAATTAGACGCATCTATATTTAGAAAGATATCCAACTCCAGCTGTTAAAACTAGGACTTCATTATTATTAATAAATCTGTGAACCAGACGAATTCTTCCTGGGCCCCTTTAGATGTTTTTAAAAGCCCTCCCTTTCCCACTACTTTTTTCTTTTTATTATTTGCTTTGCTTTGAGAAATGAAAATAGAAGAGGATAATCAGATGTCTTAGTCCCTCTCTTCCTTTAATTGGCTAGTTACAGTAGGTTTCCATGGTAAAAAAAAAAAAAAAAAAAAAAAGTTTGTGATTCAACAAACACAGAGAGACCACTGAGAATGAAAGATGTTATAGGTTTTGCAAAGCACATCTGGTTTGTTGAAAATTTTCAGGTTTTTTTCTTTTTTAAAGAAACAGAGGAAAAAGAGGAAGAAGGGAGGGGAAAAATAATATGAGGCAAACATGAGAAATAGCTCAGCATTGGTAAGGACAGACAGTTCCCTTTCAGGAGTCCAAAAGCAGGTTATTGCCAGTATAAGAGCCAAAGCCATAGGTTGAGCAGAAGTTGGAAAGGCATGCATTCAAATATAGTGAGGAGAAGGTAGAGAAACATTTCCTAAGCATGTTATAGTCATTAAAGTAAAGCATCTCTTCTTGTTCAGGGCTTTATGTTGCCTATGTCTAAAAAAGCATGCAACAACTTCCAAACGTATTGGTCCATCTGCAAGGAGATTTTCTGGTTATTTTTAAAGCAAAAAAACACAGTTTTTCTGCAAGTGTCTGATCAAGGAAATTTGCATTGCTGTGTTAGATGTGTAGCACTTGCTAGTTTTTATCCCATAACTGACCTCATAAATAAATCATATTGGGCTTTAAGCCTCAGTGTGCCAAAAGAAAGGATCACACCTATCCGTAACATCAAACCAAAAGCCAAGGAGAGAGTCTTCATTTCCAAAAATGTGCACCTAACTGTAATGAAGTTGAAAATGTATCCAATCATAAAATAGAAGCCCCCAAACCACAGAAACCTGTGTTTTTCTCAGTGAAGGCACGAATGTAAAATACTGGTTTTGTGATTATAACGCAAGTACAGCGTGAACATTACTATGCTGGAAGTGGTTTGAACATTCTCAAGCAACAGGATAACAATGAAAAAAAATTAGGCATTATTCCCTGCAAAATTTTGTTACAACACTGGCGAGTGTTATATTGCCCAGCTTTGTCTTCAAAGTGAAGTAATAACTACTGCCCACTGGCATTTGCCAGGATAGCTAGCTCTAGCTGAGATTCTGCAGCTCCCGTTGTTTGCAGCTGCAAGTCAATATTACCAAGATTATCTCCACAGAACAGAAATGCTTTGGAATTCCCAAATGACATTACTGCAGAGTGATCAGATGAGTAAAGAGTCTTAATATCCACATCCTTGGCCTGTATTTTGCCTAACCTTCAAAATCTAAGGCCTACCAATCCAAAGGCACAGGTTTTATTAATAACGCAACAGGTCCCTTAACACTGCTTATATATCCCTGCAAGGACTGACACCAGGAGTGGAAACAACTCAATCCAAAAGAAATAACACATTTGCTTCATGAAGCCAAGCACTTCTAACATGCCAGCCAACAAGGGTAGATTTGCCATTACATACCGTTTACTTTAGAACTTGCTCTTCTCTAAACATTTTCATATGCTTATAATCTTTTCCTATAAATTCTTCCTCATTCAGCTGAGAGACAGAGGGGTTAGTGCCAGACTCCAATCATCAGCAAAGAACAAGCACCTCCTTAGCTGTGCAAATCTGGTAATGGAGGTGCAGACAGTGGAAGTACAAAATGATCACAGCAGCATGTGAAGAGTAACACACACATGGCGCTGGCTCTGCGAGAAGGATTCAGAAAGGTCTGACAAACCGTGAATGTTTGGGATCACTGTCCTTGCAATGAAATAGAAGCAGTGACAGAGAATAAGTGGAAAAGATCACGCATTCAGGGTTGTCAAACTACACAAAGGTGAACTTTTAAAGGAAAGAAATGAAGTGCAAATGGTCCCAGCTGAATGAGCAGGGTGGGATGAAGGTCACTATCACTGATTACCAAAGGACCTCTTTTGAGAGATTGGTTAAAAGGCAGTCCCTTCAACATAAGGGCACCAACATCACCATCACAGTTCTATGCCACGCACAGATACCATCTGTTAAGGAAGATAAGCAACAAGTGGGTAAGAGCACTGAACATTCTCTTAATCCTAAAAAGCGGTCTAAATTGCTATGGATAAGATTAGAAAAAGATAGAAACTTCAGCCTAAAACACCTTCAGTGTCTATTATCATTTGTACTCCATTTCCAGCATCTAAAATTCCTTCTTCCACTTTGATGCATGCTTTTGCCTCCGTCAGTGCTTCGAAAGGCATTCATACCTTGTCTCTAGCCTCATTGAGGAGGTCTTCTAACTCTGAGAAGCTGAAACTGGCAACAGTGATGAAATCACTCATGACAGGAACGAACCTGTCCCCCGATTCCCGTATGCGTCTCTTCTGATAATCCAGTTCCTGAAAGAGAAGAAGTAAGACAGGCAATCATCAAAAACTTCTCACTAAGAAATAAGGGAGTAGGGAAGCCCACGTATTTCACTCAGTACAGGGTATGCTCTACTTCCACACCTCATGCACTAATTCAATATTCTAACTCAGAAACCCATTTCTCACTAAATCCGAGGTTCTGACCTTGCAACATGAGACAGAAGCCTAAAGTGGGATGAAGGAAAGTCTCAGTTATGGTTTCCTATATCCTAGAGTAACAACCACTCCCACAAAAGCCACCAATGTGTTCAATTTCCAAAGTAACTTTAGAATTAAAGTATCAAGTACTTGAAATACTGCAGATGTTGTTTCTCCTTTTTTAATTTCATTTTGTGCTTTATTTTTCTCTATGCAGAATGACATCCTGCACAGAATGAGAAATAATAAGGAATGCAGGAGAACTGGGAATTTTTAATTGTGAGCTTCTCTCTCCATCTTTTCTTTGCATGGTGGCTCAAAAGGCTGCATTCCAGGAGAAATGCACACACGTGTGCCTAATCTACAGATTGTGCTTCCTAGCTCTGGACCTCCTCTTTAGTTCTCCGAAAAACACTGTCTGAGCAGCAAAAAATTGGTTCTATTACAGAGGAACAAGGTGCAAAACAACATTTGCCAGCACCCTGCTTAACCAGTAAGCATTTGCTTGGATGTCACAAAAGTCATGGATTTACACAATGGAGCTATAGGAAACTAAGCTTTGTTTATCTGCTACTAATAAATAAATAAATTCTTTCTGGCTCAAGTTCTTTAATATTAAGCCAAGATTACCCATGTTATCCCTTCCCATACTCTAGTCACCATATTTGTGGCACTGAAAAAACTAAAAAGTTTCTCAAAATGACTAAGTTCTAGTAAGACTGGCACTCTCCCATGTCTGTGCTTGGTTTGTGTGCAGTCACAGGTCTCATGGGGACAATGAAATGATAATCTGGTACTTTATTCTCAGCTGAATAATCAGTGAAATGACAAAGCCTTGCTTTCCCTGTAGGGAAATCAGCATGAAACAGCAGGTCAAGTTATGATCTGACCCTCTGTTCCCTTTGGAAAAAAATATTTTTGTGCTGGCTGCGACTTCAGCTACATGTATGTTTGGTGCTTTGTGTTACTGGCCATCAAAAGGCTGGTTCACAGAGCCAAATGAGTGGTTTTTTAAGAATTTCTGCTGAGAAACACCTTGGGATTTGCTCCACATTGCTGATGAATGCAAAGAATTACTCTGACCATCGACAATCTAAAATTAGATGTGCTATCTTTTCTCTTCTGACAAGAGTTGGAAAGAGAATGTAACCACTACAAGAAAATACCACAAGGCAGAAAAGCAGCAGGAAAAACAATGAGTAGGTGTCTAGAGAACAATCCACATTAAAGAAGCACTGCCTCTCCTGATTTATATTACATCCTCTTTTTCACTGGTTTTCCTACTACATCATCAGGGTCTGTCCCAAGAGCACTACTCCATTACATCCCTTTGCAGCGCACTGTCTCTATGCTACAATCCCTCTGAACTGGATCTTACAAATACAGGAAACGTCATCTCAAATGCTTCTGAGCATTACACTTTTTTTTTTCAGCCACACTTTCCCATTCTGATTTTTAAGCTAATTTTAGCTCGAAGTTGCTCTATCCACTCCTCACCATTCTCCCCCTCTCTCCACTCCCTGAGTAGGTATGTATAGTGGTTCTTTTATCTTACATACATTGTTGAGATCTATGGCATTTGGGACTGCTACGAGAGAGCAATGTTTTTCAAAGCAAAATTAAGATTAGGTAGTCTATTCCTCAATTTCAAATTCAGTCCTTCCCTGCAAAGTAATTTTTCCAAATTAAAAATGCCCACAGAAGTAACGAGCATGATTACATAACCAGCCCAAGAGTGATGTTAGCAAACAAGAAACTCTTCTGTATCATCTAGAAATGGTCTATATTAGTCATAATAGCATGACAATAGATGCTAGCACTGCCTTTGGTGGTCTGGGCTACTGGTTCTCCAGATGTATGAAATGATTCAACATGGCTGGGGGTTCTTAAGCATTGGTCATGATCTCCTTGTTGCATGAGAGAAGGATTCCACTGACAGAATTCAATTCCCAATTTGGAGAAGACCAAAAACTACTTAACTGTCCTTTTGAGAGCATTCTACATGAGGTAATAGCTATGCAAATGTCTTGACATAGGCATGCATCTTATTTTTACTAAAAATCTGCAAATCCAGGAAAGCAAAAGGTTAATAGTACCTTTAAGAACATCTGACTGTGAAACTATTTTTAGCTTTCTATTCTTAAGGGGCCTTAAAGAAACTTCTCAGTCACTGGAGCCAAGGCTGTGGTGAGAACACACTGGACAGGAATCAAGAATCGCACCTTCCCCTCCTCCCCCTTCCACCTGACAGCGATCTTCTATTGTTTCTGTAGTGCTGCTTTTTACATGCCAGAAAACCACAAACTGAGCAAGCAGACTGGGAGGTGCTGGCAACCCCAGATGATAAATACCATGGCAAGAAGAGTAAGGGGGGGGAAGACAGTGATTGAAGGGGAAAAAAGGTTGCCCACTGAACCCATCTAGAAGAGAAGAAAAATCGGCTGCAAAGGCAGAGGACAAATAACCCAATCGCAGAAAGTAAAACAGAAGTAGGTACTCACATTTCAACAGGGGGAATTGCCTGCCTCAGCCAAAACTGGGCCTCTCTTCAAGTCATGAACTTTATGTCAGCTTTCACTTTGCAGGTACTTCTAATTCCCAAACATGGCTTCTAGTGAATGCAGCTATATCTCTTCCCATTGCTGCTTTCTCCCTTATCCCAACAATCGAGGTTTGGAAGATTTGTTTTTTCCCAGGAGGCTCACTGGCTAATTAGGTAATGAACTGTTGGAGACAGCTGGCCAGCCTGGCTGGTAGGCCACAGAACCTTTTCACTGCCCCCAGGATCCAAACCAAACTCAGGCCAGGGGAAGGAAAATTAAGTCATCACTGTCTTATAGCAGATCTGAAGGACTGGAGAGCCCTGGTTTAGTTTCTTGTAAATAGCCAATCATTTCACAGAAACCACACAAGAAGGTTCCCAGCAACTGGTCCCCTTGCTAGCAGATCCAGAGAAGATGCTGCAGAATGAACAGCAAAGGCACCAAAGGGCATTTGCTAGAAAAGAACATTTTTCTAGGATGGCCTACACTGTGGCTAAGACATAGGGAAGATGCTTTATATACCTTCATAGAGGGGAGCCAAACACTTGAGACTGCTCAAAGCCACACACTGTATCTATGACATACATGGGAAGCAAATGTGGGAGTTCCTAGCTCTTGCCACCAAGTACGGTGCTCTTGCACTGGGCTCTCTTGCCTCAGGAGCCTTTCCCCAGGAACAAAATCAACATTCCAATTAATGAAGTCTTCCAGGTAGGGAAATCACAGATGACACATGAATTTCTGACTCCAGGGTGCATTTACACCCATGCCTCAGCTTTAACTCCTACAGTTCAATACGAACAACTGCATCAATACAACATTTGTACCATTCTCTGCTGAGATGAGATTCTCTGCACCAAGCACAGATTAAACACAAGTAACTTAAGTCCAGTTTAAAAGGTTTTCATTAATTTTACTGAGCAGGAACATTGCAGCTTTTCTTGACAGCTCCATTCTCTCATCTTTATCTAGTCTACTTTCCCAAGGAAAATGGAATAGGATATACTAGGGTTGTATATTAGAGTGCACTACCTGTTTACTAGTACTCCGAGAGACATGTGAAACACTTGCTCAGCAGTCATCCATCCCCCAGAAAGAAGGAGAAAGAATTTTATTTTTCCTTCCAGTGCACGCCGTTTGTCAAACTGTCCTTCTACTCTCCAGGCTGAGATCAAATAAGCTTTTCATTAGGCTTAAGTCTGCTAAGATCATCAGCAGGAGCTCCACATGAGAAGCTTTTATTTGTTTTTTCTTGGTTAATGCATTCTGGAATGGAAAGGAACTGAAAAAGAAAGCCCACTTTCTCTTATCATAAGATATATAGTGCCCTTGATTCTGACTGTGATACTTTACGAATGGAGCTTTGGAAACCTTCAGATACTTACAGCCTCAACAGCTTTCAATCCGGTCTTTATATTGTTGACTTCCTTCTCCAGCTCTACCAGGCTACACAGAAGCAGACACGGAGCAGATAAAACAAAAAGAGCAGTGTTAAATAGAAGTACAGAAACTGCGCAGCAGAACAAACAGATCATTGGCCCATCAAGTCTGGTATCTGACTTCTGGCACCAGCCACACCAGATGATTACAAATGAGGTGAAAGGGATCTGTTAATGTTCTGTGTTGCTTTTTGTATGAGATGTAAGAAGATCCAGGTCCTGCTTGCTTGTGGTCACACTAAAGGATTTTCATGGGAAGAAGGAGGGGGTTGCCCTCAGAACAACTGCCCTGTGAGCTGAACCTGACCCTCCAGCAAGGAGCATATGCTACATGGCCAGGCTGGCACAGCACGGGGTCCCAGCTTTAGCACACACATCACTGTACTCTCAGATCATCTCTACATACTATTCATGAACCAGTCAACAGCTAAGTTCTATTAGCAATACATTTGGATGATTTTTTTTTTTGTCTTTCTCGTGGTCCAAATATTGCTGATTTTTTTCATCTGCATTTCTACCATATGAAAGTCTTTGCAGGCTTACATTGTAACTAAGCATGTAAACCTACTGTTAATAAGTGCTTCTTCAGACACAAGTGGCATACCGATTTTCTGCTTGTCATATACAAACAAGAGCTTTTCCCTAGGTCTTCTATGAAAAAAAGACTTTTCACTTTCAGTTAAACAGTAGGTGCTTATTTTGCAAGTCAGCAGGTAGCTTCTCTGGATATTTGATAAGGAGTAGATTACACCTCCAAAACAACAAGACCTTAAAAAAAATGCCTTAAAGTATGAACCTACATTTATTTTTCACTTATATTTTTTCACTTGTCTTTCAGTAGGTGGTGTAGTTTCTTGTACAAAGAACCATAGCTGGACAAATAATATGCAAAGATATTTTTGAACAGTGCTTTGGAAATTAAAAACGTTAGTATTTTAGGGGATGCCTTGTGTATTCATTGTCAACAAACATCTGCAGAAGTAAAAAAAAAAAAAATACTGAAATTTGTGCAGAAAGCAAGATGCCTCTGACATTTTTGTGCAAAATGGGAATAAGCAATGGGACTGGACCTACTTGACTTTTGCTGCTTCTGGAAGATGCTGCAATTCAGTCTGAATATCTAGGATATCTGGATAATTCTTCTCAAAGATCATAATCAAATAGTGCAACAGTGTAATGTTTCTAAAAAAAAGAGAGAGAGAGAAGTTGGTGATGAGAAGGAAAGAGAAGATACTAGGATTGTGAAAAATGAGTGAAAAATATTTAAGTAGGAAATGTACTTGACTGAAGAAAATAAGCAATAACTCAGCAGTTAACAGCTCTATTATTGGAAGAAAAACATCACAGATTAAAATGAATTACTCCTTTATGAACCATTCTTACCAAAACCCCAAGCACCTTGATTTATTCTGGGAGCAACAGTATGCTTTCAGTCATCTCCATAGATGGTAGAAGGGAAAAAACATTGCATAATACAGTATACTATTTATCCCCATATACTTCAGAGAATAAACAAACACACTAAAGTGACGTTAACAAACAAGGGAGAAGTGAATTATTCTCAGAGGTAATGTGGGAAAGAAAATAAGAGTAAACTAAGAAGAATAAAAGATTCTTGGAAGTCCAAAGAAGATGCAAAGAAGATTCCTACAGTAAAACAGTTATACTCAAATAGTCAGGCTCCCTCACGAAAACAGCAGCTCAAGTAGTAGTGGAAATAAATGATATCTAGGAGAGATGTAGGAGCAGGTTTAAGAATTGTAAAATAAATGGTGAATTTTGAATCAGTGAATTTTGTACGTAGAGAGAGCAGCCAGCCATAACAGCTGAAGTGCGTGCTGCGTGGTTAACTGACAGGAAGATAGCAGGTGGCCACTGTTTCATGAAGACCAGAGCCTGGGAGCCAGAGAGAGAACAGAATCTGCAGAGGGCATTTAATATATGGAAAATCAAGTCAAGCTACATTAAGGCAAAAAAAAAAAAAAAAAAAAGAAGTTCAACACTAGCAACATATATATTAGCCTCAGTGTATGGAAAGGACATCATGTTAGGCTAAAGAGAGTCCTGTTATTTCAAACTCTAACAGGTAGCAAAGAATTTCCTATGGTTTCTTGCCACTATTATTCATTCTGTCACAATCTGAAGTCATTTCACCATAACTGTGGTCTCAGCAGGTCTCAGAATTTAAGGAAGATGTAAGTTAGTATGAAGCAGTATAGGAAACCTCCAAGGAAAATCTAAGTACTGCTGAAGTCCGAAGGTGGTATTCTCTTCCCAGTCATAGCTGGATTATTTCCAGAGCCAGTATAGGGATGTAAAGCAAAACATGGGGTAACACTATAAAGACCTGCAGCCTGTGTCCATAAACAGTTAGCTCCACTATCAAAAAAAATTTAGCTGCTCTAAATACAACCAAGGTCAGTCTCACTGAGCTATGACTTGTAGATCTGGTGTAGGTAAAGTTTATGAGAGTCTTGCATCAGAAGCATATTCCGTGTAAGACTGAGGTCAGATTTTTGTGTTTTCTGTTTTTGCAAAACCACGTTCATAAAACTTTGGTACAAAGGGCAAATTCCACAGAAATCCTCCTCCCCCCAAAATTATTTCAGTGTAATACTACATTTTGTCATCTTTGTATAGTGTTGTAGAAACTCAATCCAACAACAGATGTTCACTGTCCAAAGGAATGGGAGAATTTGAATGCTCTGTTATTAGCTGATCTTAAATGCTTCAGGACACTTTAGAGTGAAAAGCACTACTTAAATGCCAAATGAGACATGGTCTAGAGAGTTTAAAAAAAAATACACTCACTTCTGTTACCATGGTAAGAGGTGCAGCAGCACAGTAACTAACTAATTGGGGGCTTTCTAGCCTACCTGTCTATGCTGGATTTGGTGTCTGCAATTTTGTTCAAGCTGGAGACTTTGAAGCCATATGCACTTCCCCTTTGGCCCTTGTTCATATAATTGCCAAAGGCCAGAACGACCTCCAGGAGTTGCCTCAAACGTTTGCTGCGGATGAGTTCTTTGGATGCCAGAAGAATGGCTTGAAAAGAGAAAAGAAACAAACAGGTTATTGTTGTTTTTAACATATTTTAGCCCATATTTGAAAGGCCCTAAAGCGCCCATCTGACTATTGCGCAGTAAACGTTACAGTGGAGTCTGCTCATGTACTGTTCTTCCCCCACCCATGTTCCCAGATGCAGGACAACTGGAAGGAAGATGTGCCTCATCATTCTGCAGGACAGGCCTCAAAACCCAGGAGCAGAGCTGCTCTCCTGGGTCTCCCACACTAAAAACACGGTAGTGAGAACAGGGGTAAGGCTAGAGCTCATCTGAAAATGCAGAGTGGAAGATACTCTCTTCCTCTCTTTGATAACCAGGAATGCTGCACAGAAGCCATGACATTCTTCTTGTAAGTGACACATTTCCAGAGCATCACTGTTCTGAGGCACCTATCCTAACTGCTCCAAGGAGATGGAAAGTGCAAGGACAAGGAGTGAGAAGGGAAGGCTGACCTGCACAGAAGGGTCATGGAAGCTTTTGTCAGTTCAGCAATATTTGGTACCACACTGACATGCGTCAGGTCATATGTACACCATAACAACTACAACACTTTATTAAGTCAGTGGGTCTAAGAGTGTCATACAGAATTTGTTTCCTAGCACATTACATGTCTTGGACTCACTGGCTTTACAACCATAGCATCGATGTAACAACACTTCCTTTGAAGAAAAGCCTCTCTTTACCTTCCTCATCCATTTATCCAGCTCCTAGCAGAGCCTTTAGCCATACCTTCTACTTTTGGCTTTGCTTCTGCCAGCCTCTCTGGAAACTTCTTCTTGAAGAATAATGCTTGGAGTCGCTGCTGATAGTGGTCAATCCTACACAAAGGGTAGAGTAAAATCAGCACTGAACTTGAACCATATTTTGAAGCCCAGGGCCAGTATGCTGCCTACGTAATCTAATGGCAGGATGTTGAGCCCCAAAAGATCTACGCATGGAATTACAGACATAGTTCAAACATCTAACTTACTTAATCAGTGTTGTTAGAAAAACTGATAGACTGAATCCATGAGTTCCAGGTGAAAAGGAGCTGGAAGAACTCCCATTACTCTCAAAATATGAGAGTCATGAAATTCCTTTTTGTGTGAACACAGCTAGGCAGAGGAGACAGAATTGTGCTTGTCATCAGGGGATTGTCCTTAAGTGACAGCATCGATAGTGTTTATTGTCAATGAAAAGTTTGCATAATGAAGAAAAACATTTGTAACATTGGAAAGCTTCTGGAAAATGCAAAGTATAATGTTGGCCCATAATCTCTTGCACATTCCCCCTCAGTGCCAGATGAACCATTTTTAACAACAATTACAGGTGCTTCCAAGAAGCCCTCTGTGCTTTTTCCCATAATGTATTGAACAGACCTGCTCATTTCAAAGAGGAAACGATCTGCCCGAGCCATGCGCTCAATTTCATGTTTATGCTCCTCCAGCAGGTCGGTATCACTCTTTTCAGGAACGAACTTCAGCAGCTGGAATGGAGACACAAACCAAACACCAAGACAAGAGTTTTATCTGTTACCATTTGGAAGCGTTACTTTGATTCAGCCATGTGACTGTAACTTCAAGTGCAGCTGCCGCTACAAAACTGACCTTTTCAAAATATCTGCTTGCTGTTGCGCATTTGTCCTTCACTGACCCTACTAGATTCATTTTCATCTCCAAAGGGGAATTTCCAATTTCTAAATTCTAAAGGCCAAGTACGACTGCAGCTTACTCAAGGGGAACTACAGAAAGAACTGATTCCCACAGCACTACGCAGAGTGTAGCTTGGTGCATATAGTAACAGGATGCATCCCAACCAGTGTGAACTACTCCTTGTGAGTATCTTGGAATGCACACAAAGCCCCATCTATCTCTCTCTTGGGTCCGCCCTGCTCTGCGGAAACAATAAACAATAACCAAGCCACTAGATGTGCATCTGACACTGGCTGCTATTCATACGCTGACCTTAAAAGCTCATACTTTGACAGATTTTTGACATATCTAGTGGTAGATGCTCTTTAGTCTGGCTATAAATACTGCTGCGCACACAGCCTCAGTGCACACCCACAAGGAAAAACTGCTTGCAAGAAGCACTTTGCTTTACATCATTTCTTTAATATTTCATCCCACCCCCCAAAAGTGTGGTATTCAAAGGTGTGGAGCATCAGGAGTTTGCAGTGACTTTATAAAGCAGCTGCAAACATTCAATTAAGATGACAAGCTGGCTATAAATTTCCAAAATGGAATAGCTTTTTGTGTATGACTAAATACTGTGACTGCATACAAAGAATTAATTCCATTTGTCACACAGGTGAGAATTATAACATTTCGTGCCTTCCTAAGGAATTTTATCGTATGCAACTCTGGTCAAAATATCATCTTTCATCCTCTATAAGTGGGAGAAATGGCACGATGGTGTTTTAATTGTTTGGTTTTGCTTTCCCTACAAGCTATGCAGTGTACAAATTGAGGATAGAAGTCTCTAAATTCCCTTCTAACCATTCTAGTTAGAATGCAAGTTCTCTTCTTAGAGGTTAGAGTCCTGGCTGTACCCATCGACATACGCAATCTGATTCATGACACTTCCCAATGGAAAAGCTGGGCAAGGGAACACATTAAGAAAAAAAGAAAAGATCAACAGTACAAAGAAGCGATTGCACAAGTCATGGGAAAACCACAGGTAAGAAGAGAGTTCATGAAAGCAAACCTCATACCAACTGTAATCATGCATATGTTGCATCAGGAAAAGTATACAGCTATTGAAATCCAAAAGCCCAAGGGATCAAATTCAACCTGACACAAATAGAGAGGGATAAACAAGGGAGATATGATTGATGACACTGGGAAAAACAGCATTTCTCATGCTCCAATGTGCAGTTCAGTTCCACAGACACACCAGCAGAGCCACTACATACATCCACTTTGGCTAAAAAAAAAGGCAGTGAGAAACTGACTAGTAAGATACAGCTGACTGTAATCTCTCTCACCTGCTCAAGCATATCTTTTGCTAGGTCTTCTTGCTCATCCATCTTCAAGATTGCTTGTCTGATTTCTTCATTAGACAGCTTCAACCTTTCAACAGTACCAACATTCTACCATTAGTGCAAAGTTTAAATTACTCTGACAATTCAGAAAATAGGAAATCTGAAAAGCTGTACTTCAAAATAACACAAAAGAGCTGTGGGAAGGTCCTATATGAGACCATGTTTCAAAAACTGGGACAACCAACATCATTGGGTTTTTTCAATTTTTTTTTTTTTAAATCCACTTCAACAAATCAAATACACACTGAATACACACATGTCAATTAACAAGAATCAAGTTCTCAGAGATCAAAAGTGCTTCCGATTTCCTCCTGCATCAAAATACCTCCCTCATCCTTTTACAGCACAAAAACCCTGCAAATCTGCATGGCTTGTAAGTGATTGCGAGCTCATGTTTCACCTCTGCTTTTAAATATTAAAGGATTTCCCAAGGTAAAAAGCAATGATACTGATCTTTCCCAAAAAATCTGAGAAAATGGTTTCTGTTTGTGCTTGCTACATTCAATCTGCTAGCAGTCAAAGCTGAAAAAGGATCAACATCACAGACAAGTCCATGTTTCATATCCAACATGAAACAAGCCCTAAAAACAAGATCTTATTAATATCTGAGGTGTTAAATTATATTCTCCGTTTCACCTACTCCTGTATACCTGTGTGCAATAAGTAAGAGTCATCAGTTACTAAACTAACTAAACAAGGAATCAATAAAATAAATCCTCAAGGTTTCCAACTGAAACCCAGGGCAGACCAGTAAAAATTTGTGATCACTTAGAGGCTGTTTGATATACTGCCAGAAATTAATGGATGGTTCTCAGAGCAGGTGACAATAAACATATGTGCAAGCAACAAATTCTATACTACCATCCCACACTCACAACACCCTCATCAATCACTCTAGCAGAATAGAGGAGAACTATCCAGAAGAAAATCTCAATTTTGGGACTGAAACAGGAAAGTGTGAAAAGAAATATTTGAAGAGTGAAGTCTGCAGTCTCCATGGACCTTCTACAATCAACATAATTAATTAACAGCAGAAAGAAAAACTGTAAATATAAATGAGAGACAGGCTGATACACAAGCCAGAACGTTTTTGTCTTCCATGCTAACAAATTCCATGTTCAAACTTCACATTGCTATTGCCATTTGGATAGAAACACATTTGTATGTAAAAGCAAAAGATAGAGCTTTATTTTTACAGACAGGAAATACTACTAAATCCGAGAAACTTAAAACATTTTAATATTGCCCAATACAACCAACAGCTGGAAACTAAAATATGAATCAGAACACATTCAAAAGCTTTTAAATATTACACCTCTTAACTAATTACTCTCACTCTGCTCCTAACTGCTAACTGCTAACTGTCTGCTTTTGACAAGGAAGGCAAACTGATACCAGCTAAATTAGAATTACCACAAGACCTTCATAATAGGGCCACACTTGAATGAGATAGAAGGATTAGAAGGTTTACATTGAAAGATGGAAACTTCTTACTTTAGATCATCAGTTTTCACTCAAGATCAAAACAACAAACCTCAGTACATGGGCTTCTGCATAAAACCCTACATTGTCAATCAGAAAGCTGAAGTTTCTTTTGGCTTTAATAATCATGAATTGTGAAGTCCACAGCTGCATGACCCTGAGCTGATCAAACTCTGTGACCGCATGACTCTTGAGAAGCTTATTTTTGGGCGTGGGCCTGGCTCCTAGCAGACACACATACACATGCCCAGACAATTTAGTGCCTGCACTTTTGGAAGTGTCACAAAGTGCACCTTTACATTTTCCAGAATCTGGCCTCCACACAGAGGGCTTATATCTTGTGACACAGCACGCAGTGTATCAGAGGAGAGACAACAGGCAAACCCATAAATGCCAGGGTTTTTGTTGGTGATGGTGTTGCTACTTTCACTCAAGATTTAAAACAAAACAAAACAAAACAAAGAGAGTGAGCTTCATGGTCTTTTTTCCATGAAAATAATTCAAACAATTATTACACTGACCACCTCTTCACATAGAGTTCCTATGTGTGTGTTTGGCGATGCAATAAATAGGACCAAACAGAGACGTCTGAGGCACATTAACAACACAGAAAGTGTGGCTCACATTACTGTAGATCTCACTATTCTGTCCAGGAGCCTGAGGATTTCGGATTCCAAGCTCCTCTGTTTGCTGCCATTTATCATCACTAAATACACTTGAAAACATCATCTGTTCAAAAATAATTGAGAGCCCCAAGGACAGACAGTTATACAAACACTTTGATTTCTTGAATGATTCTGTGCCCAGCCATCCGCAGAAAAACATCTGGCTTGGATGGCCTAGCCCACAGTAGAGAGAACCAGAAAGCTTGCCAGCCCCCTGCTGAGAAGCAGTTTAACTTAGTCACTTACAGGCCTGTAATGGGGTCATGATGCCTGCAGGTGTGCATCCTCGATTATTACCAATCCAATTACAAGTACAGAAAGTTTTACAGCAAAAAAAGCTCACTCTTCCAAAGCAGGCTTGTTTGAGGCAGGACATATTTCAAGAGTCATAAGCATCAACAGTGCTAAACAGGGATCTTCGCAGTAAAAACTGGCTGAATAACTGGCCAAAGAATTCTTAATCAAGTGATTTTTCTTGTATCTTCAAAATTAATGCCCAGTCATGCAGTAGATCTTAAAGATGGACAGTGGTAATGTGAAACAGATGTGCTGCTTTTAAACAGAAACAGGTGAAGTGATTAAAGTGGAACCTAAAGCAGATGCGTAAACTCTTTCCATTTAGAACTGAATAGAGGCATCCCTCAGAGCCTAAAACTCGTGTGGTACAGACAGCAAATTAAAGTGGAATTGCAGCCCAAAAAATTACACTGCAGAAATTACATTTCAGTAAATCAAGTATCTACTGTAAAGTTCGCAATGACTTTCTTACAAGTTTTGCAGATCCAGGCACTCTTCCTCCAGCTGCTGGAGACAACTCTATTCAGAACAGTGTACAATTCATTCTCAGTTGCATACAAGCTGCATTCTCTCTGCCTCACACTTTTTAACCAAAGCAACAATCCTGGCATCAGAACTTAGGAAGTAAATGTAACCACGAGAAAACACTGTGCCTCTTTCCTCAGCTGCAGTACACTCATTCAGAACACTGATACTGACCATGGTTTTGTTCAGCAGCAGCCTGACGCCAGTCAAAAGAGCAATGGAAAGGATCTTTACTGAGAATACTCGCTCCTTCTCCCCTTACCCACACATCTGGTGGCAGTGTATGGAAGTCCAACTGCTTGAGTCATCTTCAAGCAATGTTAAAACTCAACAAGTACCAAATAACTTCTGATATGGTACTTAAGCTGCCTCCCTCTATCCCCTCCAGCTTCATAAATAATCTCTATTGACTCTGCTGGGTAATTCATCACTAATCTCCCCAGGACACCTCGGCTGATTTAACACCAGCTTCACTTGAAGACATCAAGTGGTTTATTGTTTCGTCCTCTTGGAGAAAGTCAGCAGCCTGTCTCTGAACATGCCTGGGAGACATGTTGCAGTTTTACATCAACTTCCCCTACAGATGCCCAGTGCTCTCACTCATTTTCCCTTCTTAAATATACCCATTGATTTAAATCACAGTAACCTCCCCCCTTCATTCCTCTCTTCCATGGATCAAAACAGAATATTTGTTGCTTATTAACCATCTCCCTCCACAGACGAAAAAGTGAGTCACTTCATGGATTTGTTTCTTGGATCCTGCTGAGCTTTTGAGAAAGCTTTTGAGAAAGCAGCTTGTCTGCCTGCTACCAGAGAACCTTGAGTTGCGTTGCAGCTACATTAGTATCACTTTCCTACTCTTCCTTTTACTTTGGAGAAAGGGACTAGTTTTATTGTGTATCAAGACTGAAATAAACTACAGGGCTTGCAAAGACGTTAGCAGTAGTAGCTGTGACACTGGTGCTGCTAGTTGAGAACAGTGAAACGGGCCCTGCCCTTCCCTCATGTGTGAGCATGACCTCAAACACATACACTTCTTCACATACTTAGCTGCAACCTAAGGCCACTCTGTGGAGTTCACTCAATTATTCCTAGCTCTTATTGACCACAGACTGCTCCATGTCCACAACTCATTTCACACAGGTTACTAGTGAATTCACTCCCAAATGCTGTGACTGGGACATAAGCCTTCTCTGTTCATCCTTTATCACAGCCCTACCTACTGGTTCCTATTCATGATCTGAGACAGAATTACACTGGCTGATAAGTTCAGTTTAACTCTGGGGATTATCATACTCTGGATTTATTGTGGACATTTACTTAAAAACAGAAAATTCCTCCAGGAATCAGGAAGCAGTATTCATTGCCTAATGTTTTTCAAGATAGAAGAACTGAACTGCTGAGTCCAATATTGTTTCTATATCAAGATACGACCTGTACCCCCAAATTATCACAGTACTGGGAATCTGCCTTAAAATAAGGGTGCAAAGTGTACTGCCACGTGGCAGAAAGGCACACGGAGGCTGGGGAACTGCAGAGGCAGCACATGGAGATCAACACTGTCTGAATAGCTCATCCCCTTAATGTTTGAACTAAAAGGGTTTAGAAACCCTGAGGAGGCACAGCTATATGAGAAAAATACTTGGTCTCTTCAGTATTCTGGTTGGAAGTGCTGCACATGTCCCTTCTCCCTTATTGATAGATGTCTGAATCAACAACCACGAAAGACTCAAACTTTTGGTACAGCCACTTACTAAGCCTGGTTCACAGTATATAACTACTATGACATTAACATTTTAAATAATTTTTATTTAGTCAGATTGTGTAGCCTTATGCTACTAACAGTATTTATGACATTTTCCTAGCACTCCTACTGTTTCCAGCCTCTTGAGAGGGTTACTGCTGACTAGCTGGGCCACAGGAATAACAAATACATCTCAGAACAACTCTGACATAATGATTTTGCTGGAATTCAAGCAAAATAACTTGTCCAAAAAAGTTCCATAAGTATACAGTCAACCTTCATGTTCAGTGTGAGTGATGTCTCTTGTAGGACCAGACCTCTGCAGAACATTTCACAGAATAAAACAGTAAGAGATACAAACCATAGGCAAGTTCTGTAAGGAACATTTTAAGATGTGGTACAACAAAAACACTAGAGCAGTGAAAATACTATCTGTTATTTAAGTAATGAAGGGAAAGAGAAGCCATACTGGTGAGAGAGGTCAGAGAAGTTTCCAGCTGTGAGGTGAAAGCAGGGAAGCACAGGGATCTGGGATGGCTCTTCCAGACCACACAAGTCTGACAGTAAATTCTCCAGCCTGGTGGAAACTGAAGACATCAGGAAATTCATGAGGGATAGCAGGTTTCCAGTGTGACAGAAATAACTGTATGTTGGAAACACCATTAAGAAAGCCAGATTTGAAGACAGTGGGCGCCTGGACTCACCACAGACAGATGGTTCCACGCCTTGGTTGAATTATAGCCTACTGGAAACGCTGTGAGATAAACTGATCTTGTGCCTTACAGTTGGTCTATGGGAAAGAACTTGGTTCTGGATCCATCAGGTTCCATTAAATAAGAACTATTACATCCTTCCACTGAAGGAAAACTGAAAAATGTTGCTATCAAGTAGCTAAAAAAAAGCCTTTTTTTTAATGAAAATTGAGATGAGAACAGGGAGGGAGTCCTATGAATCTCCTCTCTGTTAGAAAAAAATAATTAACAATTCAATTTTCATCTCTTTTCAGTCCACCATGTTCCAGTTTCTCTGTAAAACAAAGCAAGAGACATCTATTTCTCACTCTAGCTAGATTTTGGCTTGTTGGATCATATGAAATATGAGCTCTGCCTGACCCCTTCTAACACAGTGTTAGTAAAACAAAAACATTTGAGTAGTGGAGGGAAAGAAAACCCAACCCATGCAGCTATTTTACTTTAAAGGACACGGCAGTTTAGTGTAAACAAAGGGGGAATAAACTGCAGGGATATATGCACAGTAAGAATAAATTGGAAACAGCTGTTGGCAGATACTGTGGCAACCTGAAAGCCAGGGCTGCAGCTCAGGGTTGCTCAAACTCTCTTTGTTTGTCACCATTTTAAAATATTTTCAAATTGCATGTGTTTGCATGTAAGTACAGTACATGTAAGGTGTACTGCAGGAGAAGCAAGGACATGGCAGCAACCAGGGAAGACTTGGCTAGAAGCATCAAGCATCTCTCCCTCTGGGTTTAGCCTACAGGAGGGAGCATGGGGATAATGAAAAAAACTGCAGTGGGGTTGTATAATCCTTTTGATTACTGTTTGCAGCCAATCCTCCCAATTGCTATCTTCAACAACAGATCCATGTAAGCAGAAAGAGCAGTAAGAGACATGAATACAGAGGTGCCATTTTAGTTCCCAAAGACTTTCGCTTTTCTAGTTGCCTTTGAAAGGGAGGTTTGGGGAGGAACTGCAATCCTGGCCCAAGCTATGAGATACTTCTGATATCCTGAGTGTAAAGCTATCTGTGATAAGCATGAAACTATCTAAGCTAATGATAGCCCTGGTGATAGTAAAGTTAACAGAGCGCAGTGCAAACTGGCAGGCATTGTTAGGCCTGCTAACAATAAGACCAGGATATTTCTTGGTTGAGAAGATTTTCAGCTGAGTCCAAACTAGTAACTCAAAGCATACTGGCTTCATGGCACAGCTGGAGTGACCACACACTGCATACCATGAATTGCAAGGCTAGTGCACAAAGATAACTTTTCCGGAGGCAACAGGAGGTATGACAAATCATGGGGACTGGCCTTTGTCTCTCTCTCACTGTTATAGAGAGAATTCCTTAGTAAAAGATAGGCCAGACTTGCATGGCAGAAGAGGTGAATGGTGAAAAACATGCTGCCACCTATACTTGCTCCTGTTTATGGGATAGAAGATATCTAAAAATAAACGTCTAGTGTCACAGCAAGTCATGGACCACCTTCTTAGATCCTCCTCAGCCCAGCCACCTGCACACATTATGTTACCACTCCAGGAAGTGTTTCATGTGCTTACATGACTTAATCTGAACCCCAGATACACTTTCACAGGTCTGTCAAACAGCATGAAAATCCTGTTGCCCCTATACCTTCAGCATCCCTCTGCCCCAGCCTGCAGTCAGCTGCCAACACCAGCAAAAACATGCACTGGCAACTACTGCAGAGAGAGAAACGTAAGCCTTCCCTCCTTGCTGGTTTGGATGGCAGGGGTCCTGATGACATGCAGGCTAATGCCACATATGTAGCATAATGAGAGCCTCCACGGTTTTCACTGAACAGTGAAAAGAACTCATTCCAGTCCTGGTGGTCTGGCTGCAACTTTGCTTTTAACTGTTGCCTTGCTAGAGCAGACAATCACATGAAGCTGCATTTTCTGCTGATCAGTAGAACAGTTTTCATGCTCATACCGCCACAGGTTTCCCAGCCTTGCTGTCCTGCCTCTGACAGGGAAGGTAAGCTTCTCAGGTGGATCAGTGCCTGTGCAAATTTGCTGTTTAGTGACAAATATCCAGCCAGTACACAGGTTGGCAGAAAGTCATGAAAAACATACAGAGAGCCCTGATATCACAGCATCTGAAGACATATGATCATTACAGAAGCACTCAAAGTTGAATCATGGTTTCCAAAGCCTAATTTACAAATACAAGACCTAATTCTTGAATATCTTTTCTTACATTTGCCAACTTTCTCACCAAGTTCCAAAAATGATAAAGATGATCATCACTCTCAACACTGCTGTTTTCCAAGGAGACGTTTACATCAACATTTAGAAAGCAACATACAGAACAAATTGAGCTAAATGACATACAAACCACATGGGAGACACATCACTTAGAGTGAAGTGGAAGCAGTACCAACCAGCTGATTTCATCTGCCGATAAATAACAATAGCTTTCTAATGATGAGTGTTCAGATAGATCCTGGTTTCTATGTCTATCTGCTTAATAAACAAATTGTGTGTGCATGTGTGTATATTAAGAGAGCTAACACTTCACAAAAGCACTTGATTTTATTAAGCTGCAAAAGAATTTTGTTTGAAGTGCTACAGGTATTGGACAGCAGGTCTAGGTAAGAAATGGGACATGTCCATTTGTTAAATTCCTCTTCCCTCTTGCCTCTGTGTTAACCATAGCTTATGCTGTCAGCTAAAGCTTAGCACACTTACTTGGAAAGGAGAATGACACAATTCTGGGCCCTCCGGCCATCAATCACAGAGAGCTCTTTCACCTTTCGTGTGGAGAGGTAAAGGTCTTCTGTTGAACCCATCTCTTTCTGCATATAATTCAAAAGGGGGGGGAAGACAGTCAGTATCATGTTCTTCCTTATCTACTCACCCAACGCTGATAGAGTTAGTTGAGTATGATGAAAAAAAAAAATCCCAATTTGGGCAAATCAACCCACATGATGAGAAAAGGAAGCATGAAGGCCAGAAAACATGTAGGTAGAGCCTGTATTACTAGACAGAAAGGAGTCATTCGTTATCACCAGCAAGATCACCAAATACTGGACCTGATTCTAACTTACTGGATTTACTCTATGAAAAGTTGTGATATTATTATGTTATAATGTAAATCTAGCTTGACAGAAAAACTGGGCACATATGGTAAAGCCCACCAGTGTCACAGCACATCCTTCAGCTGGATGTCACCTGCCAAAGGTTACACAGTGTTTTTGAAAGGCTGCAGCCCAATCAGGAAAAATCCTTTCATCACCTCTTAAGGCTGCCACTGGACCAGTTTAATCCATATTATACGTGAGATGCAAACAGAAGGGAAATGTGGCCTTTATCATACAGATGTATTTTACTAAGTGGCCAATGCCTACATTTGAACAAGCTTCTCTTTTTAAATGAATTAATATAATTAAACTTGGAGAAAACATCTTTTCTCAAAGAATTCTGTATATCCCCGCTGCCAAACTCAACACCTGGAAAAACTATGGAATATTCCAGTCCAAGATGTCTGCCACAGAACATAGACAGAAACTAATTGCAGACCTAGTCTGACCATCCAGAAGTCTCTGACTCCTTGTCCTGCCTAAATATCAGTCATGGATTTTGTTATACTTCTGGAGATTGGCTTTCCATAATTCCATTTTGTGTCTTTTAACACCATTCCTTAGATGGAAGTAGAGGTAATGATAAAAAGTGATAATCTTGCATAATAGCTCCCTAGTAACCAGCAGAAGAAATTGGAAACAGGACAGTTTTTATCTTCCCAGCTGTTCTTGGAATCTCTTTAAAAATGCCTTTTTATTACACTCATATTATCATCTCTTGAGCTTTTGAAACTAACCAGTATAATCCAGCTTTGAATTCATCCATCAAATTAATAATGTGATCTCTTTCATTGGACATAACAGCAAACATGCAGGGTTGGACCTTTTGTGTCCTGTCCTGTGTCCTGCCTCTGAGAGAGGTCAACAGCAGATACCCATGGAAAAACGTAAGACCATGACATGTGTGCAATTTCTAGAATTAATGCCTTGGACTGAAACTTTTTCAGCTCAGAGCCTACTTGCATTAGCGTCTGTTTTGAGTTACTAACTCCTAATATGATGCTTTTGAAGAGTTTACTGATCTCCTGATTAATCCACTTCAAGAGATATTTTAATACCCAAATATTTGAAATTTAAATGTAAACCCTGGAGAGATTCATACTGTTACTTCTCATTTGAGTTCATGGTACAGCCACAATGAGCATGTGCTGCTCCTGGATACGTACAACCATATGCAAACGTGTTGCATGGAGCCACTACCAACACAAAGTAGCATTATAAACAGGTACAATCCATTAGCTGAAGACATGCACACTACAATTCTGATTGAGGAGCCCAGAGTGTCTAGCCGGGAAAGAAAGAAAATGCAACACTACTGGATAAATCAAAAAGAGTTTCTAAGGAAGGAAAAAAATGAACATTCAGGAAGCTTATTATTTTTAAGGGAAACTAACAAAACAAAAGAGCAGTGCACCCCTAGGATGTATGCAGAGATGTCAAAATTTTTCCAAATTTCCTCAGTTTTTGGGGAGGATGGCAGAAGAATAGGAAGGTAGGCAGCTGTTGAACAGTGAGAGGTAAGAAAGGTACGGGTAGGTCTGTGCTTTGCTCCCAATTTAAAAGCTTCACTGTCTCTCACTAGCTAGAGTTTGCAGACAAGTACAGCTGGTTACCATTATACAGCACCCATCCCAAGGAAAAAGAAAAAAAAATAAAGTTATTTCAGGGCTTGGCTACATACTGCGTATTTCAAGGCTTGGCTATGTACTGTGTTCAGATGGCTTCCCCTAAAGCCATGCAGGAGGGATTAGTATAACAGTCTCCATCCCGTTTCAATTCTCAAGCCCTGAAGGTTCAACAGAGATGAATACCTGAACTATTCAGACATGGCCCACTCCTTGGTCATAAGGAGTGGCCTAGTCTCATCTAAAAATATATTCTCTCCAACTCATATTGAGGAGAGAGATATTTATAGACATTTGGAGTTCTGTGTAAGCAAAAACAGATGAAGCCTCAGGTTTTGCTGAAGCCAGATTGCAAACTTAACTGAAGGAAAACAGATTGCATGTGGACTGTGTTTTCTTAGACACAGAAAAAGAAGAGCAAGGAGGCAGTAGTGACCAGCTTTTGTGAGGTAAGCCAAGCACATAGAGCAAGAACAGCTGGAGCTGCTGTCAACCTACAAAACAACGTCCCTACATTTTATCCCATTATTCTTCACAGTCTTTCCACGTGGGCTAACGTTATGCTATATGCTTCAAACAGTATTTCAGATTTGAGATTTTAATTACAAATTCAAAAATCCACACTATCACACAGACTTGTTTTATGGTACACATTGCCATGATGATAAACAGTTTGTGGCCCAGATACATTTATTAGTCTCCTCCAGTGGCAGAGCAAACTTTCTAGCTACAGTTCCCTGAGCACTCAGAGTGGGAACTGCTTTTTTATAATGCCACCAGAGACACTTGCCATGACATCAGAAAAATCCCCTTGTGAGAGTCTTGCTCTTCTCAAAAGTCTCTCCCAAAAATGTTGCTTAGATAATGAATAAAATGAGAGAAACTTTGTCTCTGGTCTTTTTGCTCAGAATCATCAAAACGGGAACGACAGAGACACTAGCAGAAACCACAGAGTGGTTATAGCTAATTGAACAGGAACTACATCTTTCTGCAGCAGAGCTAACACAACTGAAGAAATTTTTTTTTTACTACCTTCTCCACCCAGAAAGCAGAGGTATAAGACATGAAAGACCGGAATGAGATGAGGCATGATCCCATAACAGCATGGTGGAGTGTGTCTCCTTCCCAAGTGCTGTGAGAGGATCAGAAGACAGACAGTGATACTCACCTGCTTACAGGAAGAGGGGTTAGTTAGCAGGTCCTATGCAGGTAGCAGCCACAAGTAACAAAGAAGGAAACATGCCAAAAGTCAGTCACAGAGAAGTACACCAAGTTTAACAAGGCAGCTGAATTTAGACACACATTGTTTTCTAAGAGAATAAAATGCTTAGCAGGTAATAATAGCCCAAATGGTTTAAAGGTATTTCAGCATTTCTTTACATATTTTAAATCAGCAGGTTTTAGGGAAATAAGAGTTCTAGGTCTTTTCTGAAATGAATAAATTCAGTTTCCAAACCATAAATCTCTTAGGTCTTGAAACATTAACTAGGATAATGCTCAAATACCTGTACAAATCTAATCCAGAGCCTTACTGAAAGAACTGCCAAGGTTAAAAATCAGGGGTCAGTTCTCCTCTCCTAATGCACAGGCAGTTTGCCTTTAATAGTAACAACTTGTTTCAATGGCATATTATAGCTTTAACAACTTAAAGCCAACAACTTATAGCCAAAAGCACCGCGTAACTACTAAAAAAAAACCTTACAGCAGCACTGGTAACAGACACCAACTACTTCACGACTTACTCCATGCTCCAGGAAGACATCAGATATACTGAATCAAAAGGTCAATATTACACAATAAGATTGGAGCAAAGTCAAAAGACACGTGTAAGAACTCTTGCTCCAACCTTCTGTACATTGGACAATTTTGCTTTTTGTAACTGCTACCCCAAATGACACACTGGGCTTCAGAGAGGAGAAGAGATCCTTTACCAACAAAAAAAAAAGAAAGAAAAGAAGCTGATTGATACAAATGAAACTAAAAAAAATAAGATCATGTTAATAGTAGCAAAGAAAGAAATGTCTTTGTCTGTACTCGTTCAACATTTCAGATGCAAAAGGCAGGGTTTTGAGCTGACATTTTTCTTTACAGACATTTGGAGGAAGTTTAAAAGTCACAAACCCAGGGTAAACACATATTTGGCCAGAGTGGAGTATTAATAAAATAAAAGATGAGAAAAGACCAAGTGTGAATCAACTGGAAAAGTTCTCATAAGAATGTGATTCAAAAGCAATTTTGGTTTCCTGGCCTTGAAAAAATAAAAATAAAAAATAAATTAAAAAAAAATGGAAATATGAGGATTTGTTGATTGGAATTTAGTTCTCATTGGAGTGAGTATGGATGAAAAAGAAAGCATTACTTAAAGTAATAAAAGCAGACTAAAAATGAAAAAAAAATTAGAAATGTGAAACTAAAATGAAAGCTAGAAGGGTATCAATACACTTAACTGCACAAAACCATGATGATGTTGCGTAAGTGATACTCCAATGTCTGGAGCCACTGTCATAAAATGTGCTTAACAAGCACTGACAGAACTGTTCTGAGACCCATGGAGATCATTGAGATGAAGGCTCCATTTCAGTGGGAAAGTTTAGGTTTAGGATCAGGTTAGTTTACCGCTGAATATGTCAGGCACCTTTTCAGTAGTTGGTAACACAGCCATAATATTACGTTTCTAACTAACAGTCAACAGACCAGTACATTTTTTGAGTTCATATTTGGGGTAACAAATGTGGCAAGGCTTCGGAAAGTCATTTCTAGTGAGGAAACTGCAGTGTTTGCACCTCAAATGCCACATGTTGACATAAAACCACTACATTAGAATGGGACCTCAATGGTTGCTGTTGTCCACAGATGGCAGCCTGGCTACTTTCATAACAGCTGGGATCTCTCTGCTATAACTAAGCTACTGGCACAGGGTCTAAACCCAGTCTTCTACAGCAGTGCAGTTTCATGTGCCTTTCTTCCCCTCTGTGAACTAATTTTTTATTTCAATGAATGAGATTTGCAAAAAGAGATAGAGAGGGACACACTTAAACAGCAACAGCTATTTGCAGGAGCAGAATGAGAAATAAAATACCATCATGCAATAGGTAACATTGCAGTCTTCACAGTTCAAGTTGGGACGCTTATCTAGATGACTGTGAGCTAGTAAATCAGAAAAGTTATTCATTACGTTCACTGAATCCGATGGGAAAAAATGATAACGAGGGAGAGTAACAAATGGAAAAGTCCAAAGGCAAGGGCTATATGTGTTCATTCTAAGGTACTGAATAAGGTACTGAATAATAACAATGAATTACCATCATCATTGTAGGGCTTAATCATAAAGGCTGTTTATGACAATCATGTCCGTGTCTTTTCCTAAAATTCAAAAGCAATAATCTGATTCTGCAGAATAGGAAAGATTGGATTTCTCCAAGCATATTCCAAAAACAGACGAAAGCTGGAGGAGTTCAGGGAGTGCAAGTACAATCTCTCTCCTGTTAATTCTCATTCAGTGGAGATAGATGGATTGAAGGTAATTTGCTTTCCAAGAAAAAGAGGAGGGGAAAAGAAGGCATTCTAAAAAATGGTTGCTTTTTAAGTATGCTGTTTGTGTTATAATCTCTCATTTTGACAGATTCTGTCACCTAGCCAGTTGGACCAGATATTCATGAAAAAAAAAAAAAAAACCCAAAGCAAAAGGCAGCTAATTCAGTCACCTTGCACAGTACTTGGGCAACTACAGATTTTTTTCACTGGGAAATAGAGAAATAAAAGACATAAGAGAAAGATGGATATGAAGCATGAACATAAAGTTCAGGAGCTTTTGGAAGCCAGTGGATACTGAGGTCATATTGTGCATTACCTCTTGGGGAGTTGTGTCTCTGAGAGCTGTCCATCAAGTATATTGACAACAGAAGGTTCTACTTTGCCCACTATATAGAATCATAGAATCACCAAGATTGTAAAAGACCTCCAAGATCATCTAATCCAACAGTCCCCCTACCACCAATATTTTCTCACTGAACCATGTACCTAGGAACAACACCTAAATGTTTCTTGGACACCTCCAGGGACTGCAACTCAATTGTCTTGCTGGGCAGCCTGTTCCAGTGTCTAACCATTCTTTCAGAGAAGAATTTTTTCCTAGTATCCAACCTGAACCTTCCCACTTCTTTTGGTCTTGTGATTTTTTAATAGTGGCAGAGCAGCAAATGATGCAGCTTGACTGCAGGTGGCCAAGAATCAGTCATGTGTGTTCTTTCCTCCTCTATGTATTCAAGGAAGACAAAGTATGGAAGAATCCACTCTACCTGGTGTCTCTGATATGCCGAGAACATCTTTTCAAAATCTTCTAGATCCAACACCTTGAATGCCTTTAAATCATCAATCTCATTCCAGATTGTGCCATGGATCCTCTCCTGAAAGAAAAGGTTATACTTTCATGAGATGATAAAACCTTTTAGCTAAGTACATCCAATGCTATTTTCTTTGGTTTTGATTTTTGTTTTAAACATGCTTTTTTTTTTCATCACAGCAAGCCTCTGATGAAAGGCCACATTCCAAGACTAGCAGAATCAAGCAATATCCATGATCCCACAGTATGTATCCTTTAACACAATGACAGAGGTCACAAGAAAGAAGTGTCACCATCATAAGGAAAAAGCTTGGGAAGGATACAGGATGCATGATCATTTCAAGACACATATTCCCATCTGCAAACTTTGCTGTGTTCTGGCTTAAACCCCGAAGAGTATATAGTTTCTGTTCTGGCTGCCTGTTAAAGTAATTTAAGATTTTATTTTACTTTTAAGGCTCTGAGTCTTTGAAGTCAAATTGTTTCCTATTATGTGATCTCCCCTGTCAATCTGAGTTCTTTGACTCAGACATTAGCTATACTCAGATCTCTGAGAGAGCATCATACACACTAACTGGAAATGTTGAAAATCCGTGCAGTACATTACCCTAAATACTAGGGAATCCTAGCTTTCTAGAAGATAATTAGCATGAAGGAAAGAAACACTACATGATAAGCACAGATTACTCCTCCAACTTTGCTATTCATGAGCCCTGGACTAAATAAGTTGCTACAATACAGGTATTAACTAATCAGAGAATCACAGGATGGTTTGGATTGGAAGAGGCCTTACACATCATCAAGTTTCACCTCCCCTGCCATGGGCAGAGATACCTTCCACAGTCAGCAGTCACCCTAAACTAGAAGAGGATTTGAGGTCTTCTGTTGATCTTCTCAGGATAGACATCCTTGCCAGCAAAGAGGACACAACAAAGAGGACTACTTTCTCCTTCCCAGTGACTGTTAAGGTACATGCGATGTGGGACAATCTTTGAGAAATTATTCATTCTGAAGAGTGTTCATTCACACTCATTCAAGGCTCTTCACACCTGACCACAGTGTCTTTAAGTTTATTTAGTTAATAAAGTGTACAGTTAATGTACTTCATTAACTGGAAAAATAAGGAAAGTGTTGATTAAAAGAAAAAGGAAATGGACAGAAGGGATCGTAAAGAGACCTGAGAAAACCTCAGGAGATTAAGAACCAGAAGAACACTGATGCAGAGAAAGCCAGGAACAGCAAGAAGTGGAAATTAAACCCTCACACAGGCTCCAGCTCTGAAGTACCTGACTTGCACCTACACAGCAAAAAGTGTGTTAACACTTCATTATCAGAACTAATTAGGAACAGGCTCTACTTCCCATTCACCATCATCAAAGGAACTAGGGAAATGTGCTAAGCCACAAGGCTGAAGGAGCAAGGAAAAACACCTGATGGAAGGATGAAATGAGGGGGAAATAAAAGCGTGAAGTGTTCTGGAGGAAATTCCTGGCAGGGCAGGCACTGCAGAGGAAAACCAACACCCTCCCTCCAGAGGCAGCCTGTGAGAGCACAAGGTAAGGGAGGGCTGTCCAGCTAAAATTGCTACAGTGCTGTTTGCAGTGAGAGCATATACTAGATGGGAGCAGCACTCATCCCTGAACAGACTCACCAGTATCTTTGCACTGTTCCTTGCAATCACGTGGCTTTCCCTTCCATAGCAGCAAAAACATGACTCTGACTGTAACACAACAAACGAGTTTGGGAAGCTCATCTCAGCTAAAGGAATAGGAGACAAAATTAACTCTGGTTTCTACTGCAAATCTTGGCCAGAAACATCCAGACAGGGTGTTCATTCCCATTCAGTTTCCAGGCTGGCTTTATAAACCTTGCTTTAAAAATCCTGAGGGACATATTTGAACTTGAAAGTGTTTCTCTGAGCTCCTCATTGTCTCATATTGTCCCATCAAACACTGAAATGGAAAAATATATATTGAGGGGAATCAGTGGACATGACTTCAGGAATGGTCCTCACAGTCATCACTGGGATAGAACACTGGAGATGTCAAGAGCTGGATTTGGATGTGGCTCAAATGACAGCTACTCATGAGAGTCTTGCCATATACCCTGAGGCTGTAAAACTCTCTTGGAAGTGCAGTTTCCCCATGAATGGGAAGAATGATGAAAGTTTGCTACAGAATGGGCTGGTCTTACTGGATTGCAGAACTGCCAGAACAGGAGGGTCTGAGACTTAAGAAGGGACTTAGAGAGTAGGTTTTATCTGCATCTTCCCAGAAAAAAAATCAAGTTAAAATGATTCCTGTTTCAATTCATATTCACTTTAAGACTTGAATCCGGACCAGGTTGAATCTGGACATGTATAAGTACAACATCTAAACGTTTCTTGAACACATCCAGGGATGGTGACTCAATCACATCCCTGGGCAGCCCACTCCACTGCCTATCCACTCTTTTGGAGAAGAAATGTTTCCTAATGTCCAACCTGAATCTCCCCTGGTGCAACTTGAGGCCATTCCCTCTAATCCTATCATTGCTTACGTGGGAGAAGAGGCTGACCCCCAGCTCACCACAACCTCCTTTCAGGCAGTTGTAGAGAGTGGTAAGGTCTCCCCTGAGCCTCCTCTTCTCTGGATTAAACAATTCCAGTTCCCTCACCCGCTCCTCATAGGACTTCTGCTTCAGACCACTCACCAGCTTTGTTGTCCTTTTCTGGACATGCTCCTATGCCCAAGTGCAGCTGTTTCCAACAGTGGATCACTGCACGTTACTGCACTGCATGGTGCAAACATGCCCTTGAACTCTTTGTTAACTAGACAAGCTTTTAAAGATAAACATATATGTGGTATTAGATGTATTTTTTTTATCAGACTTCCTCAGTATGCATAAGGCCTCAAGTCTCCCATGTTCAAAAATTTGAGATACGCTGCCCCAGCCAGTATGTGGGCTGAGTCTTTGGTAATTTATGTGCGGCTACTTTGACAGTTGAGGAGAACACAGAAGAAATGCTGCAATGGGAACAAAATGCAAGGTGAGGCTACCCAACCTACCCATGACTTTATGTTCAGAGGATGCATATCCATGTGAACAGAAAGAGAGTGCTTGGTACTGAAGTGGGGAGTCAAGGATCTCTGATGAATATCACCAAAATGCATTGCTTCCAGCAGCCAATGGAATCATTTAACTCCATAACAAAGTGCACCCCAAAGATCAAGGCAAGGCAACTCTGCACCTCAATCTCTGTGGTTTTGCAAGGACCTTACTTGGTCTAAACACAAACACACACCTCAAAATGAAAAATTCTCCATCTTATACCTCTTTCTCAGTCTATTCTGCCTTCCTCAAAAGAGCATCTTTTACCTACCTCACCACCCAGCTCTTCAATTTTATTAGCACAGCTGCCTTCACTCCTAACCAGAGGGCAGGATAAACCTACAGTTACTGTACACTAAACAGAAACACCTGTGGCTCTCCTTTTTCATATACATTCATATACACATATATCAGTTATTCTTTCTTTCTTTTTTTTTTTTTTTTGTTGTTGTTGTTGTCAGAGCACTAAGTCCATGTTCTGCAAAGGAAAATAAATCCCCATCCTTACATTTTCTCCCACACCCCCCACGTGGCCTTGACAGACAAGCACAAACGGTGCAGCAAATATTTCACTTCACTTTATTTTAAAGAAAAGGAGAGAGGGGGAGAAAGAATTCTTGTGGCATTCCAGAGGTCCCTGGACACTCATTCCAAATGCCTGAGTTGGGCCCTGGGTGAATTTCAGTCTAAAAGAGAACCTAGGTTTCTAGGCAGCCATCCAAACTCAACACAGGAACTTTTTTCTTTCTAAATAAGTTAAAAAAAAATTAAGACATAAAGAAAAGAAGAAAAAAGGAACGAAAAACATCAGGAAGAGAGAAAAGTGGAGGGGAGGAGAAGGCAACCAAGGTAGCAGAAAGTGAATGCAACAGGAGGAATCCAATTCCTCCCCTATATTTCCACTTCAGAGTTTTATTTCCAAGAGTCAAAGCTGTAACCATGCCACAAGCAGGGCAGCTAGCCTCAGAGCCATGAAAGAATGGTGCAGAGAAAGAGGCCACCTTTCTCTCCTTGGTGACTGCTTCTGTCAGGGTAGAGGAGCTGGGTTTGGAAGCTGGTTCTCACTGCATCTTGCCCACATTGGCTCTGTCCATCCTTTGATCAAGGATGTGGCAAGTGAGGGCAACTCTGGCACACCAGCCCTGGCGATGTGCAGCTCTGTCTTACAGTACAACTGCAGTTGTACTGAACCAACAGTATGTCCAGACCTACTGCAGTTCAATCTATCCAGCACCTGGGTCATCACAGAAGATGTGATGATGGAGAACTTCCTCAACACAGTTACTGACTCCCAGTGGCTCAGCCCAAGGAAAGCCACAATATCACTGTCTTCTGTCACCTTGCGCTTCATGGCATTAATCAACACTGAGTTATACAGAGAAATTTCATTAATTACTGAGAGTACTGAATTGCTTACCTCACTCAGCTTAGCCCAGTTGAAGGATTTCAGTGGGTGTGAAGGCTGCGGGATAGACTTCTTCTTCAGGCTGGTACCAGTACTGATGAAGGTGGTTGTCGAAGGGGGTGGCACTCCCAAGCTGAAGAAAGGCGGTGCTCCTGGTGGGGGAGGAGGTCCTCCTGGAGGAGGTGGTGGGGCAGGAGGAGGGGGACAGCTGGAAAAAGGCAGAGGAGGTGGCAGTGGGGGCACATTCTCAGAGGTGAGAGCAGAGGACAATGCTAGTGGGCCACCTGGAGGAGGGGGTGGTGGGGCTGGGAAGGAAATGCTGCCCCCTTGCTGGAAAAAAAACACACAGAAAAAAAAAGCAAACAGTTTAAAAGGCATAATAACTCCATATTGCCAGCTGATGTGATTTTATTATAAGTCTCAAAATATTTGATGTTTTCTTTAAAGCCTCCTGCACTCAAAGCCATGCAATAAAAGGAGGAATCTCAGCTTTCATTTAAGAGAAAGTTTCAAACCCTTGAAGCTGTGGAGAAGAGCTTGAAAAAGGGAACCATAAATGGCTCAGAAAAACAGAAAGCTAGTAAAAGAAGCCAAAATGTATTATTTTATCCTTATGTATGAAGAAAGAGAAAAGTTCAATCTACTGAACTTTTGAACTCCGGGGTTTTAAACCTTAGGGTTTGAAATATGGAATATCTGTCATTAGGTCCCACTAGCACAAAGTGGGAGCAGAAAGGAGAGTAGGGAACGAATCTGCTTTTTGCAGTGTGTAACTTCTCAGGGCTACGTCCTGCAACAGAGAGACATTACTATGACAGACACACTACTGGGACAGAAGGAGCACTAGGCAGGAAGAAGCAGCTGCAAATGTCACTTCTGTAAAGCTCCAAGAAAGCACAGATGCTCCTGAAGCACAACAGGAAACCTCTTTCTTCACTAAATTTACTTTCATATCGGGCAGATTTCTCTCTATTCCATCAAAATAACAATCAGGGCCACCTCAGCAGTAAAAATTGCACCTAGAAGAGGATGCATGTGCCTCAGCAACTTCGGCACAGAGGCTGGCTGAGGAGGAAAGGAGCAGCCCGTTCCTACATTATTCAATTTATACCACCAGCTCAGGGATTTTGGTCTCTATTGAAAGATGAGCAGCTGGCTAGACAGACTCTTTCTGTACAGACCACAGGAAGAGCTTCACCCATAATGTTCTTTTGTTCATCATTCACTAGTTAGCAGGCTTTAAACAAGAATGAGAAGAGTCCCAGTCTCATACCGAGTACTCATTAAGTTGAGCTACCAAGTCGTTCATCTGGTCCCTGGTCTGGCGCAGCTCCAAGGATTCTTTCTGCAGTTTGTCTTTCATTTTGTTCAGTGTCTTCATCATTTCGTCTTTCTCCTGGGTCTTTGTCTCACATTCCCTCTCTTTCTTCTCTAGCTTGCTCATCAGTTCAGCATGATCTAGGAAGAACAGGCAAGCAGGGCTGATGAAATAAAACTCAGGAACAAAGAGATGGAGTTTACTCTGAAATAAAGCTGACAAGTTTGTCAGTTCAGCTGGGGATGCGTGATGTGGAGAAAGGAAAACAAAGTCTGACTATTCTGACAGCAATCTTCAGTGATCAATACAGCAATGCCCAAACTTCACTTAGATTGTAAAATCACTTCTTGTCAGTGTTGAGCGAAGCCCCATCCTAAGAAGCACATAAACTGATCATCATGAGACAAAATGTACTAGAATTAACAAAGTAGGGTTAGTCCATGAAAGATAACCTGGACAGTCACTTGTTCCTATCTCTGCTGCCTGCTGCTCTGTGAATGGATCACAGTCTTTCTCTCTTGCCCCTCCAAACACAGAGGATGCACTCACCTTTCCGAAACTTCTCTGCCTGATCCCTCCACTGCTTGACTTCATTCTCATTCACCAGCCTGAAAGATGAAATCAGAACATAAAAATGTGTTCTGAGCTACCCAGTTTAAAAGGCAAACAGACATTATGTGTAGCGATCAGCATAAGACAACCTGGTAAATTTACACATGTTTAATCAGGATCATACTAGTGGCCAGTTCGGTTCCAGATCCTGATCCTTACTGTAGCTAACAGTTAATATTATAACTTGCAGCTCAAAGTCTCAAAACGAATAAAGGAATGCCTGGGGAACAGATACTGGCATTCTTCTGTCTTCAGGTAATGCCCTGAAGGTGCCAAGTGCATTTACTTGGAAAGGCAGAAGTCATGGCTAAAATCATCATAGCTGCTGTAGGATACAAATTATCCTACCCTTAATACAAGACTGCATTGCCATTTTTTCCTACTTTTCACAGTTCTATATTTTTTGCTTCTTAAGAAGGTAGAGAATGCTTATCTCTTGGGTACTTTATCAGTAACGAGGCAGTGCTCATATCTCATACTGGCACAGCTATTTCCTACTACTGACAGAAAATATGCAGGGCATGCTGAGGGTTGATTAGATATGCAAAATGAGTAGTAGCTATGAAAGCAGAAATGGAAGATCAGGCACAAGGTCTACAAGGGAGTCTGATATCCAGACAGACAGAAATAAATCAACATCAGTGTATTTTTCCATGATGAGAAATCAGTTTTAATTTTGACTCATAACTGTAACAAAAGGGACCGTCAGATTTTTAGTACAGGAGAACTTGATTTCATATGAAGTTTATATTCTATAAGAATGCTCTTTCCAGTGGATATTTCAGAAGGGTAATGGGCCATGAATTACCTGCAGAGGCAGATGGATGGGATGGAGACTCCAAAAGTTTGGCTTAAAAAGGACTGAGAACAGGGAAGTTGAGATGAGAGCCAGCTAATGTAGCTAGACTTCTCAAATGATGCATCCTATGGGAAAAAATAATGGTAGAACCCTTGGCCAAGTCTGTGGGTGAGCACATACAGACATTTTACTGAGGCAAAAGGCTTTATGTGCTAGATGGGTGTTACTTTCAACTATTTCAATTTTTCTAAACTAAGTGCTCATTAATGAGGAATGAGATCCAAGCAGAGATGACAACATTTTTGGGGAGTATCAGTGAAAGCTTTCATCAACATCTTGAAAGAAAAAAGAAAAATGAGGAAGTTTTACTATACAATCGTGGGTATTTTTTTCTGTTCTTCCAGCTATCTTAATATTTAATAGAAATTAGAAGCCAAATGCAAAACCTTTGCTAGAAAATGCCATCTGGTGAAGATCTCATTGGAAGAGAACTAGTTATAAGACTAGCAAGCCAACAAAAAGCTGTAAATTAGCATAGGAAGCTCCTTAGATATTTTATTTCCTAAGTACCTGCATACTTAGCATATAGTTACAGCTTTATAACAGAAACAATATTAATGCAGCTTACATTTTAATTATATTTTTGACATTGAAGTTTTCCAGTGGAGCTATATCTGGATCATCTCCTCGTTCATCTTGAAGAACAATTTGTTGGAGTATTCTGTCCAACAGCTGCCATTGCTGAAAATTTCCTCCATTCCTCTTATCTGTATAAAAAATGAGCAACCCATGAGAACTTCCATTTTCATGCCAAAGTGCACAGGTTTGCTGACAGATTGGCATTTCTTCCTTTCTGGTTACCATGTTAATCCCATAGGTAGTAAATTACAGAACACGGCACCTAACCCTGAATTATTGCTAACAGATTAGTTGCAAACACTTTGTATATTGGAACAAATCATAACAGGCATTTGCAATGCTGTGCCTGACTTGTATCTTCAGGTTGCGTGATCCTCTTGACAGACAGTACCAACTTGTGCTTTAGATGCCTACAGAAGTGATTCCATCACTTATTCATATTTTATGTGGCTTGATGGTATTTTATTTTGCACCTAGGTAACACTTGATCAAGCACTATAAAAAAATCAGATGTTCTATCTCTGTACTCCTCTCTGAAAATCAGTCAAACTCAGCTGACACGAAAAGTTCATATAAACGTGACCAAAATTTGTGGAGAGAAGGAAAAGAAACTGAACAAAAGGGACTGATCTTGTGGATGTCAACTTTAGTTGCCATCCATATTGCCAGAGCAATATAAAGTTCACCTTAGTTCCCTAGGTTACATAACATAGACCTTCATATTATTTAAAACTGCCCCACTGCAATCCTGTTCTACCCTAGAAGGATTTAACTCTTCCGCCACCAAACATTCCAAGTCAATACCCAAAGCTCAAGTACGGTCTTAAACAGTAATAGTAGAGAGACCACTGACAAACAACAGCTAAAATTTGTGCAAGGCAGTACTTTAATCTAATCGATGCCTGAAAATACACCACAATACCTAATTCTCCTTCACAATACCTAATTCTCCTCCCCCATCTGGAGTACTGTGTCCAGGCCTGGGGCCCCCAGCACAAGAAGGACGTGGAGCTGTTGGAACGAGTGCAGAGGAGGGCGACCAAGATGATCAGAGGGCTGGAGCACCTCTCCTATGAGGAAAGGTTGAGGGAACTGGGCTTGTTCAGTTTGTAGAAGAGAAGGCTCCGGGGAGACCTCATTGTGGTCTTCCAATACTTGAAGGGAGCGTATAAACAGGAGGGGGATTGATTGTTTGTGAGGGTGGATAGTGATAGGACAAGGGGGAATGGTTTTAAGCTGAGACAGGGGAGATTTAGGTTAGATATTAGGAGGAAGTTTTTCACACAGAGGGTGATGACGCGCTGGAACAGGTTGCCCAGGGAGGTTGTGGATGCCCCGTCCCTGGAGGCATTCAAGGCCAGACTGGACGTGGCTCTGGGCAGCCTGGTCTAGTGGTTGGCAACCCTGCACTTGGCAGGGGAGTTGAGACTCGATGATCTTTGAGGTCCTTTTCAACCCAAGCCATTCTATGATTCTACGATTCTATGTTGACTTCTCAGTTTGACTGCTCAAGTATGGCTGAAAATAACCAAAACAAATCCCTGACACATAACGGGATTAAGGCAGGTAATCCTTTGGTGATCTTGCTGTCTTGCTCAGCTCATACACTCTGGAAACGTGACCGAACGACTTTATTACAGATAACAAGTAAATTCCTATCATCTCTCTTGAAAACAAAAGCCAATGTTATTTTTCATTTTGAGCTCAGGAGCCCTCCACTGACATTTTGCCATAAGACAGCAGCCTAAAGACTTATTGTGGAATTTCCCAGTGACAGAACAGCTTTCTGTACTATATTGTTCCACCAGAAAAATTCCTCACTGCATTTTGTTAACATTCAAAATGGTATCTATTTCTGGGAAACCTCTGATCTAAAGCACAACAGCTCTTTTTTAAAGTTTCTAATTTAAAATCATTATGAGCTCTGTCAGTGATAAACTGGAATGTCTCCAGCTACTTAATTTTATTTGCAAGTGCAGAGAGGTCAAGCTGCTGCTATAAGTGTTACAACAAAATCTGCTGAATGGAATCAGTGCAATATACGAAGTCCCTTAGACACTGCCAAATTCTGAATGGAGAACAAAAGCAGTGTGTGTCCTGGTATCTGCAACCCATGTCAAAATTTCACCCATTTCTTCAACACTCCTTTCTCTGGAAAACTGTGAGGTACTCACATGGCATCTGCAAGCAGTGCTGAAGGATGGATAACAAATAGGGATAGGCATCTGTGTGCTTCAGTCTTTTCTTGATCAGTTCAAACATTTGAGAGGCACTTTTTGTATCAATGTGGATCTGGAGTGAGGGAAGGTAGTGAAATAACAAGTCAGATTAAAAACATGCACAGTAAAAGCTTAACTAGCTGTGAAAGACCAAAGGCCAACAGGCAAGACACAGGCAAGTTTCCAGCAACTGGATCTCTGCAGAGTCTCTCGCAACATGCAGCTACAAGCCCAGTGAGAAGCTTGCACATAGGTCTTTGAGATCAGCATTGATCTACTCCAGAACAGAAAAGATCCCCAAAGCAAAGTGTTAGGAAGCTGGAAGGCCTGCAGAGTGACCAATAACTGTCCTGCAGTAAGCAAAAACAACAACAAAAAAGATGCCCCATCCAAAGAAGCATCCAAAATCAGGTTGGATGGAACACTGATCTTGAGAAAGACATCGCTGCCCATTTTTGGTTGTTGGATCATCTTAAAAGCCATTTGATCTTGAAACCATTTGATGACACTATGAAAACCTTTGGGTCCAAGGAAGGATTTGCACAGATACACAGTAGATAATTAGCATAGAACTGTTAGTTGCTCTGTATCAGTGTTTGGTAGAAGATGGTCCAAAAAATAATGAAAAACTAGGAAACTATAACTGCTCTGGACCCTGCAGCCCATTGCTGTTGCTAGCAGTTGTGAAAACTTTCCTTGTTTTATGCTTGTCTTCAAATTCCATCCATACTAAAATACTGACCCTCTCCATTGTCTCTGGTGTGACAGTCTTTAGGAGAGTTTCCTGTGATATACCGGAAAAAGCCCAAGCCCTGTAAAAAACCCAGAGCCCTGTAAAGGAGATGCCTTAAACTAGAATCATCTGGATCATCAGGACTGCAAACATGAGAATGGTGTTGATAACATCCTCTGCTCCTGAACATTCAGCTAAACATAAAAAAGAAATCTTTGTCAGAGACACTTTGCAGAAGCCCTGCTTGTGATCACTGTTTTCGTTTCACCAGAGACCCCATACGTTCTAAATGAAAAACAGTGAAAAAAAAAGAGTACTAGCCAGTCTCAGCATCAAAGCCAATCATTGCTTTCAGGAAACATAAAAGGGAAGTTGCATCAAGGATCCAAAGAAGATGTTCAACTTTGGCAAGTTCAAGTACTCCACAGAAAATCTTACCAGGTCAAAACGCTTTGCAAGTTCCAAGTCATCTTCATTTCTTACCATTTCAAAGAAATCTAAGTGCCTAAGAGGGAATAGAAAAACAGAAACTACCAATGGTCATATCATAATTCAGACTTCAACAAAACGTGTCACCACAGAGGAAGCAAAGCTTGGAAACTGGCATGTTTTCTTACATGAAGTATTGGAATGTATATGCTACACAACTGGCACGGGTCAATAATAGGCCAAAATGAATGACCAAAGGAGGTAAAAATGCTCTTTAATCCTTGTACTAAGTCACCATGTTGAGGTAAGTGGATTTGCAGTGGAAAAAACATTTATTATCCATAAAGCTTTTAACAAAGCAATTTGAAGGTGCCATTCAATGTTATGTGTACAGTGTTAATGCAGCAACAAAGCCATATGAAGTTGCTACCAGTTCTCCCCTTCTGACTTATTCAATTTCTTTTTTCTGATTGTCATCCTCAGCTTAAAAGAAAAACAATTCATGAAAACATTGCCACGGTCACTGCCAATTTAGGATGTGCATTTTCTACTTCATCCGCTGATTTTAATTTTAAAGACAATTACTCTTTTTGTCTTTTAATGGGAGTCAGTTTTAGGGAGAGACAGAAACAGCTTGGTGCTTGAATTTGAAACTCAAATATAGGAGAGTTTCTAAGAACTCTTTCTGCTGATCAGTGACTGCTCTCAGAAAACGTATCTTACCTGTCAAGTGTTGCATTCTCATGCTCTCTTAGCTTGTCAATAACAGGTTGAATTCCCAGCATTAGAAACTCATATCGTAGGTGTAATCGGAACTCCAAATTGTCCTTATAAAGAGAAGAAAAAGAATTTACTAAGTTCCAGAAGTGTTTAATCGCATTTAAAAAGATTTACCTATATCTTCAATTCTTCCCTTTTTAATATCCTCTATCCTGACACCAAATTCACAGAATGATTACAGGATTCCAGTAAATTAAGTAAAAAATGAATGTCTTTGCCTCTGCTTCTCTTAACAATACTGTCCTCCTGTATCTATAATGAGTTCTGCAAGCCTAGTCAGAAGAACAGCACACTCCATGTTCTAAAAAGAACAAAAGTTATGGGTACTTGACATGCTAGACAAGTAGAAACCTATCCCCTGCTTATGGATGAATAGAACTGCAGTTCTTTCTGATAGTTTTTATATGTATTTGTCATAAAATCACCAGAAACTCTGGTAAACTTGACACCTCCATAGCAGGATTTTAAAGGGCTGCTGCAGATAGAGCACTCTGCCAGGCAGAGCTCTTACAAGCTTGTTGTCTACTGTGGTTTAACCAGAAAAAAAAGAAAAGCCAAACTTTTAGTGACACTTTTGTTTTAATGAATCAAAATCAGCGTAAACTAGCCTTCATATTCAAGAGAAAGCATTCATCATGAATGAAAATCAACAAACTGACTTTACTGAACTGTCTCTCTTGGACATTTTTAAATTAAGATGTTTGGGGTTTGGCTTTAAGTCAAAACGTTAACATTTTAAAACATTTCTGCAGGTGAACCTGCAGAAGCTTTCTGAAAGGCTGATATCAAGGAGATAAATGCTTTGCAGTTCTTACAAAAACAAAGAAGCCACAATCATTTCAGTGCAAGTAGTCTGCTATCTTAGAAGAATTAGTAAAGGCTGGGAATTAAATAATATGGAAGACAGTGTAATAATGAACTTGACAATTCAGCACTATTTTCCACAAAGTACATCCATTCAATCACACAGAATTTGTGACATAATCTACTAGCCATTTCCAGAGTAAATTAATTCAAGCATGACATTTGAGATGGAATTTTTAGGGCAGTGACTTACCTCACCAGCACCAGCATTCAAAACAGCATTGATAAAGGACATGATAGCTGTTTTGAGATTTACTTCATCTCGATACCGCCCCATACTTCGGTCTAGCTCATTCAACAATGTCTGAAACAGAACAACAGGGTAGGTTAGAGGGTGTAGTCTAATTTCTTAGACTATTTTGCTTACTGCTCATGGTTCAGCAAACAGTCATCTTCTGATTTACCATATACTTGCTTAAAGAAATAACTTGCTTCAGGGAAGGTTGTTAGCAGTCTTGGCCAGCCACGTCACAATTACAAATGAAGAATAGAGATGGGAATAAAATGCCCACGAGATGCTAATTAAAAACAAAGTTTTTTTTTTAAATAAGCTATTTGAGAAAAAGCAGATGCCTTTACAGTTCCTTCCAACATGATCTAAGAAAACAGCAGAATTGTGGCCTCTCTCATAAGTTAACTTCACAGAGAAGTTCATACATGCAGAATAACATCAACAGATTCATACACCCTTTTTACTTACAGGACTCAAGTAACTTTCACTATTTTCTTGGATTTCAGCAGAATAGATTGCACTTGTGTAGGCACAGGGAGAAAGTTCTAAAGAAAAACTGTCTTTTATTTATCTATAGGAAGATTTGGATTTATTTCTTTATTGAAGATTTCTCCTTGTTCCTTCACTTACAACCATTTTACATGAAGTAGACAATTACTGGCCTCTTGATAACTTCCTTTTAAGGATTTGCAAATAACAGGAATATCCTCAGGTCCAAACTTATTACAGCTTAAAGGTGAATTACAGAACTCAAATGGAAGTGTAGTTAAACTCCAGTTTCCTTGTTATATCTCCCCATTAATGAAATAGCAGGGGTATTTAGCACTCAGGGAGTATCTCATACAGAAATGCTGTTGGCCTAATCTCTGCATACATGTAGATACACCATCAGAATCTCATTAACACCACAAGACAGAAAGAGAGGAGGGGAAAAAAAAAAGACAAATAATGTCATTAGCCTTGGCCATATGCAGTCTATTTCAGATTAATTCCAAATGACTATTTACTGAAGAGGTTATATGTAAGAACTGATTAGCCACAGAAGCAATTCTACTTTTAGATTTGTGCTGATATCTGTGAATCTGCTCTTCAGGATCTTCACTGATCAGTTCGTTATTCTAAGACTAATTTTCCTTACTGGAGGACTGATAAATTCCACTTGAGTTCTGTCAGTTTAATTGTAGGAATCTCGTTCCAGCATTATTAATAAAAAACCCACACTCATGTTTGTTTTGGTGATGCATGAGAAAAATTGAATACTTTTCCCAAGAAGTTTTGGGCATAAAAATGGAAAGAAGATAAAAATAACTTTTTAGTTCAGCTCAGCAGATCTATCTAAATAGCATTTTGAAGCTATGATGCTGAGTAAAGAAGTTCATTTTCCTTTACTTAGCCTTCAGTCCCTGACTACCGAAAATGTTCATTCATAGCAAAATCTTTCCCATGCTAGTCATCAGTTTCATAGGTCTATCTTGTTTCCTGTAGAAAATGGACATCATCATGGAAATATGTCTTCAGAAGCATGGGGAATATCCTCCTGGACATCCCTTGGGGAAAGAATACCCTCCTGGCTTCATGTGAACCCTTTGCTTGTTTTTCTGCAAAAATCTTTTGATCTATATCGTACACTACTGACAGCTGTTCTTATATCTGAGCATAGAATGTTTAATTTCTTTGCCAAGCTCACTGGATTTCATAAATTCCTTTTTCCTGTAACCTCTAAATTGCCCAGCTGGCACTTAAACTTCCACCACGTCCATGATTTTCTAGTAGTTGTATTAAGGCCAAATACATAGGTTGCTCTGAAAGTAATGCCTCCTATTTATGTCCATGAAAACTACAACAGATACAGTAAGCACAGTAACACTATTTGACAGAGCAAATTCTCAGCTGTATCTCTAACATTATTTTTCAACAGTCACCATAGTGACTATAGCTTGCAATATGCACACTGTTGTTCAGCTCTAGAAGGAAATACTGTAAGGTCAGGCAATTTCTAAAGATCAGATTCTACACCCACACCATGGCTGAATTCCAATATCTGTAACCCTTTGCAAATGGTTGAGGTTCAAGTCTTCACTTGTGAACATTTCCTGTGAAAAAGATTTCACCACACCTCTTGGCAGCCAGTTCTGTGGACTAATTGATCTTATGGTTGTAAAGGTTTTTCCTACTATTTAAGCAAAATTTTCCTCACTTAATCCCATTATTCCTCATCACTGGCATCCAGCAAGGTTTCATTCAATGTGCAGAAAACCTCAAAAGGCTTTGGATGAGCCCTGAGGGGCAGAAGCAAATCAAATAAGAATACAGGATTTTAATTTGTTCCTTTTTAGCTCCTTTACTACAATTCTAAATCGATCAGATTTCTCTTTGCAGATCACACTCTGTACTGACATTGCTTAATACAAACCAGGCAATGGGGCTATGGAAGGAATGTTCCTAATCTCCACATTTTCGACTGACAATATCAAGCTTTATTCCTTCACATTAAGCTTTACAATTTCTAGCAGCATTATGGAGGAAAACAAGAATGTTCTGTCCAAAGTAACACAGTTGATATTTTCTCCAGCAAATAAAGTCAGCTTCTTTCAGTAATGCATCAAACACCTAACTTAACTGTAGCTGAATGAGTACTCAGACAGCACACTGGGCTGGAAGGGTACAAGCACATCCTGAAATATCTTTCTGGGCCATTACAGCACCGTAATTTTGCAACATTGGTTTGGCTCAAAACCTGGCATGTTAAAAAGCACAACATGTTATACAACGCCATAACACCATGCATTCACTTCACAAGATAAACGAGGGAAAGCAGCAAAGCAATAGTTTTGAATTGCAACCAATTAGGGAAGAGCAAGATCATGGTCCTTTCACAGTGAAGATCAGTCAGTTTGGACTACCTGATCTTTCAAAGTCCCTTCTGACTGACTTATTTTATTTTACATGGAGTAATGCAGACATTAACAATACTGAAGTCAGACCCTTTATTCTCAGTTTCCATAACATTTTAGAGATGTTCACCTTCACAAGAAAGCACCCAAGAAACTAAAGATGAAGCAACACTTTCATGGTCACACAGTGAGCCAGTGACAATTCTGAAGACATCAGATGGAAAAGAATAACAGTGAGGACACCAAGAGTGCATCCTACTAACTCCACTCTTTCTGCTTTGACAGTTTACTGTTTGGGTTTCCAAATTTTTCTTTCATCTCTCTTCTTTAAGGAGCAGAGGAGGATCTGTAGGCAAATAAGCACATTCAAATGAAAATTGGATGAAGCAAAGGCAGAACTTTTCCAAATTGCCTCAGGAAGGAGATTTAAGGAATGTCTTTCTATTATTGTGGTATTCGAGTAAAGAGGGAATACTCCTCTGAAAAGAACAGTCTTCAAAGTATATTTTAAAAGAGGAATTGTGGACTGCCTGTTGGACATTAAAGGGAGAGTTACTTCAGGCAGATGGGCAACATAAAAGAGGGTAAAATATTAAAGAAGGCAAAGGGATCCGCTCAGACAAGAAGCTATGGCAAATGTGAGAAAATAGGAATAGCCACAACATAAAGTAAATCACAAACAGATTATAGGAATTTCTTGCAAGTGCCAAGAGAAACCTGATTGTGATGACCCTATGAATACACTGAACAGTGGAGATACAGGGTAAAGTTGCAGTTCTCAAAGTGAGTGAAGACCGATGTCTCAACAGAGAAGTAAGTTCTGGAAAAACTCCAGTATCTGTAAAGCGACTCCTGTTGAAAGCTAATGATTGAATTGAAAATTGAAGTCAGACTCACAGATGACATGCTGGCAGTTTAGAAAAAACAATAAGTACATCAGAGATTCCACTCAGAGCCAAACATAAAATTTTGTTGAGGTAGAACTTCCATGATTATGAAGGACTACCTATATTCTTCATTAACTTCAGTAAAAAAAAAAAAAAAGAAAGAAAGAAAGAAAAGAAAAAAATGAAGAACACTAACCCTTGCAAAAAACAAGGACAACCTTCCCAAAACATTACAGCATTACAGTTTTAGAACAGTAATCTCCAACTGGTGTGGTCTAGTGAAATTTAATTAATTTGACTAGGATTACAGCTGCTTATATCATGCAGGAATTTCACTGTAATATGGATTTTAACTTCAGATACACAAGTATTAAACTGCAAGTTCCTTATTATAATAGAAAGAGTTTTTGCAATCCGCAGACAATGCAAGTGTAGTTAGAACTGCATCTGAAGTCTCAACTTTCCTTCTCTACTAATTGCTAGTTGCTGATTATTATTATTATTTTTGGCTAGGTGTACCAGGTAGTAAAAGTTGTGCTTTAAACAGTGAGCAACAACAGCTTGACATTCAACTAAACATGCAATGTTTTATGGTACTATATTTAATATGTCCCGGTTGACTGGAGACTAGCAAATGTGACTCCCATCTTCAAGAAGCGCTGGAAAGATGATCCTGGTAGCTACAGACCTATCAGTCTCACCTCGGCGCCAGGAAAGGTTAATGGAACAGATAATCTCAGGATACATTGTGGATCAGTTAAAGGTCAACCAGGGGATCAGGCCCAGTCAGCATGGGTTTATGAATGGTAGATCCTGTCTGACAAACCTGATTTCATTCTATGACAAGGTGACCCGCTTAGTGGATGAAGGCAAGGCTATCGATGTGGTCTACCTGGACTTCAATAAGGCCTTTGGCACTGTCCCCCACAGCATCCTTGTGGAGAAGCTGGCTGCCCATGGTTTGGATGGGCATACGCTCTGCTGGGTGAAACACTGACTGGATGGCTGGGCCCAGAGAGTTGTGGTCAACGGAGTTAAATCCACTTGGCAGCCAGTCACAAGTGGTGTCCCCCAGGGCTCGGTGCTGGGGCCTCTTCTATTCAATATCTTTATCAATGATCTTGATGAGGAGATTGAGTGCACCCTCAGTAAGTTTGCAGATGACACCAAGTTGGGAGGGAGTGTTGATCTGCCGGAGGGTAGAAAGGCACTACAGAGGGACCTGGATAGACTGCATCGATGGGCCAAGGTAAACCGTATGAGTTTCAACAGGGCCAAGTGTCAGGTCCTGCACTTTGGTCAAAACAACCCCAGGCAACCCTACAGGCTTGGGCAGAAATGACTGGAAAGCTGCCTGACGGAAAGGGACCTTGCTGTGCTGATGGACAGTTGGCCGAATATGAGCTAGCAGTGTGCCCAGGTGGCCAAGAAGGCCAATGGCATTCTGGCTTGTATCAGGAATGGTGTGGTGAGCAGGACTAGGGAAGTCAGCCTGCCCCTGTACTCGGCATTGGTGAGGCCTCACCTCGAGTACTGTGTTCAGTTTTGGGCGCCTCAGTACAGAAAGGACATGGAGGTGCTGGAGCAGGTCCAAAGAAGGACAACAAGGCTGGTGAAGGGCTTGGAGAATATGCCCTACGAGGAGCGACTAAAGGAACTGGGGCTGTTTAGTCTGGGGAAGAGGAGACTGAGAGGAGACCTCATTGCTCTCTTCAAATACCTGAAAGGTGATTGCCGTGAGAGCGGACTTGGTCTCTTCTCGCTGGTGACAGGTGACAGGACAAGGGGAAATGGCCTCAAGTTGCGCCAGGGGAGGTTTTGGTTGGATATCAGGAAAACTTCTTTACAGAAAGGGTTGTTAAGCACTGGAACAGGCTCCCCAGGGAGGTGGTTGAGTCACCTTCCCTGAATGTGTTTAAAAACCGTTTGGATGTGGTGCTCAGGGACATGATTTAGCAGTGGGTTGTTAGAGCAGTATAGTTAGGTTGCGGTTGGACTTGATGATCTTGAAGGTCCTTTCCAACCTGAGCAATTCCATGATTCTATGATTCTATATGATTTGTTCATCATTTCACCACACTTGAGTACGTGCAAACTGGAAATAAACAGCGTTCCAATCCAAAGCTGCTAGTAGAAAGTTATCCACAAGGTCACATTTTAAATGGTTGCCAGTAAATAATAGTGAACTTCACTTCCTCACTCTTACAAAACAAGACTGGTGGCAAAACCATACCCTCCAGCTTAAGTAATGGTTAGAACTCCAGAAATGTCATCAGGTTAGAGTATGAACAGATTAGCAGCTTTCATTTAACTTAGTAAATCCCCCATTTTAAAGTAAAATACAAGAGATTTTAAATTAGTATTAATGACAAGCAATCAGGTGTCGGGAAAAAAGAAAGTAAAATGATAACCTGTTTGAAGTGTTTTTCCTAAAATAAAATGAGAAACATTGCCTTTCTTCTGCCTAGCTATACTGCAACATGCGCACTACAAAAATCAGTCCTTGCAGAGATGCATCATATTGACTATTTCTGCCAAAGCATCCTTCCCGTACCTGGAATCTTGTTCTCTCTGCAGCATAGACTTGGTAGTGAAGCATGGCTTGCAAGACTTTCTTATGACCATCTGGTACCAAGCAGACAGCCCCTAGGATCTCCAAAACAGCAATCTTGGTCTTGATGTTCTCAGTCCGTAAGCTCTGCGAGATGATGTTGATACTCTCTGGATGAGCCAGGACATGAGCCCGTCCTTGGGAGTTGTTCATCAGTGCCTTGATACACCCTATAACGGATGTGTGTATACGGCTTTCTGAGGTCTCATAGTCCATGCTTTTCAGGAAGTTCAGCAAACAGCTCAGACCATCCAGCTCAATGAATCTTGTCACAAACCTGGAAAAATAGGCAGGGAGAAGAACAAAACCAAACTAAAGGTAAAGGAAATTTGCTTATTCAAAAGATATTCAACTCTGTGATCCCAGCATCTGCAAAAGATGGCTAGCTTTAAGATCACAGGATAATTCCCAAATATTTAAGAGAAAAAAAAATGGGAAACAAAGATTCTATCACCCTTCTTCTGTGACTATCAACTGTAATGACTGGGGAGTTAAGACTTAACACTCTGATCCCATGATATATGTATAGGAGCATATTACATGCAAGAGGCATATAAGAGCTGAAGGCTCTTGTAGCCTTGGCTGCATTATTTTAGTTTGAGAAGGTATACTAAAGATGCGGTAGGACCACTGTCAACATGCCATAGCAAAATGTATTGTAAAAATGTCATAAATTGAGGAAATATAGAATTATTCATTTACTAAATTACACATTAAAGTTTAAACCTACACTGAAACAGGTTTCTTTTGACTATTGTGTTGTTTTCGACCACATTCTACCACAAAAGTCACCTCTATTAAGATTAAGATCAAGGAAACTGAAGATAAAAATAAAACAGAGAAAATTTCCTGAATAAGAATTAACCAAGGTTTAAAAACAAACAAACAAAAAACAATACTAGCCCATTCAGACAGCCAAGTAGAACAAGCTACAGAAATTGATGGAGTTATACAGATACATTCAAACCAGTCAATCTAGCAATGTTTCGTTTAGAATTCCCGTCCTCTAAAATGGGGATGCAAATATGTGAAACAGGCTGCAAATCATTTCTCTAGATTGACTTGTTTACCTCTGCCTCCTCTAGAAGGTCATTAATGTAGATGCAGTTTTTTAGAATCCCAGAGCACAGAACTACATGAATTAAATCTGAATTTTCAGTCCACCAAATTGTACACCAACAATAATAAGTCCACAACCACTCCACGGTGGTCATGTGGACCTCAAACACATTAAAAGGTTGTTAACAACTGTAATCCATGTAAGAATTAAAGAATACTTGTAGTCTGTAGCTCAGAGCTTTTACCCAGCCCCTCTTTCTCCCCACTGAATACTTCCTAATGTACTATCTTTCTCTTATCTACTCGTGAGACTCTTTTCCTAATATTCATCAGGTATGGAAGCACCATACTGCAAGACTCCTAGCATTTCAGTGATCTCTGTTAACATCTCTGCAACAGCAATACAAAGCTGAGGCATACTTATTTATCTCCTGGATAAAATGAAGTTTATGTACATGGTGCATTGGTGGATACACTCCACACCACGCAAGAACTACCTGAAAGTTATGCTGATTGTGCTAATGGATTTGCCAACTTTCAGCTTATTCAGGCCAGCAGACCAGAAACATGGCAAAGACTGGTGCTTTCAGCAAAGTTTCAGTCTGAGGTTTGGATTTTGCTCAAAACTGAATTTCAAAGTGAATATCAGAGTAAGAGCAAGAACGCACAGGAACACATGAACAGTAAAAATAAAGTTTACCTGAAACCTGGATGTCTGTTAGATGGCCTGCAGAGTTTCACACAGGTCTGACTGCACGTTCTTTGGATGCATCCTCTTGACTACTCTAACAAATCATAGGAGCAAAAGCCCCACTGCTTCCAGGCTACATGGTGGGATCACACATCGGACACCCAGAGTTTATTAAGCCATTAAAGCAGTTTGCTACTTAAGTGGTTATAGAAAGATCAACAGTTCAGTCTCTGTAATGCTGCTAGCATGCAAAGGAAGACCAAATAAGCACATTCATGGCTAAAATAGATGCTAAGGTTATACTGGGAACCAAAATAAGCACAAACTCAATTTGTTACCATACAATGTGAAGCCAATGATTTCACAGCACTTCTCTAACCTTGGGCATCTACCATATGTATTACCCACTCAAAAAAAAAAAAAAAAAAAGTTGTTCTTTTCAGTTCCGTGGTTGAGAGAAGACTTAGGATGGATACTTTTCTGAAGACATAGAATCATAGAATAATTTGAGTTGGAAGGGACCTTTAAAAGTCATCTAGTCCAACTCTGAAAAAAGAAAACATTTTTAAGAAGCAGCTGAACAAATGGTGCCTAAAGTCTACATTCAGATGAAACGCCTGCTCTTAATGACAAGACTTACGAGACATTACAGCTTTCATGTATTTTGGCCTGCTCTTATGACTGTGAAAAAAAATGTGAAATGCACAAAAATCACATTGTCCCAATTAAATACAATCCCTTACTAAATTCACTGGCAGAGCATTTTTTCTACGACTTCTTGAATGAGGTCATTCCAAAGAAAAAAAGGTGCAGGGAAGTGGAGCATGTCACAGACTTTGATTAATGACATAATTTAAAACAATGTCGGCATTTTCCTGTACTCTTCCTAGTTCAGAGAGCAAACAGTGAGCTGCATTACTCAATAGGAAGCACAACTAAGTACCTTCCCATTTCAGCTGACATCAGAAGCAGGAACCAAATGATGATTTTCACCTTCCTTTCCCAAAACACTTAGTCCTCTATTCTCCGGAAAGGACAGAAATCATGCAAGAGGGAGATAAAGGAAGAAATGGTGACAGCAGTTTCTGGGCCAGCAGACACTCTCAGAGTTAGGACCTGATCAGTGTGAGTGGACAGGTATGTGGGTCTGTACAGAAGAGAAAAAGAAGTGAGAGTTCAGCTGACTGGCTGACAGCCATAATCCTCACACTATTTGATATTTGTGTATCTGTATGTCTATAAGCACAGATGTTTGGGCTCACACATGCATGTGCAGAGGAAAACTCAACTCATACACATAAACTGCCTTCTTCCCCTCATCATATGTATGTACGACTAACTACCATCCTATCTGCCCTGCATGCTGCAAAGGAAGGTTTTGTTCTAGACTGAAAGGTGTAAAGTTAAGCAAGTTTGCCAATGCATTCTGGCTAACACACTCGAAAACCCAAGTGTAAATAAAGTAGGGTGTGTTTTAATAGGTGCTAAACAGGCATATTAAAGCCTCACCTCACCTCAGACTCTCACTTGATCAGTTTAGCACACATTAATAAGGCACAGCACCTTTTAGCCTTTCAAGTTTTAGAAAGTGTTGATCAGAACATGTTAGCTAGCTCAAATAACAAACTTTTCATCCAAATACAGATGAGGCCTAGGAGGTAATGACCCGCTGATGGATTCCAAGTGCTGTGGGGGACATCTTCCCTGTGAGACTTGATCCAGCACAGGAAACATAGAAAGATCATCTGCTGTGGGTGTGCAGAGGGCAGGATGTTCCCACCCTGCTATCTGCCAAGGCTGCACTTCCCTAAAGAATCAAGGGACAGACATAATCCTGACAACTACTGGATTGCTGAGAAATTCATCAAAATGGGTTTTGCTTGCTGGAAACATAAATGATCATCTTCAGTATGAACTGGAATGCAACATGGCTAAATCAAACTAAAATAACAAGAGGTAAATCTGAGTTGAACAGAAGAAGAAAAGCAGGCAGCAAAGGGAGTTAGTGCTTATGATTCAGAATAAAGGAAATATTCCTCTGTGGATCTGATTTTTTTTCCCAGACTTCTGTAAGTTTTTACTCTTTTTTTGCATTTCTGAACCTCCATCTTGGAGCATTAAAAATAAAAAAAAAAAAGCTCTTCTCTCTGCTTCTGTCCAACAGTTTGTCATCACACTTGTTTACAGTCATAAGCTCTTACAAATCTAAAGGAAAATCTGTTTCCTTACTAGATGCAGATGTGGGGGTTTTGTTCTCTAAGGCTGGGGTTGTTCCTGCATTCTGGGATATAACCTGGTTTTATAATTTCAGGGCAGCTCCTAAATACCAAAACAAAATGCATTTGTTCAGACTGGGCCAACTAGCCTCTTAGGAGTGCTTCTATCACCTTCTCTCTTAAGGGGAAAGGAACATGAGTTTGAGAAGGTCTGCTTCAGAGTTTGCTGGTACTAGAACTAGTGGCTTGGAATAGAGGCACAGATTAGTGCCATTACTCTGCATTTTCTACTACAAGAGACACAGTTCTACAGTAAAATGAAACACAGTCAAACATATGCATTTTTCATATTTTGGCCTAGATTGGAGAATTCAAGCAGAGGAGCCTTTTGGTAAGCTATCAGAGCCCCTCTGTACTCTACCATCACAAATGGATTCCAGACAGTCTATTCTGCGTGAATGTAGGTATCTATTTTCTTCAGAGGTCTGACGAACAGAAGTGGTAAGGAAAAATTTGATGTCCAAATTCAACTGGAAAGACTAGTACTTTGAAGGCTTGGTTATAGTACTGCTTATGAGAGGGATTTGATGGAGCTGAGGGCCTCTCTACTGCAACCTTTCCATCAAGAAGAAATTGGCTAGTTGATCAGTCACTGGCATGCAGCCTATTTGGCAGCTAACGAATTGAGTCGCTGGAAATTAGTTGAGACATAGGACTTAACTTAAAATTTGGCTTGGCTTAACTATTTAAAAAAAAAAAAGCCCCATAACCATCGGCAGTGATTTAGAAGAGAACACTTTATAGGGCAGCTCATAGATGCTTGTACTGAAGGTTGTTAGGGTTATTATAAACAGATGAGGCAACAGCCTGTTGTCAAGGGGACCCAGCAGAAGCACTATAGGTCTGGTCTGGAAAACCTTGCAAGGTTTTGGGCAAAGCTCAATTCTCTCTTCTTCTCTTTTGCCTTCATCTCAGGAAGGAGGCTGGGATGTCCTATTCAAAATGATGGAGTAAAACAACCAATGGTGGCCACCGAAGCGTTTCGGCAGGATGTAACAGAGATGCCTGGCTACTCTGGGACATTCAATAATATTAGAAAGCTATTATTTTCATAGAGGAAGCATCACACCATCTCCAAATTAGTGTAACAGAGTTGCAACATCATGTCTCAACAGCACAGGTTTAAAAATCCCTGTGAGAATTGGGAGTTTGGCAGTTGTCTCAGTGTCCATTTTAACATAAAGTTGAGCTACATTTTACCATGTTCTGTTCAGTACAGGGTCTCTGTAATAGAGCTCCAGCTCTGAACCTGCCACCACAAAGTGTTCTGGGTCACAACACAAGAAGTCTGATTGCAAGTGAATCTCAGAAAAAGCTCCTCTGTGCTGAAGACTTCATTCTACCTTTTGTCTTCCTTATTCACTTTTCTCTTAGTGATCACTCAGTATCTTGACACTCACACATGAAGGGAGAGACCATAAGGTCTGCTGGCCCTCTATATTTGCTTGCTGGCTACAGAAAGGAGATGTTTCAGCACTTTAAATTCCTAGAGCTCCCTCAGTTTCCTTCACATGTCTATACACAATGCAGGAGCAGGCTCAACTCAACCTAGCTGCAGTGCAAATTCTCTTGAGAGATTTTGTTGTTGTTGTTGTTTTTCAATATTATTATTTATTTCATTTGTTTACTTTTTCTTTATCCCCAAAACCTGTGTGACTTCAGTATACTGTACATACAAGCACATTTGGCTTATTTTGGTCTTAATACAAAGATATTCAGACCAAATATTCCTCTACATTGTATCAGCTATGGTTATTGCTTCAGCACAATTTTCTTCTAAGTGTTAAATGCAAAAAGTTCCTATGCTAGTTAGTTTGCAATTGTTCAGAGCACTGATCTTGGAAAAACAAAGATGACCTTACCTTCAAAGACATAGTACACAACAAAGCCTCAACATTTCTGCATGCTGCTGTTACACACAGACCAGGAAGAATGCCAAACCAGGTGAAGTCAGATGGATTAGTTGCTTTGTGCCAAACAGTTCACATTACTACAGATAAGAGGAAGTTTGAATTCAAAGTTCATAGCAGAGGCTAAGATCTTGCCTGTCATAAATCAGATCACATGGGGTGCTCAAGGGGCTACGAAGTTAGTAAGTCTGATCTTCACAGTCCTCACCCGTGTTTGCACAGATCTGCCACGTGTTTTTCACAACAGAATTTGTTTTTTATTTTCCTGAAGCTATATGCTTCAACATTAATATGCCCTTCCAGCTAGACAGGTTTGGAACAGGAACTGTAGGGCTCTCTGTGGATTGTCTGAACTATTAGAGAACACTTGTGTGAGGTGAAACAAAGAGGTTTCTGTCTTTGCCAGTCTTTTTTATTCCACATCTGACCATAGGGAGGCAGTGAATTGCGATGAAAGAAGAACAACATTACCTCATGGGCTGAGTCCGCAGAGCTGTCTTCAAGTCTTCAACTATTTTATTTTTCATTTCTGTTTCTTCTTCATCAAAAGCATACAGAGTCTGCATCTGTTCAGAAAAGGAGATGACAATCAGAAAAGCTTGAGCTGCCTGGAAGCTACGAGAGGGGCCAGGAATTATGAAAAACAACTGTCCCATCAACCCATGGAGAGGTGCCTGCCGACCTCTCACCAGGAAAGCAGTGTCTCAGCTACAAAACTGAATCCAGATGAGGCCGCTCATGGACTGGCAGCAGCATACTGCTTTGCCACACCAGCTAAACCAGGATTCTCAGATTACTCCCCAAAAATCATATATGCCAGGATGCCCTCATGCTGTACCTAATTTGGAATGGTGATACGCTGTGGTGATCTATGGATACGTGAGGCAAAATATGTACGGAGATGCAAGACCTCATTAGACTGACATAGCTGGAGGGATGTGGGAAAAAAAAAAGAAAGACAACAAAACTTCTGTGTCAAGTTTCAAAGCAGAAAAGCCTTTTCTTCAAATGACTAGACAGCTTGCGAGTATCCTGGGTTACAATTTGTGTATCTAAAAGTTTGACTGTTTTTCCCTACTCAAATTATTTTACCTGGTTTAAAATCTTGATTTTTGTATACACTTCACCCTTGCTAATGAGAAACATTTACTGCAAAAAGCTAGAGTATCATAAAATCCTCGTCCCTTTTTTTTAACAAGAAAATCAAAGCATGCAGAGACTAGAGTCTATATTTTCACATTTTCTTATTGAGAACTACCTCTATCATTTTTCCCCTGGTACACAGCTTGCTATCATCTGGAATTGAAGATGCTGTGGGTCACTGTATTAGGGTGAGAGATGACTAGTGGAATACACATAAAACACAAAGTTCTCAATATAAAACAATGCTATTAAGAAATCCAAGTGGTAATCCAGGAAAAATCAGGGCTCCAGATCTGCACTCAGCACCGCCACAACCTTGTGGATATGAAGCAATACTCCTCAGTGCCCATCACATGCACCATTCAACCTCACAGCTTCAATGTGTGACTTCACAAAAAGTCAAGACTCAATATGAAAATTCTTAGCCTACAGCTATGTTATCTTAGGCTCTTTAATCGTAAAACAGAGAGGATAAATGCCTTTCTTACTGGCAGGATTTCTGGGAGATACCACTCAGTGGTATCTGGAAAGCAGCTCTGAACCCCTTCTCAAATGAATGCCCCAATTAAACTAGTATTATCTGTAAAGGTTCAGATATTTTACCTCTCTGGGGTGGAATCTGAGTACCTACAATTATGGTACATTACAGCAAAATATATGTCTTTATTTTACTATTTAGCAAGCACCAAAGAAAACTTTACTCTCATTGGAACTCCCTTTAGCCCTCCTACCCCACCACCTCACTTCCCTTGGAAATGCTCCCATGTTGCTTGCTTTTGGAAACCATGTGGTGCCAACACATGTCAGATCCTGAGGGTGGCCATTTGGCTACATGTCATTGCTGTCTTATGCTGAACAGCTGGCATAACGAGATGTGTTTAACTCTAGGGGTCCACTCTCTGATCCTCGCTAAAGTCAAACTCACTCAGTAACAGAGCAAGCTATTTCCTGCCTTAATGGAATGACAGAGCGCTACTGATGGAAAATGAGCTGATGATGTTTTATCTTTTGCCAGCATCCCCCGACAGCCAGAAACATAAATTGAAATGCTTAAGCCAAGCCATATATGATTCCCCTCTTTGAAAAATAAACAGAAACCCTGAAAAGGTATTATGCAATCTCAATGGCAGAGTCCTGGGGTGTGATTTGAGGTTTGATTTGTATTTTCTTGGGTGATGGCCCATCTGGTCACCTTTCCTTTGGTCCATAAATGCTCCTTTGAAGGGCGCTCCCATTCCTACAACAGTTTAATTTCTGCTCTGAGCCATCGTGGGGTGGGAAGCGAACGGATGTCAGGAAGGTGCTCAACAGTATTTTGTTGAGAGTGAAAAAGGCCTATTTCCAAATGAAACAAACACAAATAATCCTGCCTTTACAACTGAGTGCAATTACAGAAAACCCCTTTTCTAAAGCTGCAGGAAGCCAAGAGCCCTTCATTTCTCACTCCTGTGCACAGCCAGGAACTTAAATACTCATGCCCTCTCTAAAGATAGCTTGGTCATGCATTTACATTAAGAAATAACTTTCTCAGCAAGAGTTATAGAAAATACAACTGTGCCTGGGAGACAAGATTGGAGGGAACTGTCATTATTTGAGGCTGGATTTCATTAATGTGGCAGACCAATGAATTGCTCCTGAACTACAAACTGCACTCTTGGACTAACGTCAGCTGTGCTGAGGATGCAGCTAGCTACCACCAGCAAACCAAATATTCTAGGAAGAGGAAACAAAACAGTTCCCAGGTCCTTATCCAGTCCCTAAAATGCAGTACATAAGGCTCTTTTCATATGCATATTTTGCACATTTGAAGGTTTCCAGTCTAAGTGCATCACCCAGGAAAGCATGATATCCAGTGATCTGATTTGCCAATTAAAAAAAAACAAAAACAAAACAAAACAAAAAACCAGAACAACCTATTCATGTAGGAAAAAAATCATCCACACAGAATTATACATGTAAAACTTCAAGTAGTCGAAGATTTGAAAAATCTTAGCACAGTGTAAATTTCCACACCTTCTCCTAATGGCTAATCATTCCTCTGGGAAAGCAAATAGAATACCAAAATGACAGTACATGCAAGAAAAAGACATACACACAAAGTCAGCTAGCAGCAGAAAGGCATTATATGATTGATTTAATTTCACTGCCAGTCTCACACAATAAAAAGAAAAATGAAGCAAATAGAATAAATCAGGAAAAAGCATCCCGGATATTCTAAGTCATCACAGTAGTGCAAGCTCTTTCTTTAGACCTTATCTAAAATCACAACTAATAAAATGCTATCTTCAAAAATAATTGAAGTGAAATGAAATTAAAGTTTGCTAACAAATTATTGTATTCCATGCCTCCTATGACATATGTGGATAATATCAACTTAAAACATTTCTTTAAAGAAAAGAGGTCAGCTGAAATTCAACATGCATCGTATTTCTAGCTGTGTTAGATTTGAGCCAAGAGAGCAAACTACAAATCATAAACTACAAATAAGCTGTGAATAAATGTAATTAAAATAGAAGAACATTCAGGAAAATAATTTTGAAGTAACATAGGTGTCATCGAACCCAGAGGAGAGTTATTATGCACCTGCTAAATTATGTTGGAAGACAAATGAATATTTTTGATATCCTATGAAGCTGTTCTACCCTGAGCAAGTGCTCACTGAGTCAAGGAAAAGGGCCTGATTACAGCTGTATTTATTATTGTTGATCTCCATCTCATACTCTTAGCTGAGCCATCTCTCCAAAAAAACTGCTGTTTATCTGAAAATCTCTCCCTGGAAATGCAGGTGCAGACAAACTCATGAAAACAAAGTAGTGCTGTCAGAAGTTTTCCTGCCCAGTACAGTGAGGGTTATGTTTATTTGTGCTGCCAAGCAGATAGCATCATGGGGTGACGAGGACAGGAGGAGCATAGGGATGTGCTTTACTTGTGATATAAACAGGACAGCTGCTGTATTTTTAAGAAAAGAAGTTCTACATGTTGACAAATCAGCAGTAGATGGCAATGTCCTTGATAATGGAAATGGTCCCTGATTGTGGGCCTGCAACTTGCCTGCAGTTACTAGCATTGCTGATAGCACGTAGGTATCAGAGAACTGGGCAAATTTGCAAGCTCCTCTTTCTAAATATCATTAGCAGCCACCCCTTTCTCTCAGGAGCAGGTCTAGAAGACCCTCTAACAAGGATCTACTTGGCCCTTTCCTCTCAGTCAGAATACCCGAAGGATGGGACATTTCCTCCAATAGAATTGTGCATCGCAGGTTAGTAAAGAGATCCAGTTTTACTGTTATGCACTCTTGTGAGAATTAGGATTAAAAACTGGTAACATTTAAAAAGTCACAGTGACAGAAACAGTTGTGGGAAGAAAATCATGCCTAAAATGCATGGCTTTGTGAACTGGATTAGGATTCTGTGACCTCAAGTCTACTGTGAAAGTGCTTCCTAACATGGTGGTCTAAGGTTACAAGTAGAGAATGTCAGACATGTCTGGAATCACCACACGGCTCTCAAGCATAGTGTGTGAGGGACAGATATGATGAGTAACACTGCAGCACATCTTCTGAGAAAAGGACCCCTGAGCATGGAGGCCTTGGCCTGCCAAAATTCACCAAAAGATACATAAGGATCTCAGTGGGATAACAGTGCCATTTTCATTTTATCTGTGGGAAGAAAGAACTTTTCTGTCAAGCTAATATATAAAATCCAAGCTTGCAGTTAAACAAAAGGATATAGAAAAAGATGTGAAAGCTGCATGTAAAATGATTCTTACGTACTTAATTCACATGAGATGCAAAGATTAAATTTTATTATGAAAAAAGCAAGAATTAAAACATCTTAAACTAACACTTCTGTGTTTATTGCTGCCATTTCAACTCCAGTATTTCTTACCACATTTCTAATTAAAATATAGCAATGCCTGATAGTGCCCAGGAGACACAAAATGAAGCAGACTACACAGTGTCAGGAAGCAACATGAAACAGGTTTTCTTTTACTACTTCTGAGCCAATTTCACTTGGATGCACTTAAAAAATAATTAAAAAAAAAGCCACTCTCACCATCACTAAATTTAGGACTGAAGTTATAAAGGACCCAAAATAACCATTTGGACGTTAGGAATCTCAGAGGTCTAAATAATAATGAAGAGAGCATGTCTTGTTGGAGCTGTTTCTCAGCTGTGTCGCTCCAGTTTTCCACTGATACAACCCCTGTGAAATCAAGTCAACCAAGCTTCACCTGCCTGAAATTGAAGCAAGTAAGTGGTAAATCAGAAGCAGTGGTTTAACCTCAGTGTATCTTCTTAACACCTCAAGTATAAGAGTAAATCTTGAGGCTGGAAGCTAAGTAAAAGGTTAGCAATCATTCAGTGCTGAGCCATGCAAACAACATTACCAGGGATGGTGTTTATTGGTGCTCTTAAAATGTGTTTAAAATTAGAAACATAGGCCAAAACATAGTCTCATTCCATGGAACTGCTCCAGATTTACAGTAGTGAGATGTACATACTCACTCCAGATTTAAAGACTAGTCCAAAAGTCACTGAAATCAGTGGAAAAACTTTCAGTAGATTCAAAAGGCCTTGGATCAAATCCTGCCAGAAATATTTGGCTCAGTGTCATTGCAAGGTTTCATACTTTTTTTTTTTTTTTTTTTTCCCTTAATGGCCCTTGTAGAGCAAATATGTTCAATCAAGAAATCAAAGCACAGTGCCATGCCAGGCACAAAAGCTCAATCTTTTTTCTAACAACTAGTCTGTATTCTTTTTGTTCCATTATTCTGCCCCAAGAAAATCTGGCATGAAGGAAGCTGATCATTTTGGCTATTAATGATCCACTGTAGAAAGTAACTTTTATCCTCTTACAACAGGTTATAGTAGCTTGTAAAGTCCTGCTTTTCTCCTGAGCAAGACGTATTTCACAAGGAGAAATACATTAGTATAAGGTATCCATTAAGGCATTATTTTTATGAAAACATTTTCTACCTCATAACCATCACAATAAAGGTATATAGAAGGCATTAGAAATCAAGCATATGGGCATAAGTAAACAAATAAGATGTTAGGAACCTAAGATATTTGGAACTGACTTCTGTCATCAACACTGCTCAACTGTTTAAAAAAGGCTGAGCTAACACTGCACATAAATAACTGGAGGCAAAATTTGACTACGAAATTAGTAACAGGATCAAACTTGAAAATGTAAGGTCTACCATATCACAAAAGTCAGTGACCACTACGTGCAGGTGTTCTACTTGAGCTGGTGGCCAGATCTACAAGACATTTCAGAGGAAGACACACACTACTAAGCTACTGAATAAGGACACTGAAAGAAAATTTACCACAAATAACTTGTTGGCTCATATCTGATGTCTAAGGCGTTACAGCCTTATATTTCTCTATCAGCCTGTTTGCATATAAGTGGATATTATATTATAAGAACAACCACCTTTTCTTTAATTTTTCTACTAAGCTAATAAACTCAGTGTTACTTGGTAGATTAGTTAGAAGTTACTTTAAAACCACTGAACAAAAACAAACGTAACCTTGTTTTCAAATGGCTACTTTTCTGTTTCATTAAAATCCTTTTGCTCTTCTGTTCTGAAGAGTAAACAGAGACTTCAGTTGACTCTTATCCATGATATAACATATCATAAATATAGTCTGTTATATGAAATATAGTAGTTACAGGCTGCCCTCCCTACTCATCTTGAAGATCCACATTATTTCACCTTTATTTGGCACAGCCACACACAGGTCTCAACAAAGCAAACTGTAGTTACAAGTATAGTTTTGGAAAAAGGTACTTCCAATTGTCACTGCTTCAGACTGGCTAGAGCTGCCAAGACTCGAGCGCAAGTGTGTGCGAGTGCAGAAAGCTAGCTTTACATTAACACTTCTCTAGATTTTCAAAACAGAGGTCATAGCTGAATTACCTTTGTGCTCCATCAACATTCAAGAGCATGAAAATCTCTACAAGATCATTATGGTCTACCACAGTTTAAAGCCAGCTGCAAGTTGTTTTTGAATTGCACAGGAATTCAAAAAGGGCACAAAGACATTTTTGTCCTCTCTTTTCAGGTCCAGTGCCAATGAGCAGAGTTCTAAGGATCAGTGCCATAAATTGATGTAGGCTTCAGAGCCGGCATGTCAATCATTTTAAATCATAAATCTCATTACTCCAGCTCTGAATTTTCATTCCAGAACTAACTTGAGTGCCTTCAGTTCTATGTATCATTTAAATAAAAAACTGGAAAATGCTTATGATGTTATCTAGTCTACTCTGCTAGAGCAGGTCTCTTTCTTAAGACACATGCTCTTCTTTTACAAGTCCTGTTTCAAACAAGTCATGCACTTGGGCTAACATTCCTCTTCAGAGATTTCTTCCTGAAAGAAAAGATGAAAAAAAAACAGATCTCTATGAAAGGAAATCTTCCCTTTCTGTGCAAGAAGAAGGAACTTACTGCTGCCATGGAATTGATGCGGTCAATGTAGTAGTCTGGCCAGCTGGTAGCAAGCTTATTAGGATCTTCTTGTTCCTGAAACAAAAAGTTAAATAAGGTTATGCATGACGTCCTTGCAGGATAAAGTGCTGCTGTAGAATCACCTGGGATTCTTCAATGCGTTGGTCTTTACTGTAGTTCTTCCTCCTCACATTCTTGAGAAAAGAATCCCCTTCAGCTAAGGTTATTACACAAAGAATTACAAAGCTTGACAGAGACTTGGTTATCTTCAATATGTAAGTGGCAAGCCTCAGCCCCTTAAACATACTGACAACATTTCCAAACAGGAGGACTGCACATTTTTTAGATAACAGGTTTATGCTTTGTAGTTTTATACTGACAGATTTTTAAAATTATTCTGCCTCACCACTTCCGGAGTGATGAGGCAATTCACCAAGAAAAGTCTTTAACATCTCCTATGGAGAAAACATAAGGAGACGAGAAATCTGAAAAGAAGCCAAAAGGCATTTTGACTTGATAAATCACAAAAGTTATTCAATAACTCAAAACACCTGAAGGAACAGAACAGCATCGCCTTAGTTACAGTAGCAGCAATATTTATCTTTACATCTCTGCCTCCCAGATAATCCATCAGAAGGATACTTCACTAGACTAAACTCAGTCAAGCTAAGCTTCTAACAAAAGATTTGCTACCGAGAATCAAATTTTCTGGTTCCTTGGCTGTTCAATGGAAATGAGATTTCATTCTAATAGATCTATTTATTTCTAGATAGGTGTAACAGTCATCAATAAAATGAGAGTTGGTTTCTAGGATCCTAATTGTCCATTATAAAGAACCAGTAATTTGTATTGAGACTCTTAACATATGATAAGAGACTGAACTGCTTGACAAATCCTAAGGATTTCCAAAGATGGTTGAAGACTGTATGGATCTCACCAATATCGTCTTTGTATGAAAGCTTACTCCATATATATGGAACATTATTAAATGTGCAGTTTCATCAGAGTACCTCAGCTTTTCAGAACTGTCAGGTTTAGAGATGAGAAATGACTCTACATGATCCCTGTTGAACCATGCTGAGAAAACAGCACTCTATCTGACAAGTTTGTATCAGGCTACCTACCAACACAAATGGCAACAATTCCACCCACATCAAAATCTTTGTATTTGGAATTAGAAGTAAAATCAAGGCTGGGACTTCGATATTTTCTTACCCTCTCCTCACTCCCATGGACTTCCAACATGTGGACCAAAGGAATATCTCCATTCAGGATCACAGAATCACCACAGTTGGAAAAGACCTACAAGATCATCCAGTCCAACTGTCCACCTATCACCAGTAGTTCTCACTAAACCATGTCCCTCAACACAACGTCTAAACATTCTTTGAACAATGAATCAAACAGCTTTTTCTACACCTAGCAAAGAACTGCAGGACAGACACATTGTAGACAGCACACAACTCTTTCTTAAGATTACTGCTGAATGAAAAATATGGGAGACTATCAAAGTAGCAAGAGATACCAATTACAACAACAGTTGCCATGCTTCCACCACTTCACAGTAATAAATGGTGCAATTAAGAACAGGATGACCTTTCTCAAATGAAACAAGAAGTTTTGCTGTTTTTCCTTTCTTCCCATTCCCGATTGTAGTCAACAGCAGTCTAATGGACCCAAATCCATGCCAAATGACACATTACAGAAATATGCAACTTCCTCCTAGTAGTTAGTTAGAATTGACACATCACATAGTATTGATACGTTGCCTTTCATGCCTGATTTCCCTTCACTATATGTAGTTGCAGAAAGAACTCTGACAACCACTTTGCACTAAGCAGGTCATTAGCTCTCATAGAAAAGTCAAAATATAAATTTGCTAATGGAAAAATAAATATGCAATAGATTAATACATAATCATTTTTAGAAGATAATCTTATCATCTCCAAAGAGAACAATAGAAATAGGCAGCTAATCCAGATGCAGTGAATTAAAGGTCATTCTGCAGAGAACCAGGATAAGCCACCATATTCTTTCTCTATATAGAGTTATAAACGTAGAAATGACAGCTGTAATTGTTTGCAGAATACAAGTGACAAGAAGATTTTCAGAACAGGGAATATGTATATTCCCTCTTCCCTTTCTGCCTCCATTCCTAGCTGCAAGTAAAGAAACAAACACAGAAAAATTAAGGACTGCCTGAATCCGCCATTTATGTACAAACGTAAGCTACAATATTTTTTCTCAGCAAAGTTCCATAGAAAGGAAAATATATATATATATGTAAAAGCTAGAATGCCACAACTAATCTCTCTTGTTATCTAGTTTAGACATGCAACCTGAAGAATATCAGGAGAGATATACAAAAATAATAATTCAGAATTCTGAATAATTCTCTGCAAGCACCCAAACCGTTAGAAACTTCACAATCACAACCACAGATGAAAAGACTCTGGTCCCTCAAATTATATCAGTATATTTGATCAGCTTGGCAAATGAAATAAGGTCCCTAGTGAATCCTACTTTTGATCATTCTCTGTCCACTGCAAATTGGTGCAAACTCTTAGATCACAAGGCTAGTTTAGTTTTTAGTTTTAGTTAAAATTGGGGAAAAAAAAACAGTCCCCTAAAGACTGGATCATGTCTAATTCATGTTCACACGTGAAAAGTGACACACAGTATTGTTCACAGTAGTCATCTGGGTGACATTCTCACAAAAGACACCAGTTCACACCTGTAGCATCAGAGCCACTGGAGAAAACATCTCACTGCCCAAATTATGATGAATGCTGCCCATGGTAAGAAATTGTACCGCATTTTCTTTCAGAGAGGGGAAGATAAACCAAAAATAGAAAGAAATTCTTGTTTTTATTTTTGTGTTTGTTTAGTGCTTTTTGATGTGAACACAAAAAAGGGAAAAGTGTATTTGTGTACGGGGGTGGACAATTCAAGAGTGCTGTTTATTGTGGGTTTTTTCGCTGTTTGTTGTTGGTTTGGGTCTTTTCCCCCTTAGTATCTTCAGGATTTTGATCCCTAAACAAAACCTCAGAGGATACTGCAAGGCACCTTGATGATGACGGCAAAACCATTTTCCTTGCTCCAAGAGACTCAGAAAAAGAAGAAAAAGAGAAGAGGTCCCAACATACAAAGCCACATAGGCATCAAGAGCTGGAAACAATAACCCATCTGTGTAAGGGAAAACATCAGCTGAAGGAATCCATTAAAGCAAAGCCTTCTTTTAGCTCCTTGAATAATGTAAATATTGCATTAAAAAACAGACGTCAGCCTGTGGACTTTATAAGGGGCCATATCATTCTTCACTGGAGTAACAACTATGTAACTGCTGTGAAAACAGGATCCTGATACCATACAAGCCTGCAATATAGCCAAGGTATTATATAGGCTTTGACACTAATTTGGACAGGCTCCATTGCTTGGTGGAAAGTGGAACTTATGACTTCATCCAAAATAGGACTTAATGGAGTAGGGCAAGTATTTGAACCATCTGAACCAATCAAAATGAAACAGAATACAACAAAGTATTGTCTGCACATCTAAACTGATCCTAAAAATCTTTTTGAGAATCCTGGGAGACTGGATCCCTTGGACAAGCTGTTCTATAGAGAGCAGAGACCTTTAGTGGCTGCCATGTCAGCAGAACAAACAGTTGCGATACAAAGACTGCAATCGTAACAGATATAATTAAGAAGTACCAAACACTAGAGTTACTGAAACCATATAGAAATGCCAAATATTTGTGGATTTAATAAAAACAGAAGCCTTTGTATATATGATGGGTGCTTCTTTCAAGATGATTTGAGTCCTTAAATAAAGAGCACGGGGAAAGTCTGGACAAGAACTGCCTACATTGAAACTCCTTGGGGGCAAGCACTGGGTTTCACTTTCCGGTAAAGATGCACTGGTATTTCACACTGCACCAAGTGGACTCCAGACGATGCCATACAGTTCTCTAGAGCATTTCCTGAAAATCTGACCATTTACAAGCATTAAAAAAATAAATCCGTAAGATTAGCAATGTTACAAATCTTCCTTCTTGCAGATGGGGAATGAGGAAGAGATAAGAGTGACATGACAATTGAAACTCCACCAGGAAATCATTCCCAGACTTAGGAACAGGCACTGATTTGACAATGAGTCCAGACTTCTCCTGTTTCCACAGTACCAAGTTTTTATGCAATGTTGATCTATCCCAGATCCCCAGGACCAGTGGCTGCTTGGCATCTCCGGGTGTCCAAACATTGTATGGAATTTGCTTCTACCTGCACACACACTCCTGTGATAAACTGCCAGGGCTGATGATTCATGAAGCTTTCTAACATACAACTGAAATAACATTTCTTCCTTGAACAGATGCATCAAGAATTACACTACATGTTATGGATGCCATACGATAACTGTGGGTACTATAGGGATGATATCTATTCACTGGAAACATGACTTTCTCCTCAAAATGATCTTTTCAGAACTGCAGGCAGCTGACCTTACTGCTTTGCACTGATCAGAACAGAATGGGTAAAAGCCATGTACCTGATGTTCAAAAGGTTTAAAATGTTTTGTTGGCAAGGAATCACGATACTGTTCATTGGGTTCCTCTACATCAATGAAAGCAGTGTGCAAACACAGATGAAGGATGTGAAATAAGGATACTTTAATAGGAATTCCTGTTCCAGCTTGTTCACTGTATGACGTCCAGACTATGCTTAAATTTATACTTGGGTCACAAAGAATTAAATTTGCCTGCAGAATCCACATTAAGGTTAATGCTGTTCTTCCTCTCAGCAGCTGGCATGCATCATCCTGGTACCTCACAGAATTGTAAAGGGTTATTTTATGTGGTGAAAAGAATAGGGTGGAATGGAATAGAATAGAACAAAACAGAATGGTTGGAAGGGACCTACAAAGATCATCAAGCCCAACGGATCAGCATCATCAATTCAATTCAGAAAATGTAAGTTATGGGGCTCAAGTTAGTATAAGAAATTAAAAACTTCCAAGAAGAACTGAAAGATGATACCTGTCATAATGCATAAGTCCCTGTAGCTAGGCTTTGTTTTTGGTTTTGTTGTTTTTTTTACATCCTATTGTAAAAAAAAAAGGGAATTGGGATGGCAAATAAATTTTTTGAAGGAAAAAAAAAAGAAAACCCATCAATTCACTGAAACTTTAAATTTTAATGTGATATCCATCAACTGAGATATAATCTTTGCTGAGGAATAATTCTGTACTTCAGGATGAAGTCACCCCACACTTTCCAGAACAACAGATTATATAATAGAATGTTCATCTGAGATGTGCATGATTTAGACTCACGTTCATGTTGTTCCTGTTTCAAAGTGAAGTACATGAATGTTGCTCTTCACATGCATATTCTGGACGCTACAAACAACATTGGGTTTTTGATTGTTTTGGGGATGGAGAATGACTATCATTTGTATTTCATTTCCCAAAAGTGCAACTCCATTCCCTTCAGATGCTTTTTAAAATGACTCAACTTATTGCAACATCTGCTATTAATGCTGAATACAATACAATTCAGTAACACCTTGCGCTCCACACTGTCAAAGGTCCTGACAGAACTTCATGCATTAGGTTTTTCAGCCTCCCTTTCATTGAGATCAGCAGAAATAGGGAAAATGGGATGCAGACAATTACAGAGTTTGCAGTCACACAGGAAATTTGTAGCACAGCCAAGAATCAATCGACACTCAAGTCGTACATCCTGCACTCTCATCCAAATCACCATTCTCCCTTTTTTCCATGACTGACTTACTGCCTTTTCTTCAAGTTCTCTTTAAGGAGAGGTACAGCTTTCAAAGAAACATTTACCTGTTCATTTACACACTGTTCATCCATTAACATTCATCTCAGTTCAGAGCAGCCAAAGTTCCATAAATAAGAAGCACTTTCATTAAAAAACACAAAACGTGTTTGATCTGCTGTGAGAGGAAATAGTAATTCAGGAGTGAAGCTAAAATACATCCAAGCTTTTCAGACAGTTTATGCCTCCAAAAAGCCAGCCATGTCCCAGGAGATGTTAATTTTGAAACAGGGCAGACCGTAGGACTGAGCCATTCAATAGACAGATGTGGTCGCTGCTCCATTTCTCAGACGCCATGACTAGCATTTACACAAATATTCTCAGGCTCTGGGGGAGGGAGCTGTACCCAAGCACTTTAAGCACAATTTATCCAGAGTGAGAAAAACAAACATTACTTCTCTCCCTGGAATTAAGCTATTGATGTGCAGATAATAATCCTTCTGCCACAAAAGCAGCCTACTGTATAACTTATTAAAAGGGAATGCCCAATAATTGCTAGCTGGAGCAAGCAACTGAGGAGTTCTAATTGCCTCTTATAAAGGTCAGGTACAGTCATACACGCTTCAAGTTCACTGGATTATGACACTGCAATATTTTGCCTAGCAAACTGTAGGGTTTTTTTCTGTTTTTATTTTATTTTCCTTTATTTAGACTGATCTTTGCCCTGCTGCCAGCAGCTTGATTGGCCTGATAATGACCTCTGATGCTTGTTACTGAGTGAGTACTCATTTCAAATGAAAGAAGCAAAGGCTTCATATTATTATTTATATTACAAAATGCCTTTTGCTGCCAAACAATTGTGGAATTCACTGCCACAAGATACAACAGAATTTAAAAGCATAAAAGCAAAAAAGAGATACAGTTTTTGAACAATTAAGATTCCTTCTTAGGAATCTTTCCTAATACTGAAAGCAGCTTCAATGTCGTGCACATTCACTTATTTTTAAAAATCAAAACATTATCAATCATTTGTTAAAAATGGTTTGCCCTACCACAGACTGAAAACTAATACAGCTAAATCTCTGTTTTGCATTGCTTATGCCATTCATCACCTTTTTTGCTTCCCAGTCACAAATGCAGCAGCTCTACAGTTTGAACGCTGTAGACACACAATATGTCATTTCCAACCTTATCTACCACTCAGAACAATCATTTCAAATTAATTACTTCTAATTAGTACAAGTCTAATAGAGATGAAGATAATGCTTTTATTTTTTACATTCCAGAAAACTTTCCAGATCATTCGAATACATACACATGCAGATACGTAGTTTATCACTGAAAATGGACTGGAAAGAGGGAAAGCAGGGAGAAAGGCTGCTAGTGTAATGCACTGAGCTGAAGATAAGGATTATTTTTCAAAAAAAAACCAAGAAAGATCAGAACCATTGATTAAATAAATTGTATAAGTGTACTATTTAAAACAAAATTAAGTTTTACAATAGCCACGTTTGGCACAGGACTTTCAGTAGGCTGCAGGAGGGAATCTCATTTTAAGGAACTTTAAATTATAGCAAAGTTGCACAGTACATTTTAAGAATATTCTTAAGTTCAATTGTCTCCTCTTCTTTTGGCTTTCTACCATCAATGCAGACAGACGCAAGTTTGCTGCCAGGGCTGACTGCATCAGCATCCTCTTGCTATTTATAGATCACACAAAGGTGCTTGTCCCTGTTCAAACACACACAGCCCTGCTGCAGGATCTGGATCCCACTGCTATCAGGCACTTATTTACAGGTACAGTGCAGTGACCAAGATGACAGCTTGTCCCCGTATTTACAGATCTACTTAGATACACAGCTGATATCGCACTAAATTATTAAAGTCTATCAGTAATTAACATTTTTTCTCTGGTCCAAGTTTCACCTCTATCATGGAAGTTGTTGTTCTGTTTGATATTCTTCTGACTGTGTTGCTGCCTACAATCATTCTTTCCTAGTAGCAGAACTCAATGTTTAAAACCTGTTACTGCTCTACCTTCCACAAGACTCGGACAACTGATATTTTGAAGTTGATAAGGCTATAATTTAAGTACTGTGTTGCAAAATAAAGCAATTAATGAGTTCTCTGCAAATTAATTGAAGGAGTTCTTAGATGATAACCTTCTCTTGCCTAATTCCATCTTCTTTTGGAGGTGAAGGGAAATCTCTACTGTGAAGGACTCTACTCGTCAGGAAGTCAATTCATGTTCATTCTACACAAAAGGTCTTCAGGAAAAGACATTTCTCATGGACAATGTCTGCTCTCCAGGCATGTGGCTGGGGACTGGCGTTGTCCTCCTGAACCACAGCTCTGTCCCTGTAAACCTGCAGTAAGCTTAAGGTCAGGGTCAAGGTTCTGCAGTGATTTCTGAGGCTGGTGGAGCCAACAACCTGCTGCTATCCCAGCAGCCCCTAAGAAGTAGCATCACTGGGATATACCTTTCTGTTTCATTAACATTGAAGCTCTGCTCTCTTGGCTCTGTGCTATGTAAAAGTATTGTCAATTCGTTTTTATTACAGAACTGGCCTTGTTCAACTTACTATTCCACCTTATAGTCAGCATGCTGTGAACACAGAAAGGGGCATTCTTCCCCCACAACTGACTTGCTGCTTTTAGCTTAACTTTTTCCATCTTCAACAGCACTATTCTCAACTGGACTCCAACGCTGCCGGTATTGGACAGTAAGGAAGAATTCCCTTTTTTCTTCTCCTTCTTCACTTCCTTTCCTCCTCTTCCTTCTAGCATTCTTTTGGCAACAGTGAGAAGCCACAGAAGAAGTCCAGGCTGCATAACTGAACCTCCTACTTGTCACATGCTGCACGGAAAGTTTATCTTTTAGTACTGCTCTATTTTTCTCCAGCAAGTAATTACTTACAATCTTTTCTAAATAAAATGAAAAGACACCTTCCACTCACAGCAGGGACTCTGTTTGCTCCTTGATGATGGGAATGAAAGGTCTCTAGCCCGGCTCAAATTCATGAAGAACTACTGAGGACACACCTACCTAGAGACAACATAGCTAGGACAAATCCCTCTAGGAGCGCACACACACAATTATCTAATGCCAAACTCTAAAAGGTTTTTCTTCACTGTCCTAACAGTGTGGGCAATGTGGACAACATGCCCACTGTCTCTACTTTCACTGTCAGCACTTCTTACTCTAGCTCATTTCTGCTCTTGGGCCTCTTCTATGAAGGATGACAGAGTTGGATTGTGAGAATAGAGAGGCCAATGATTTTTAGGTTGCTAATCCAATATCTATACTATTCTGTTACTCGGTCTCTCTTTCTCCTTTCCACAAACTTGGGTAAAACTGTATATATTCCCCCAGCCTTCATTTCTCTCAACTGTTGTACTTGTAAACTCTTTGGAATGACAGATATCTTTCAGCAGGTGGTTGAATATCAGGGAAGATGATGTGCTTTTCACCTTGAATCAGGTGCAAAGCTGAAACTGTCATATGTGACTGCAATGGAAATGTGGCTGTCAGTAGATACTGGAAACAATTCTTTGCTGTGTCTGTTCACAAACTTGTCACTGAAATGATAGGAAATTCAGGATCCCCTCTTGCTCAGTATTTGCTGGCTTTTGAAAGGCTGGTGGGCATTTGGTGAAATGTAGAATGCAGAGAAAAAGTACTGATGCATGTGGTTATTCCTCCCCAGGTGTAGGACCTCTACACTTGTCCTCATTGAACCTCATAAGGATTATCTCTGCAGGACTGACTCATACTTGGGATTGTGAAGACCCAGATCTTTCAAAAAAGCACAGACAAGGACTGAACTGAACCCAGGGGTAGCAGCTAAAACACAATCAGCATTTACATGTGCTTCCCATACAGCAAAATCAGATTGTTCACTACCATTTTGTTTCTAAGTACAGTGAATTACATCATCTTAGCAGAATAACAGCTGGATAAATGTTTTGAGTGATTTTTTTTTCTTTTAATTGGTTTTGTTGTTGTTGTTCTTTTTCCACAGTAGGGTCAAATCTGCTCCCACTGATCTCTCCCCATTTCCCACAGAATGCAAGTGTAATGTGAAACAAAACACTAGGTATTATGATGACAATATACCAGTGTATAAACTCAGGAGTATTTTTGGTCAGATTTTTGAGTGCTTACTTCAGCTGGAGAACTAGTAGCTCACATTAAAAAATGCAGAAACTGAAAGATGGACACTCAAATTTTATATACTCAGAATATCTATAGCAAAGAACATAAAATCTCTATGGAGTTTGTGTCTTCAGTACTCTGAACCAAAGAGCTGCAAAGGCATTTTCTAAGCACCAACTAACTTTTCCTGTTGTAGAGACAGGCAGAGGGAGGAAGAAACTAAAAATATTCCATGCTGTTCCCATGGGGGGGTGGGAAAGAGAAGACTTTCTGATTATACATAAATAAATATATAATTTCAAGGCCCTGACCCCAAATAGCCTCTTATACTAGGATAAATAAATGAGTCTGCAACTTAACAGTTGCACTGCAGCACTGAAAACATGAACCAAGTAAAAACTCATTCCAAAAACTGTGTCTCCTCTTATGTCTGCTACATTGTGGTCTTTCAGATATCATGATTCTATACCGTAATGAAGGTATACCAGCTGAATTGTGTAAGCATTTTTTCCTCAACATCAAAGTCATCCTTTAATCTGCTAGTAGAGTAAATCTGGGCTAAAACCATATGCTTAAGAGAAGAGTCTAACATCATTTTGCCTACTGTACTGTTTCTCAAAGTGACCTGTTTGAGGTACTTACAGATAGGAAATTAACAATGTAGGGAAAAATCAAAATACATTTATAGAAACTTAATGATAAACTTAAAAAAAAAGGTCAAATTTTGTCCTCAGGTATGCTGATTCACAAAAGCAGTAATGGGATGAACAGCAGCAAATTTATACTGATATGGGATGAGAAAAGAGCCCAAAATCATTATGTGGAACTATATGAGAATAAGACAGTGTCTTATATGAATCTCAAGTTTTATTCTTGAAGCTAAAACACCTTCTCTGCATTAGATGATGTAGAAGGAAATGTGTACTGTTTTAAGCTTTAGTTTACATTCTAATAACCACGTTGCCCAAATCTGAGACTGTTTCAGCCTACAATACACATTAAAAAGCTCTATCAATCAAACAGATCTTTCAGACTGAAGAGCTTCAAGTACACTACAAATCACAAAATATTTGTAGTTCCTGTATTAGTGACATTGGCTGCATTTTCTTGGTTCCTGTTGTGTTTCGAGTTTGTCATAGGGCAGAGTTTCTGAATTTACTGTTCTAAAGCCTACTTGCACTTATAACAAATTTCTGAAGCCTTGTGAATATCTTCCATACCTATACTAAAAATACCAGAATCACCCGATGTCGGTATCAAGCTAACAAATCATCCCAAACATTTGAGCATGAAGTCATTCTGTTAAGAGAAAAAGGAACAGATGCTGGTGGGAGAAAAGCAAGTTAACTCTACAACTGCTGGCATTTTCCAGACATCCAGCTGAAAGAATGCCATGGTTTGCAAAGGACAATATCCTCCCACTGTGACATACCAATGTTATGAAATTTCCACTGAGCCACAGGCTAACTGAAAGCAAGTCTATTTTCAAATAATTCATTTGAGAAGTTCCACATTTTAGACCATTTCCCCAGCAGTCTCCCGAGTTAAGGAAATCAGGCAGTCATTCAATCCCAAAGCAGCTATGGATCCCAGGCACTGAGAATGGACCAAATAAATTCCGCTAAAGCATACTTCAAGAAATGTGTCTCATCGTAATAAGACAGGAGACAGTAGTTGCACAGAGACTTACTGTTGGCATACAGCTGCTTTCTTAGCTTGGTTTATGGTCAGTTCACAAAATCACTGAACAATTTAGGATGGAAGGGGCCTCAGGCAGACGGGACTGGCACAATGTAGGGCTAATTTTAAAGTTAGATCAAGTTATTTGGGTCTTTGTCAAGGTTTGAATACTAAGTTAAATCAAAATGTTGACCAAAAAGCTGAGCACTTGCCATGAACTTCTGAAGCATCAGTAGGACCAGAAGCAGTTATCTGATGCATGGAAAACTTGAGATTAATTCCAACTGTCAAGTTCCAATGTACATGTCAGCCTTTGCCCTGCATGCATCAGATACTCTAATCATTTTGCTAGCGATGCACTTTCACTTGGCTCTCCAAGTCCTAAACAACCTCTTCAGTCTCCTGTGGTGTATCAGTAGCTCCTGTTTTTAGCCTGTCATGTGTGATGTGTTATTCTGTTTTCCAGAGGAAGAGAGAGTAGGAGCACTCCTCTCCCACAAATATTTCATGCAAAGATATGAGAAAAACCCTCATGAAGTCACATCCAAGCTTTGTCAAACAGGTTCCTTACAATTGGTTTCTCAAATACTGCAGAAAATCATCTTGTGTGTTCATATCTGCTACTCCCAGATACAGCATGTGGAATAACAGCTCTAAAGAAGGGAATTTATAAGGGACATATTAAATGCTCCTTACAGCTATAAATCCATAACCATAACAGTTTAATATTCCAAATCAGTAACAGACAGAAAAAGTATTTCAAAGAGGAAAAAAAAGAGCAAAAAGATAGAGTTGAAAACAATACAACTTCAAACCAACCAATTCATTTAGTATGAGACAACCACGTGTTTGGCACTCTTTATAGAGAAAGGATGAACCCCAAAAGAGCTTTCATAGCTTGGATAGACAATACAAAACCAAAAATTCATACTCAGACAACACAATGGTGTGATCTTCATCTGGTATATCACACCACTAAATGACAGCAGATGAAGATTCATTTTCTCTCTTCTTTAGGGAATACCCGTCTTTCTCTGAACATCTACACTTATTATAAAGAACTTATATTTCTTCAAATTCTCTTTCCTTTTGCAAGAATTGCAGAGATCTTCCTATCTAAACACAACAGATACAATGCTGTCTCCTTACTTAGAGCCTCCATAAAATTTAAATGCACAGAAAATACCTCAGGGTTCTAGAAGAAAAGTCCCACAGGCTCACATCTAGCTGAGAAATAACTGCTCCCCCATCTTAGCTAAGTTGAGACTACACTTTGCATTTTTTATACATTTTGTATAAAAACAAAGACCACAGCAACCCGAGAACAAGCAGTAGATGCAGGACCTTGTGTTCAACTGAGTGTTTCCCCCAAAAGCAAGAACTTTAGCTTTTATACCTGCATCCTTCTTTTTCTTCATCCCCACTAGAGTAAGGTAATTATATCAAAAGCTGCAAAAGGAGCTTAAATTTCTCCAGTAGATTTTGTATTACACATATATATGCATATTGCTCATTTTTATATTTTTAATTTTAACAGGAAGATGTATCCAAGTTTCAGCGTGAAATATATTCTCTGGAATCCAGAATTGTAGCTAGCTTTCAATTAGTGTTTACAGCAGTAACACAGGCTGGTGTTGAATTGGAGATTTTGCTTAGAGCTCTGCCTGGACATGGAGTAGAGAACAGAAGTATCTTGCATTATATCAAGCTGCACAATATCAAGCTGTACTTTTTATGGTCATATTTTGCTGACAATGCATACCACCAGGCTAAAGCTCAGAGAAACTCAGAAAACTCTGACATGTAGACATTTTCCTAATTACAGTTAGCATGGGACCAAATTGGAAGTTTGTGAAATGGAACTGCAAATGTTTTAAAAAGTTAAATGAACTTCTACTATGAAGAATGGCTTAGGAAGCTTGGCTTGTTCAGCCTGGAGAAGAGAAGCTTCAGGGAGACCTCACTGTGGCCTTCCAATACCTAAAGGGAGTATTTAAACAGTAGGGAGACCAACTTTCTACACTGTCTGATAGTGACAGGACAGGGGGAATGGCTTTATGCTAAAAGAGAGGAGATTTAGATTAGACATTATTTCCTCAGAGGATGACAGAGTACTGGCACAGGCTGCCCAGAGAAACTGTGGATGTCCCATCACTGGAGGCATTCAAGGCCAGGAAGGATGGGGCTCTGGGCAGCCTGATCCAGTGGCTGGCAACCCTGCCCATGGCAGCAGTTGGAACTGGATGAGCTTTAAGGTCCCTTCCAACACAAGCCCTTCTACTATTCTGAGTAGGTACTGAATAATTAAATGAATGCAACTACTCTACATCACAGTGACAGCAGAAAAGTTAACTAAACAGGAGAGTCGAAGACAGTTAATTAGGATTGAACTTTTAGGTGCCTTGTTTGTCCGGAGAGAAGCTGTATGATAGAGCTACTTCTGTACTTTGGAAAGAGATTTGCTACAAATTTTTCCTCAAATAAACAAAATAAAAAAAATATATCAAAAAACACAACTTGTTTAACTTTGCAAAGTATGCGTGTATGTATGGCTCTACTTATAACTCAGTACAGCATCAGATGAAGTTCATACTGTGGAGAAAGAGGCAATCTAAATGTGTAAGACTGGTGTTTTGAGTAGAGTGTCAAAGGAGGACTAATGATTATTATAATGCAAATGAGGACAACTCATTATCTCTCCTTATCCACTCTCTACAGATGAAAGGTAACTGAGACTGAGAACAGGTTAACATTTTCCAATAGTCAGCCTTTATTCCTTGCAAATAGCTGCTCAACGAATGAGATGAAGCAGACACTGCAGTTGCCAACTGAAGATACTTCTTTAAGATCAAATCATAAGAAATACGGTTTTGATGCTTGAGGTTTCAAATGCAAATCTAGAATGGCTAAAAGAGACCAAAGGAAATATGGCTGTATGGTACAAAGTGAACACTCCTCTGTAGCTATCACCCACAACCACAAAATTTCCATCCAGATCTGAGACTCCCTTGAGTACCAGGGCACTCTGATAGGCAAGCTGTGTCTCCAGCACACAACTAAGTGTGCAGTCATGTGTCTTTCATCATTTCTTTAGAAAAATTTAATATCAGAAACAGTAAGAATGAGACTTCTGATACAACAGGGATGTCCTTCTAGGAACAAGTGCCATGAAAGATTATAACTGAAGTTTAACTGTCAAGATAAAAGGATAGTGTGCCTACAGAGAGGAGTGCTCTTCATTCCTGCAGGTGACATTTTTTACTTAACACAGACATTAATCTTGCCACCTTTGGAGCAGATCAAGAAGCTCTGACCTTCCATTATTTTTAGACTAGAAAAGACATCTGAGATTAATGAATGTGAACAATTCCCTAAACTTGTATTTTTTGATCTTCTAGTGCACAGCATTTGCTCTTGCCCCCTTACAAAGCTTTTCCTCAGAGTGGACACAGAGTCCACACTTCCCAGATAGTAGAGAACTTGGCATCAACAAGACAGAGATCTTTGGATGGCTAACGGAGCTCTGTCTAGTGAGGTATCAGGCTCTTTGTGGCCAAAATTAGATTACAAATTCTTTGGGGAAAAGACAGCTTTCCTCTTCAGGGAAGCCTGCAGCACACTTTTCTGTCACTGTAGAACAGTAATGATAGGTGGATTAGGTAGTAGGCTGGAGAGATGTGTCAGCAGGGATCATTTTACTGACTGTGAGGGGAAACAATGAACAACATTGGACAGTTAAGGTTTCAAGTAATTGAAAGTATCTGCAATGTAATGAATAGACATCTGGCAACAGTATACTGTTCCAGTTAGCACATCATTTTGGATAGCTGGAGCTCAGCTAACTGAGGTTTCACTATAAATGTATTATAAAGATTTTCCAGTATGCAGCTCCTTTAACTACGGAGGTCTTCAGGATTCTTATATCAAATCCACTACTTTAAGGGAAAAAGAGAAAAAAAAAAGTGTAATGTACTGAATCCAACCAACATATTAAATACATTAAAGCCTGAATCTTCCTGCCAAGGCTGACTGGTCCTAGAAGTGGAATGTGTGGTTCTTTAAGACAGCTACAAATAGATCCTCTCCCATCAGAGCTGAAAAAACCAGCTAAGCCTGCCAGCAAAAATGTAAAGCAGACATGGATCACAACAGCCTTCACCTTCCCTTCACACTCAAGCTCTATGTACTAGTGGGAAGAAGAATGAAGAGCACCAAGCACAACTGAACCTCGGCTACTTTTATACACTTCTCTAATTATTGCTAGTTCAGAGGCACTGTAACTAATTTGATGCTATTGACTTCCCTCGGTGATGCATCTCAACCAAAAGCAAGAAACATACAAATTATCCACCCAATTGGTTTCACTTAGGTTTTATTTTATTATGTGGTAAGAAAGCTGATTTTTTTTTTAATTTATTTTTAATTTAATGCTGAGGAAGGAAGCCAGGCTAGTAGTCTCACATAACAAAGGTCTTCAATTACTCATAAAACAAGTATGTGAAAGGCAGCAAACACAATGATTGCAGAAGAATCATCAAAGTTTCAAGCTGCCTTCTTCAGTACAGAAATCTTAACATCCCCTTCCAGCTTTTGCTATGCAGGCCTACGTATAAAAGACCAGTGCTCTCACAGCATGACTTGCATATTTGGGAAATAAAAACTATGAACCCACAGGTGCTGGAATGGGCTGCCCAGGGAGGTGGTGGAGTCACTGTCCCTGAAGGTGTTCAAGAAACGTTTAGCCGTTGTGTTGAGAGACATGGTTTAGTGGGGTTATATTGGTGGTGGGTGGATGGTTGGACTGGATGATCTTGTAGGTCTTTTCCATCCTTGCTAATTCTATGATTCTATGATTCTACCTTTTTATCCAACTACCTGTTTCTTTCCTACAGCAGCAAAAAATTTCCACCACATCACTCCTGCATGAATTGTCTTGTACAAGATTCACAGCAGTGATAAAACCTTTGATTTCACTTGTCATTAGAAAAACGATGTCCAAGATACTCAAGTATCAGCTCCTGCTCTTCTGGCCCTCTCACTGATTTGTCCAAAGTTGAAAATTTTGACTGGAGAAACACCACACACAAACTGACAGGAGCAAGTACCCTTCACTTTATAATGCAACACAGAGTATTTCCTATTAGCTCTGGAAGTCTTTGCAGACAGGTTTTAAGATATTATTACTCTTCATGTATTTTAATCCATCCTGAAATATCTCAGTAATAAATGTATTCCGAGTATTCTACAAATGTTTTTTTAAAAAATCCCTAAAGCTTTTTCCTCTACATATTTATTTCTGCTCAGATAAGAAACATGCAAAATATTCAACATGGAGAGGCATAAGATTTTTACTTATTGACATGTTCTTCAAAAATCACACATGAATATCGTGCGACATTCTCACAAGTGTACGCACGTCAATAAAAATGCTTAAATCACGTTCTTGAGAAAACAGGGGATAAATACGTATTTCACATCTAGATGTGTATCAGTAATGATGCATATGCACACAGAATTTACACATGAGCCATTTTGATCAGGACAATAGTAATACCTTCTTTTTGCTGCAGTATATCTGCCATTTCTTCTCTGGAGGGAGTGCAAACATAGCCTCTCTGTTCTTGTCTGTAAGATCCAATTCATCCTGGAGATCATGAAAAAGAAAAACAGAAAAAAAAAACACAGTCAATGGCTGCATTGGTAATTTCTAATATATTAAGAGGAATCTGGATCAGGTACGTTGCCTAACCTTCAATCAAAACGCAGAGGACTTGGTGCCTCCCAAAGACCACTGGTTTCATAATTTTTACCTTGCTACTCCAAGTTACCCCTGTCAGGGCAGAACCGGCAAAGAGGGCAGTCTGGACAACTGCAGTGTCAGGCTGCCATTACTTATGATCAGTTTTGGATGAGAAAGATCACATGAAAGGGATGAAATTAAGAACTCAAAGTACTGGCTTACATACTAGTGACACTCCTTACAATAGTTAGAGAACGGCAAAAAATTCAGTACACTTTTCTTCTGTCCTGCATTACCAGCTTGGTCTTCCAGTTAAAAATATCAACAGACTTAAGGTACATGCCACTTTGCTCTACATCTGGGCAGAGACTAACAGAAAAAATAAATAAATAGTTTTCTGCTTCTTCCAGGGCTACCAATGATTTAGAATGAGTATAGTGAAATCACCGTATCTTCTAAACAAAGGTCAAAAGACAGTGGTTTATTGGCAGTAATGTCACTGGCAACCTACAGGCGAAAAAGGTTTCAGTACCATTTTACTTGTCCTCTGAAGCACAGAGGCCTCATCAAAAGACGATCAGTTGTTCAGAATCAGAGGATTTTACTCCACACAACTTCACATCAGGTTAAATAGATGAGCAAATTCAGTCTCTTAAAAAAAATGAGTTCAGCGGAAGACAACTTGTCCATCTCTTCTGTAAATGGTAGACAATGTCAGTCTATCTTCCTATTCATGTATTCATGTCTCTCTAAATCATCAAAGCAGAGCATGCTACTTGTTCTCTGTTAGCTCAGCACTGACCAGAATAGAACTTCAGTCACAGCTGGCAGTCTCAGGTGCTGATGGGAATTAAACAAACAGGAATGGTCTTCACAGCAAGTAGCCTGCATGAGTTGGGACAGACAAAGATGTGTAAACTAGAGCTACAGCAATAAAAATACAAACTTTCAATGACATTTCAATAAATCAGTTTTGGTAGAGTACCCTTTTCCTTACCTACTGTGGGGGAGATGGCCTAGATAACCTTCAGAGGTCTCTTCCAACTCAAGTGATTTTATGATTCTGGTGGAAAGTGTTTGGAGAAGGAAGTGTCCAACAGTTCGAAATCTAGATGACTTTGCAGCACTAAGAACATCACACACGCAGGTTCTGGCACCCATGCTAACCTAACCCAAGCACAGACAATACCTCTTTAACTCAGACCAACAATGGTTCATTTGGAAAGCTTTCAGGGCTGGGAAACTTGTGAAAACAGTGAGCTAAATTGCACACTGAGCCTGGTAGCGGCTGCTGACAGATTTAAAAGCCCATAGAGATTTCAGCTGCAAAAAGGTACGAAAGAAATGCAAACAGTAACAAGGTGAGGTCAGTGCCAACAGCCCAAGGTAGATGAAGCTGGAGTTCTTTTTCTTTCTTTCAATTTTTTTTTTTTTAAACAGGAAAAAGTTTAAAGAAAGAGTAAAAAAAAAAAAACAAAAAAAAAACTAGCTGTGCAAAAAAAGTGCAAGCCATGTGGAAATGTTTAGGGTGAGTTTCCAAACAAGGGGGCAGCCAAGCGAGGCAAGGAGTTTTATCCTTGCTCCACACAATTAGAAAGCTCAGGCCAGGATCACATTCTTGGGGAGAGAGGGAGAGTGAAACGACATGTAAGGTCTTAAGACAAGCAAAGGAATGCTGTTGGAGGTCAAGCATGTGGGAGGGAAGGGAGGAGCAGACAGGGAATCAGAAATGGCAGGTTTGGAAGAACCACCAAAGGGGCCAGAACACACATTTGAAAAACGCTGGCTGGCCTCAGTTAAATTCTTAGGAAAATTACGATATTTTATTGAACTGCTTAATGATCTTAGCCTTCTTTTTTTTAGCTTTCTTTTTTTCCTAATTAAAAAAAAAAATAATAAAGTTGAATTCACTGGAGAAGAAAGCTGAGAGGTTAACTGATTCTGCTTGGTTCTCACAGCAGTTTTGCCCACCAGACCGCCTGCCAGACTTTTGTCCTCAAAGATGATGATACCAACCAATACAGTACAAGAAAATCATTTCATCAAAAAAGCACTCATATTGACTAGAATCTAAACCCACCTGGATGGCAGGATGCTGCCACTTAGCTTCTGGACATTCCCATTGGCACTGGTAGCATCAGGGACATAAGGAACATTCTGCTTTCAGTAGGGTAGTATACATGACTTTTATTCAGTCTTGAGAACATTCCTTTCAGGACAGGAGTCTAGAAAGTCTAGAAAGTGTAGCAATGGAAGATCCAGTGGGAACAAACTGCACTGCACCCTGCTTCATCATGATTCACGAGGGTAGAGTAAGATAGAACAGTGTGAGAAGTTATCACATGAGCTAAGGTAGCATAGTAATAAGAAAACTGCTCTAGGTACCTGGCATAATGTGTTCAAATGCAGACACAAACAAACCTGGCTGGAAAACAGCACAGAAGCCTCAGAAGAATGGACTGCCCTTCTCTATGAAACAGGTAGTATTTGTCTCCATGAGGAGGCAAATGCTAGGCTCTAGCTCAGCAGTCAGGTGGGCAGGTAACAAACAGAAGCAGGGAAAGAGACACCTTCTCCAGAATGCAAAGCAGCAGTTGGGCTCATCAACAGCATTTCCTGAAGTATGCCATTCTCTTCAGCAAGCATGCTGCTTCATGGAAGAAAGTTGTGAGAGGAACTGAAAAGACCTACATGCCCCACTCTACCTACATCCTTAATCAAATCTTACTCTATGAAGAACTACAAAACTCTGTAAAACACTGAAGACATTAAACTTTCTTCTGGAACCCTCCAAATTCTCTTCCCTCCCCAGTCCCCATGCCCCTTCAAAATCAGGAGATGACTGCAAAAGCAACAACTGGATCTAGCTAAGAAAGAAGATTCTGAATCAGATTTTCCTATTGACTTGGGAAGCTAACAGACAATGCATAAAGAAACCTATTCCTGTTTCCCTCCAAAGCAGTTGTCACAGAAAGAGTGGAATAAATTTCAGAAAGGCAATATGCTTCATGAATAGGTCATACTGGCCTGACAACAGAGGCAGATCTGTCAAAATGTAGAACTTCAGACGCTAGACTTAGTTCAGTGACAGCAAGTAGCTACTGAAGTAGAAAGAAACTGCAAAGGTTGGCAGGAAAATGAAACAACTACAGACTCTGAATGCAACCATCAAGGCTCGTGTTGGAGCCAGGTTGAGGAAGATGGTGTGGTGTGACTGAAAGGTTAGGAAGCATGCATGAAGGGCAAGTAAGACCAAAGAGATGCAAATGCATCCTCCACCACCTGTGCCCATTTCCCAACACAAACATAATAAATCTGCCATGCCTTACATGGAGTGCTTGGTTTCAGCAATTCATGCCAGCATGACCCTGCACAATGGATCTCAGACTATGGTTCTAAAAAATACTCGAAGTTGCAAGTATTCCCATGAAGCAGATTAAAAAGACATTTGCCAGGTTATCCTGAGGGCGACGTAAAGTAGTTCCAGTTAATATTTCGTACATTTCTCTCCTTTATCTACTTCCTATATTATTTTATTTACTGAGAGAGGGACACATTGAGTTAATTTCACTTTCATGTGGGCATTTTTTACTGACAGATTAAATTTCAACGATAAAACATGCAATACGTACTGGAGCCGTATTTGAGATTCTGATATTTCCAGCCTAGTTTTTGGGCCAAAAGGGAAGATGGCCTCCATTCAAAATGGCTACAAACCAAGGAAATAAGAGACAGAAAGAAAGAAAGGGAATAAGAGGAAGAATGGGCAGGAAACATAAAGCAGTATTTTGTGGGATTTAAAACCACATTGTGACCCTTGTTTTTGGAAACATTCATCAAAGTGTGAAAGCTGGATTTGATGCTTGTAGCCATCAGCATGATTATGATATCACTCAAAGCCCCAAAAGAGCTGAAAAGAAAGGCATTTCTCACCTAGACTAGGCAGCACTTTTCTTAGAGATGTGACATTAAATTAATACAGAGAAGAAGGAATATTCTGGGAATATAGAACAGTGGCTCTTCCTGAGAATCTTTAATGCCTACTAAGATCTCTGTACTGAGATGCACTTTACATCTCCACCATTCAGCTCTCTATGGAAAGGTGGGACAGAATTAAGAAACAGCTGATCCTTCACTTGTCTACTTCACCAGGTTTTGCATGAAGACTTGTATGGTCCAGAGAAATCATGGGATTTAAACATGGAAAACCTGAAACAGGTTGAAAGGCAAACTCAGTAAAATAATGCGAGACCCAGCGAGACTTGCCATTTTCAACATACCAATGTTGGAGCCACAGAAGGAGTAGGACAGAAAGGTCAAGATGATGAGTACACAGAGTATCAGGGCTTTGGGGCCCCAGGGCCTCTTCACTTCAGGTCAGAATGATCAAGATCAAGAGCATAAACTTGGTTCTCCAGGAATGTTTCGACAGAGATGGGAGATTTCCTCAGTTGAAGGTCTTTCTCATTCTACTTGGCCCAATTCCACAGGCTACCGAGACATCCTCATAAACTAAAGGAGTTTCTCAGTGGCTAAGGGCAAACAGCTGCTCCAGTAAATAATCAATTAAGCAAGCAAACAAAAATTGATTTGTGTTGTTATGTAAATATACTTGGAATTCTCTTCCCACAAGAAACATGTAAATTCCTAGCACCCATTTGGTTTTGAGTAAAAACTTTTTTTGAGCTATTAGAAATTTCTGTGAAACTGAAACCCAGCTGTAATTTACTATAATCTCAAAATCTCAGCTAAAACTTATTAAAATCATAAATGTTCAATGAATTATGCATAGCATCTCCAGCAAGATGTGGCAAAGAATTGTGACATGATAGGGTTTCTTCACTGTAGTCAATAATATCATTATTATGGACATAATCTACATTTTGCCAGGAGAGAGATGAGATTTTGTTTTCTTATCTTTAGCTGAATACCTGTCTTGTTTCATCAAGTTTTTATAATTTCAGCAATGGATGTTTGAGTCATACTTTTCATTTTTGTCTGTAGGTCACAGTCTCTTACTTACGATGTTCATGAAAGAACATCCTTTCTGTGGTTGCTATCTCTGAGCATACACCTCAGCCTGAGTTTCATGTTTAATGGTTTCTTTTATTATTGGGAGAATTTTACAACAGATAAAAATATTCTTTTTTTTTTTTTTGTCTGTTTTCTTCCTACTAAAAATTCAGGCAACTATTACAGAATTCTTAAAGAATGTAAACCTGTTACCATGCACAGAGTTAATAGTTTCACTACTTCCGTTGTTCAGATAATTGCCTATTTTGACTGTCTGATTATGGCTGTACCACACTGTTTGTTTCTTCAACAGAAGATGAGCTCTCAAGCAAAATGATAGCCTGGTCCCAGCATCAACAACTCCACAGCAGCCAAACTCATAAATGGCACAAACTAGCCAAGCTCCACAGAAAAGTTACACTCCATTTTTAAACTCAAAAAAGGAAACTTGTGTCAATCCAGACCAAATAAGACCAGAAGTTGTCTGTCCTGTGGTCAGCACCAGGAGATTCAGAGGGCTGCACAAAAGCATTGGAAGTGCAAAGCTGCCGAAAAAAATAATGTAGACAGTCAAACACTGCCCAGCTCCCTATCTCAAAAAGCTGCCTGATTCTGTGATGTGCTTGAATTAATGTTCCTTTCAAGATGGGAGACAATACTGATATTTGCAAATTTGTTTTTGCTCAGCTTTTTTTCTCTTGCTCAGTCACAATGATATTATCCTTAATAGTTGTCTGTGAATCATCAAATAGGGAACAAAACTGAACGATTAGGAATAATACTACAGTGCCTTTAGAAACAGATTCTGGAAAACTTCCAGGATTTGAAGACATTCTATTTGAATAACTCACATGCATACTTACCTCAAAAATGCAGGTTCAAGAGTATGTTCATTTTTATGTTATGATCCTGCACTGCATGAATTCTAGTTAAATGCACCACATGTATCCTGCTTCTGTTCACATCCCCATTTCTTCTTTTTCCTTTCTCTTGCACACACATACCTTTACTTTTATACCCCTCTCTAACCTTTTCCTCATTCCCCTTTACCCTTTTTTTCCTGTCATGCATAAATGCACTCTCCCTTACCCACTTCATCAATCATTCTCTCAGTTTCTTAACAGCATAAAACTCACCCAAGTTACAAAGTGAAGTATAATACACTGTTACCAGAATAGTAAATTCTCTTTATAATGTAATATTGCTTGCCTTGGGTTCCAACAAGGTTGTTTATATAGATGTCTGTCACTGTGTCCCAAAAAGAAGGGCCATATTGCAGTTCCCAAGTAGCACAGTAGAGCTGATGGCCTTATGCACTGGATGAATTTATTTAAATCTTGTATGAAGTAAAATGTGAACGTGACACATCGTGGGATCCCATCCAGCATCCGCTGCCAGGCCCCAGAGTAAAGTTCATGTTCTCTGTGCAATCACTGTGAGGGAATAGCTGCTGGTGGATTAATCAGTGCTGAAGTACAACTCAAGCTGACATGAGATAAATGGTTCTGACATCTCTGGGACTATAGAGGAAGGGAAAGCAGTAGAAAGAGATCAGGGAGGGGGTTGTCAGTAGCATGCTACAAACCTTTACAGTAGAGAATCCAATCCAGCATTACAGCTTTAACAAGTGAACTGAGTAAGATCACATTGCTAACATGTGATTTATACTGCCTGAAAGCTTCTTTTACTTTTACATTAACAATGGTACTTAGGAACCCCATTTTTTTTCTTTTTTTTCCTCCTCAGATTACGCTGCCTGTGCCATGCTCTCAAAGCAAATAAGCAAATAATAAATAGGTCAATGTGGTGGCTCATGTTCTAGCCATCTGTCCAATATGGAGGCAGGCAGGAAGGAACAGACAGAGGCAGATTCTCATCACAGAATCCAGGGTCAGCTGTTCCAAAAGCCGCTTTAGAGACAACCACGGTGAATGAGTAAAAATTAGTCTTCAGATCTTAGTCCCTTCGCAAATCACTTACAAACACTTTCAGATAAGATAGATCTTCTCTATTTAGTCACTGTGTTCACCTCCAGGGGACAGTAGAGGATTGTTCCCCTACAGTTTTCCTTCCATTACTTTGTTCAATTCAGCTCACCAGGCTGACAGATGAGAGGCAGCCTCTGGAAGAGCCTACATTTCCAATACTGAGGTCAATAAGGCATTCTGAAAGCCTGTCTGTCAGTAAATGAGGTTCATTTGACTACATAAACTGCCTACACCCATGCACAAACTGGAGTGAAGAGCGGTGCAAAAGTACCACTCAGCAAAACCCCCAGCAAGAGAAGCGTTTCAGAGGCATGTGAATATCCAACTGCAAACACCAGAGTGTGACTGAGGCAGGCATCATGAAAGAGGGAACGAGATCTCTTTAAGCAGCAAGTGGTTCCCACCCCTGCCTTCTCAGAGCTGTGCCCCCAGCAGTCATTGACAGCAGGTGCTCTTTCAACGAGCAGCAGCACTGCCACCCACACAGCCAGCACATCTGCAATGCAACAAACTGGTTAAAAGTTCCCACTTGAGCACCCAATATATCTCCCAAGTCCTCTGGTAATCCATGGAAAAACAAACAAACAAACAAGAAAACCACCAAAAAACAAACAAGAGAACCCACCAAAACAAACTCTTCCCACCAATCTCTTATAACTCATCCTAACCCCTGCAGTTAGAAACAGTCAGCATGAATTAATTACACACAAGGATGGAGAGCAACATTTTAGCCAGTTTTCCAATTAATAAGAATTAAGCAGATCACAAGAAAACATCACTGTCTCTCCATGTCTTTGCATGCACAGTCAATATATGTGCAGATGCATGTGCCACTTGTAGCTTACATACACAAGAACTATATTTGTAGCACATATAACGTCTGCTCATATCTATAATGCTTTATTGCAACATTTGTGCAAAATGAAAACACTGTGTTCACAGGTGTTTCTCACACAGCCTGCTGGCATAAGAAGATACATTTATGCTTCAGCTACTGCCATAAATGTGAACATAAACCAGAAAAGCAGACAAACAAGAGACTTAGATTCCCATTATACTCTTTTTAATTCTTGCTTTTTAAAAAAGATGCAGCTTTAAAACATCCTCTGTGTTGGGGGCCCGAATCTCTTGATTTTCAGCCACAGTAGAACAAAGCAAAAAACACCTGATGTTTGTGTTCAGGAGAATATATTTCTCCTCTAAGATGCCAATGCAGAAGATAGTCATTCTTATGACTCAGCTTCACAGCAATAATTTCATCTGTCATAGGCACAGCTTTTTGGCAGATGATTTTATCAAACAAAAAGATTAATTCCCAATGACTCCACCCTGCAAACATCCCCTTTGCTGAACTGCTTCCTTTTTTCTTCCTTAATCGTTGGTTAATTGCCCAGAGAAGAGCTAAATCCTGTCACACTCCTACTCCTCTCTGTGGCTTGACAGCATACCAGCACATAAAACCAGCGAGGCTGACAGAGGCCATCCCCCTTCAGAGGCCACAAGAAACACCTGTCTGCTGGTGCAGGGTTCTATTTGCCCTAGCAACAAGGTGCTAGGGCAAATAGAAAGAATGAGGAAAACCAATACCTATTTATGCAACAATGCACACAGATGTTTGCCAAGAGATCATAATTTAGATAACACATTCTCATATATGCAGGACTATAATACAGGTAGGGCAAAAGGGAAGCTCCATGGATATCCTCTTGGGTGGGCATATGAGGATAATACAGCAAAAAATGTTGTTGTCATCACTGCTATTTCTGTTAAGATGGGCTGCAGGTCCATGTCAGTGAATTGGAACAAGACCAACAATAGGGATGGGGATAAAAACTGAATAGTCAGGCTTGTGTCTAATCTAAATCCCCGCTGCTGCAATTTAAGCCTGTTACTTCCTGCCCTATCAACCACAGATACAGTTAGCAGATTTGTTCCTTCCTCTTGATAACAGTCTTCAAGTCTATTAAAAGCTGTTGTAATGTCCCTCGTCAGTCTTCTTTCTTGAGGCCAGACAAGACCAGCTCTTTCAGTCTTTCTTGAGGTCACGTCCTCTGGACCTCTCATTCCTCTTCTAATTGACTTCCGGGCTATCCCTGGTCAAAGTGCATCTTTTCTGAAGTTCAAAAGTGTGAACAGTGTTCCAGACAAGACCTTACTAAAAGCAAGTGCAGAGATTACCTCATGCATCTTCCACAGCACACTCCTCATTATGTATTCCATAAAATGATGACTTTTTTTTTAAGTAAACAAAAAAAAGTGTGACTCATGTCCACCCGTGATCCTCCATAATCCCTACTTTATTTTCTGAAGAAATCTATCCACCTGCCTCCTTCCTATTTTACATTTTCCGACTTGCTCCTAAAAGGAGTTCATTTTGTCTGTTCACTCTTTTTCACACAGTTTCTCCATCTTGTTTTACGCTTGTCTTTTAATATCCACGCTGTTTACAACTTAATGACATTTGCAAAGTTGATGGGTATACCCTGTATTCCACTACTCAGTCAATCAAATGAAAACTGAACAGAACTGAAGCTGTTCAATCTCTGCTTGTGATACATCTTTTCACAGTGACAAACCGCAAGCCCTCTAGGGCAAGTACCACTTTTGTCTCCATATTCTGGTTACACACAGAGTATCAGACACCTCTCAAACAGAGTTGCCAGTGTCATCATCTAAAACACTAAATCTGAATAACAACAAATCTGCTGTTTCAGCACAGTGCCATTCCCCCTCCCCCCACTCCTTATTTCCTTTCCTTCTCCTCCCCTTACTTTCCCTTTCCCTCTCCCTTCACAGGGCCAGGGTTTGTTTTTCATGCCAAGGTCCTTTAGATGAGACCCCATATGGGAAGGAAGGTGTGGGAAAGGTTATTTGGAGATGTCCATCTAAACTGCTACCTTTCCGGCTTCCCCACCCTCTCCCTCCCTACAAAGTCTCTTCTGTTCTGCTTAAATACTAATGAGTTCAGAGGAGGTTCCTATACTGGAGCAATTCACAGCTCGAACTGTGCCAAAGCACACAGGCACACACCTCTCTGATCGTTTCCTGCCCAAGCACAGTCCTGCTGGCTCAACCCACAAAATGTGGGCTGGGAATCACTGTTGCGGCCCTGTGCCAGAGGCAGGCTGAATTTTCAGGGGGTGTCGGTGCCACCCACTCCTCCCAGCTTCATGTGTGCACCCTATTTGCCATATGCAGGAAAACATGGGTAAGGCAGAGATTGGCTAACATTTAAATCTCTGATAAAATATTACGTAAAAGGGCAGGAGCAAAATTAACATCTTATCATGTTCTGTTTGTGGTGCTCAGACACATGCTCAATCTCAGCTCTTAAACACAGGGGTAAACAGAAAGGAAATCCAATAAATCATTTCTGGCATTAGCTCAGGTTTAGACAGATAGAAAGGAAACTAGGAGCTGGGTTTAGTTCTTCTCTTGCCCTCAGAATAATTACTTCAGATTTAGTAGTGCGTACCAAAGATCAGAATGTGTCCCTAACTCCATTAAATTGAATAAAGTTAACCTGGTTTACGCAAGTGCAAAATATCAATCTCTACCTCAATTTACCTGCTTTAAATTCTAACAGAGACTAATCCCCTGTTGTTGCTAGACAGCATTTAGCACAGGTTCCTTCAACTGCTTACAGACCAGACTTCAGAAACAGAACAGACCTAGCAGTCTACCAGTCCCCCTTTTTCCAAACTGTTGCTTTCTACTTCAGGAAATGAAGATGAGCTGAATTTACTACTAATCTGTCCAGACTCACTATAAGAACACCCACATATGATGAATCTCTCATCTCCTCTGGGGTAAGGTGGAGGGCAATTCCACAATACTTTTCCCTCACAAACTGAATATTTCCATAGCCAAACACTGAATGGAAGGCATGACAGTATATTTGGTTACTCACTCACACCCTGTCCTGTCTCATTGCTCAAATACTCTGATAATCAGAGCAGCAACTACTGCACTGACATCACCAGGCTTAAGAAAACAACAGCCAAAACTTTTATTCCTCTACATATTTTTAAGTATGAAGTTATAAGAAACACTCATAAAATACAACAAAAGGAATAAGAGAGGGATGAGGATTTGTATTGCAGACTAGATTTGTCCCCTAACTGCAATTACAAATTGTTGTTACTTGGTTAAGCATTTGTAATCCAAAAGTTCTCTCTCACTATTGATGTAGAAGCCAACAACTTTACACCGACAAACAAACTCATCCAGCTGTTGCTCTCTATACAAGATGTAATGCTGAAACACAGCCACTAAAGCAATCCCAATGGATTTTCCATGACTCAGGGAACTCCCTGGACAACTTCCAGTCTGGGAAACTACAATCTGCTTTCCCCTTGTAATTTCCTTTAGAGAAGTTACTCTTCAAACCTCCACCTAGTAAACCATTGCATAACGTTGTGCACACTGCTAAATTCTTTTCTAAAGATGTTTGTGTTATTAGTCTGGCCAGCCTCTCCCTTTCTGTGGTCAACAAATCATGCGAAACTGCAAAAAGAAAAGGTACCCTGAAGTGTTTTTAATATAGAAGCACCTAGAACATACAGATGCTGGATAGGGCCCTTTGGCACAAAGCACTGGGCCTACATGGGAAAGAAAGGAGAACTTGCCCAGGAAGGCTACAGATTTTCATACCAGATTCTACCTGAAAATAGGAAATTTTCAGGTAAATAGGAAATTTGCAGGTAAGAGCAGGGCAAGGTCTATGAAAAGAAGCACTAGCAGAGATTTGTTCCCAAGATCTTCAAATACAATGAACTTTGCCACTGGAAGGTTTGTGTACTTCCTGTGACCTTTGTGTGCAGCATCTTTTCAGCACCTTTTCAATTTGTCTACGGTTCTGTATTAAAACTTGTTTAAGAAGTATTACAAATCCCTGCTTCACACTGGGGAAGTAAACTCATGAGTGCATGAAATAAGTTGTGCATGTTTGTAGAGGGACTTAGGAAAAGAATTCTGGGGGGAAAAAATGAAGTGAAAAAAAGAGTAGCACTCCCAAAATAAGTTTTCCTCCCAGCAAGCTTACAAACTTTTCCATGTACAGAAGAAGAAATATCTAGCATTCAAAGCCATGAATAAGTGGTGTTCCAGTGCCAGGTGGAAGGCATCTGTCTGTATTTCCACTGGACTAAGCATGTCAAAGACAGCAGCTGCAGATGCAGCCTGGTGAGATGAGCGAGAGAGAAAGCACCTTCTGATGCCTGCACTGCACGCTGCTCCCATCTGGTGCTGAAGCAATGAGCAGAAGAGCCTCTCATTACCTATGTTTAGTGACACCAAAATCTCTCCCTTGTTGAATGCAGAGGAAGATGCCTGGAAACTGCTAACCTGAAAACTTCATACTTTGAGAAGGTGCTACACTATCCACTCAGCCACACCTGTGGCATCTTGCTCTCCCCTACGACAGAGCTTTGCAGCCCAGGCAGGCACACGGCAAGAAAAGAAACCCGTATCTCTCCTACACTGAAAAAAACATCCCATGTTACTTTGACAGGTAATGATAATATCCTGAATGATAAACAACCTAGAGCACTGTCTGAAGACAAAACCCACCTGCAGAAGGACACAGAAGCATGGCGTAATTATAAACCGTTCCCCTCAATTCTCCTTCAGGCTACAATATACATTGTTTATATCTGTTTATATATAAATTGCTACTAGATGAGCAAAGAGAGAAACTACTTTAAATCAACACATGAAATAGATTAACTTTATTGATTGTTATCTACTTCTTCATTCAGCTATCTTATTTTGCTAAGTTTTCCCTATACCCCAGCTACACTTTATCTCAGCAGGGGGTAACTGCTGTCCTGCAAAACACTTGGATGCAGTCATCTTTCACAATCCTTCCTCCTTACTGGAAAATTTCCTTCATTACATTTACATAGTAATTTTCTTATAAATTCTATAAGGTTTTCATCATCACAGAGATCTAGCTCTCCCTATGTTGCTCAAATCAAACTAAGTGACAAACCATATCTTCTACAGCGTCTCAGAACTGACTCTTTCATGAGCTGCAGAAGAAATAGATATCTGTCATTCAGCCTTCCTTCATCAACATGCAAGCTCTGTCTCCAAAAGCACAGCCAGAAGATCATTTTGGCCCACCATTTGTGCGATGCCACCTCCATCTTTGCACTTTTGCTCTCCCTTCAGTACCACAGTGACTTCATTTACTTTGTCTTTTCCTTCAGTGCTTCAGAAAACTTTATCCCTCCTTATCACAATCTCCTGTCCACTTACAATCCAGCCATCATGTTCTTTGCATGATTCAATACTTTGCTCTAACATTTTCCACAGATCCTTCTCCAGGTGGCTCCTTCTCATCTCAAAAGGCCTCTTTCACATGGTCCATAAAAATTCTCCCACCTCAGCAGGCCAAATCTAGAATTCAAATGTCCTCTCCAGAGAGTGCAGAACTAGGACTTAGTGGGTTTGTAGGGCATCTAGTATAGTTTTGAACAAGACAGTAAAACACAGAAATAAAGAAAGGGAATAAACTGTACAAGGGCATGAATTATGTTCAGAGAGGCTATGTCAAAGGCACAGGCCAGAAAATCTTTATCCTGTTCCTGGCTTTACTTCCACTAGAAAAGACAGAATCTGTTACTTTAAGTCAGTAGATACTGAATTGTGTAAAAATGTGTTCAGTTCTAGGAGTAATACAGAAAATTGTCTACTTCGTACTCATTCAAGTGGAGCTGAAAGCCCAGGAAGTCTGAAATAAGGATAAGTTATTTTGATCTTTCCAGTTACCAAGTGTAACTCCTATTATCAATATCATCTCAATGTTTAATCACTTCAGCAGCCTTCAGACTCAATCCAGAAGTTCCTGGCTCTACACTACAGCCATAATGAAACACAAAGCCATTAATGTACTAATGATGCTTAAATAAGAAAAAACCCCTACTGTGGGCCTTTGCATTATTTTTTTTCTTTTTACGTAATACTGCCTAGCACTACATACACTTGCATCTGTGCCAAAACATGACAGTATTATCAGCACAGTTGATACAGTGTTAGAAATACTTGGGTACAAGATGTCTGAACAACAAACACATCCACCCATGGCTTAAGGGGATAGTATATCATGAGAGTTTCCAAGCATTCAGTAGAGGGAAGATAGACTTCTTAGCACATCAATACATCAGTGCTAGGATCTGTTTTTTCCCCACTTTTTGAATCCTGAGCTACATCTCTGCTGTGCTTTCAACATTCTGACTTCTTTTCTCATGCCCTAGATTGGTGATTGTGCATTTTCTCAATCAGGTAACATCATGGCTATCCTGTAACAAAAACATAATTCAGTAAGTAGGTCTTTCTCAGGTGTTTCCAGTCTACTGTAAGCAAATCACACCCAGAACATACACAAAGTGAATGTTTGAACATTCTCTTCAAACATTCCCACCATGACCACAGTATTCCCCACCTTTCAGGAAGGCATCCAGTACGCTCTCCTTGGGATACTCGGCAACCAGCAGTCCCCATGAATACATAAAATACCACACATACCTAATCTAAGGCAACGTAGAATTATGTGACTCTACTACTGCCTTCAGTGGAACTGAACTGCTTTACACCAGGTAAGGATCTGTCCATAAGTCTCACGTAAAGCAATAAGATCTTTGAAGCAATGCATCCCTGTACAAAAGCCTTGTAACTACACATGTACTTTGTTAACACCCCGAGGTCCTTCACACCCAAATTCCAGCACATAAATACACATTTGGATTTGCATTTGTTTACACAACTCTATTGATTCCTGTGCATGGAGTGTGAGCTGCAGTCTTCCCGCTCCGCTCTCAAACTTCTCTCACCACACCTGGATCTCAACACATTTGCAGCGCAGCAACTGCTGCTTCTCATATAGCTGCTCAGGGAGCTGCGAGCTGCCAGCCAGCTGCATCTACTGGAAGGAAGCCTGGAGAGAAAAACAGTGCGGGTTCTGCACCCAGTGCCACAAGCCTATCCCTAGCACATCACTCCATACATAGGTGAGTGTGAAAGGCAGAGTTATCTCTGCCATGTGAGGTAGAGTAAGGTTTTGTATCAAGGACCAGAGTAACTCTGCAAAGCTGTCTGTCGTGATATGTGCACTAGAATCAGCAGCTTGTACACGTGTATTGCATTTGGGATGTGTGTAAAGCAGACCTGACATTATGAAAAGTCTTTTTTGAAGAGCAGGAAGAAAAGAGGAAAAAATGAGAGCGGGAAAGAGAAGGATCCTGGGTATGTGCAATTAATTAAAAAAAATAAAAAACACAACACACATAACCATCAGTGTATAACCAGACTGAGATACAAGACAGAGCTTTTGTTTCCCAAGTCTTAGTCTCCTAATAACTTCAGAAATCTTACTCATTAATTTTGCTATGATTATAACAGAACACAAGCGCATTTGAATGCATGCAAAATGTTAATCCAACAGCTACAAACTAGCTCAAGTCAGAGCTCATCACATGCAAATAAAAATGAGGGATCTCTCCAGATCTTGATTGCATTTCTGACTTGATTAGGTACAGTCATTGGTTACAAAAAAGCACAGAAGGGATACCCACAGGGAATTAAAAAAAAAAAAAAAAAAAAAAACTAAGAAAGAAAAAAAAGAAAAAACTGGGAAATATAACACAGAGGCACTTTTAAAATATGGTTTCAGAGAAATTTGCATTGATCAACAATTCAAAGCCACAGGCCTGTCAGAGGTATACTGTCTGAAACTAAGATTTACATGCCAGACAAGTGATACAAATTAAATTCCTGTATTAAAAAGAACCCAGGAAGAGAATAGAATGACTCAGAAGACCGATAACGTGAAACTGAAATATTCAAATCTTGGCAACATGCCTGAATTTAAATGTGATTAAGTACTGCGATCAATATACGACACGTGTTTCATGTTTGAAGTAAGGGACTATGTATGTATTTCTAAGCCACAAACTTTCAGTGCAAAACTAGTGACTAAATAAGCTTCAGACATAGAGGATGCTTTTCTGAAAAGACGGTGCTCCATGCTGAAGCCAAAAGACAGGCAGCTATGCAAATCTTCCCCTCAGTTTCTCTCTATTACTTCTGGGAAACAACAGAGAACTTTGTTCTCCAGACCTGTCAACAAAGTGAAACTCAGCTGATATCCTCTTTCTTATGCCTCAAAACAGACTGATGGCTAAGGCAATCTGTATTCACAACAGAGGCAATTCTTTCACTTTTTTACCCAATAAATACTCTTGCAGGTTACAGAGCCAAAGAGGGGCCTCACAAACACTGCCATAGCTAGGACTTGGCGGACTTGGCAAGGTTGAGTGGGACTGGTGATATATGGGAGCACTTATTCAATGTGGTGAAGCCTAGTTTTCATCTGAGGTTTATGTTGTATCCATTACATTAAATGGCCTGCCAGGGAGAGCTAAGCATGAAGCAAAGTTGTTACTTCCAAGTCAGCTGTATGCAATGGGAATTGCTACTACAATTATTTATACTTGGATCCCATCTCCATGCGGCTCTTGATGAAAATGTGTTTCCTAGTATGTCACACTGATGCTTTGCTCAGAAATTGTTTTGCTTTCTCTGATAAAATAAGTTAATAAATTCTCAGATAATTCCCTGCTGCACCTTAATCTTTTTCCAAGTAAAACTTGCTTTTCCCCTTTCCCCTCAAATTTTTCTTCTCTGGAAAGAAGGACTTCAATCACAAAGTTTCACTCTCTGTGAAGGCAGAGAAGGAACAGAAGTGCACAGATGTCACAGAGTGAACACAGAACAGAGCTTTCCCAAAACTTCTGTTACTGATCACTTCATCAATGCTGCTGAAAACTTGTCCCCTACAACTCCACGACTCCTTTTCTCTGCCCTGAGATGACTAGTAAAGATACTGGGTGTGCAACAGCCTCTTGTGCTCAGAAGAGACTGAACAACTCCTTTCACTCTCTTATGAATCTATTAAGTAAACAGAGTCTGTTATTTAGGGGCTTTGAGAAAAACAAACAAAACAAACAAACCACCACAAAAACAACCCATGTGTAAATACAACGTAAGAGAAACTAACCATGACAGAAGAATCCAGACAACATCCTACTTGAACTTAATACCAGAATGCTCAAATGACTAAGAGCGAATAAATGCAAACATTTGTCAAGTCTTTCTCAGTGTAAGAATCTAATGTGGTATCAGTAACTCAGATAAGGATATTATCATTCAAGTTTGAAGACTGTAGTATGCATAATATGATCAGCTTTGAAAAGGGCAGCTTAAAATGACAACTCTACTTTTTTCTCTCAGGCATTCCTTCCTGAAATAAAGTGTTAAACTCTACCTTCTCAAGCACTATGACCATCTCAAGAGAAACACTAACAAAGAGACGTAACAAAAACACAAGATCTTTACACTGCCCTTTCCTCTATGCTCGCATTATTTATATATTTTCTGCTTTCACTGAATTTTCAGCATTAAAGCTACCCTTCTTGGCCTGAGTTCACTTTTAGGATCCACTTGGTGGTTTAAAAGAGATATAGATGGCAGAATCTTTACTGTCATGCTGCTCACTACCTTAACCAACAAGAAGTCCAGGACTTGTAATACTGAACAAAAGGAATCAAAATCTACTGTGCTAAGAATACACCGTGACTAACAAATTTGAAGAAGAACTTGCAGAAAATGTTTCATGAAAAAAAAAATATTTCTCTTTACTTTACAATAATTCTTTCAGATTATTCTGCAGTTCCTGTTCAGTCAATAAATCTGCGCAAGGAAAAACACATGGCTTAGCACAGCCATTTTTGCCAGCAGGCACAAAACCAGCTTGGCACTTGCTGAATAGACCACCAACTGCAGCAGCACTTTACTACGTGGTAGTGTACATAGTGCCAGCTGAGAAGAGAGACCGAGGGAAAAGGGAGAAGCAATGCTGGCTGGAAAAACCTTGACAGTCAGGTAGGGCCAGTTTTACAATTTATGAGACACATGTAGGACCACTCCACACAACCCTTCTACTGTGCAGAGCTTCTCTTCCAGAACTGTTCATTGAAGGAGAGATACTAAGGCCAGCTGTTTTTCCCTTTTTGTTAGAAGTGAAAATGGCCCATCGAGGGACAAAGCTTGGAGTCACAAGCAGTTGTCTGAGATCTATCCTAGAACTGTTTTTTTTTGTTGTTGTTTTTGTTTTTTTTTTTTTT